>NW_022111304.1:130771-151422 GCF_000313985.2 Echinops telfairi | reverse complement strand
CAGATATTTTTATTATATATTTCTCACTTAAGGCAAAATATGAATATTACACTTAGTCAATATGTTGAATACTAATGTTAGCATTTGCTGAAAATAAATTGTCCCACACTCATTATTGGGATATGATCTTTTTTTAGAACTATGGCTACACAAATATTCTCAAGGTTCTGGTATTATACATATCTCAAGACAGGGGAAAATAAAATCACAAGAAAATGTCTTATTCCTATGTGCTATATTTAACAATTAGTAAAGGTTAGAAGATTTGGAGCCTCAGAGATATAATTTTCAAGTTTGGAATCTATAGGAATTTACCAATATAATTGGGAATAAATGAAAAGTAACTCATCTATTTATTCATCTTTCCTAGAATCCAGCCTTAACTTTTACTAATAAAAATGTTGAACAAATAAAGATAGTGATATTCATAAAGTTAGAAGTAGGCGCTTTGGTGACACTTGTGATTTGCAATCAGCTACAAACCTAAATTTTGGTAGTTCAAGACTACCTCCATCTCTGTTGAAGAAAATGTCTGGAGGTCTGATCCTGCAAAATGTCTAGCTAAGACAGTCCTATGCAATGTTCTACTCGTAACACCTGGTCTTCCCATGAGTGGGGGATGACTAAAAAACTACAAAATCTACAACAGTAGAAACGAGTAAGTAATGCAACAAGGAAAATGAGGAAATGCACTTGATCAAATATTAGGTCAAATACAGTGCATGAATTAAGACAGTTTTGTACATAATTAGAGTGATACACATTTATCTTTTATCCTTGACTGTCCATATCTGAGTTATGTTAGCTTAATTCTGATCCTGTTCCCTTCTCAAATAGGTACTTTGACAATAATTTATATGGGATATTGACATATACGTTTTTCATCCTAATAGGAATACTGTCTTCATTAAACCAAGCATTCAGGTACATGTGCACCAACAATTACCATACACTGATTATAGGTGGGACTCTAAAGATGATGACTGCCATTCTCTAGGAATAAATATATACATACTTTTTCTCTCCGTTCTTCAACTTGTGTCACTTGTAAAATGGAGATCATGAGCCCCTTTGCCTAAGACAATCACCAGCTACAAATGTAATATAAATAGAACATTGCTAGGAATTTGGCAAGATACTTAGAAATGTTTGCTTTTATAATAATATATCATAAAATATTATTAAAATTAAGCATACTGTATTAAATAATATGACGATGAATGACAAGACAGATTAGAAAGACTTACAACGTAGAATAAAATAGAAATTTTATTTTATTCTACCTTGAATAATAAATGCAAAATATATGAATAAAAACTGTGAATTTGAAAAAGGGAGAAGGGTAAGTATGCAGTGTCATAGTAAGGAGATTTAGTAATTTAATCATGACTTTTCTGGGGAGCATTGCAAAATATGTCATACAAATGTGTTACAAACTGAGCCAAACTAATTTAAAGCATGAGAGTATACTTTTTATATGCTTCCACAGTACACTCATTATACTCAATGTTGTTTCAAAATATGATCAAATTGTGCAGCAAAACCATCAGGCTGTATCTAAGGAGTAGATGTCATTTGACATTTTAAAGGGGCATGTAAAATTACATATTTATATGTGTAGGGGCCAAAGAACCTAAATTAGAAGTTAAAATATTAAATTCATTATTATGAAATGACAGAAGAATCATGCAAATGGGAATTATAATACATTTTTTAAATTCAATGTCTCATTTGCTCACTCTGTCTGTATAAATATCTTAGTGAGTTTAGCTCAGCAAAAATGGAAAATATATTCTTTGGACCATCAGATGACACCAGTGTGTGTTGCATAAGTTGATATGAAAGTGTTCATCGTTAGCAGATTTTGACACTGAATCCTACAGTTCAAGTCTCTCTGATACTTTGTTCAGAGGTATGGCTTAATCTTGAAATTCAATAATGAGAAATCACACAGCAGTAACAACATTCATTCTTCTGGGACTGACAGAAGATCCTCAACTTCAAGTTTTACTGTTTATGTTTCTACTTACCACCTACATGTTGAGTGTAGCTGGAAATATGACCATTATTATCATCACCATATTAGATCTGCACCTTAAAACACCAATGTATTTCTTCCTCCAGAATTTCTCTTTTCTGGAAATCTCATTTACAACTGCCTGTGTTCCAAGATTTCTGCACAGTATATCAACTGGAGACAGAACAATAACCTACAATGCATGTCTCAGTCAACTTTTTTTTACAGGTCTCTTTGGAGTTACTGAATTTTTCCTTTTGGCCACCATGTCTTATGATTGGTAGGTGGCCATCTGCAAACCCTTACATTATATGACCATCATGAGCAGCAGAGTGTGCAAAGCAATGGTGATCTGCTGTTGACTGTCAGCATTTATGATTATTTTCCCACCGTTTAGCTTATTTTTGAATCTGGAGTTCTGTGACTCTAATTCCATTGATCATTTTGACTGTGATGCGCCTCCTTTGCTGAAAATCTCATGCTCAGACACGTGGCTAGTTGAGCGGATGATTGTAGTCTGTGCTGTACTGACTTTCACCATCACTCTGGTACGTGTAGCTCTCACCTATGCCTACATCATCAAGACCATTCTAAAATGTCCTTCTGTTCAGCAAAGGAAAAAGGCCTTCTTTACCTGTGCCTCCCACATGATTGTAGTCTCCATGGCTTATGGCAGCTGCATCTTCATCTACATCAAACCTGCAAAAGAAGAGGTGGAGATTAATAAAGGTGTATCCGTACTCATTTCATCCATTTCACCAATGTTGAATCCTTTTATATACACCCTGAGGAATAAGCAAGTTAAACAAGCCTTTATTGATTCACTCAAAAAATTGCATTTCTCTCAAGGAAATAAAGTATACTGAAGCTGATAAATCACGTTAAAAGATGAATATCTCCTTCATAATTTTCATAAAGCTGATAAACAGAGTTATGATTACTTATCCTATAGAATAATCAGGTTGACTCCATAATCATTTCATTATTGTTTGTCTAGTCAATTCTTTATGGAACAATTAATTTCTTTTTTAACAAAGCTCTATGGTACATGAGACCTACCACCTTTAACCTTTTCATGGTTAAATCACATTTCAAATATATAACATATATGCAGGCAAATCACCATAAAATAAAATGTTTTGCCTGTATTTTTAAAATAAACAAACATTTAAAAATTTATAGTAAAATAACAAAAGGTAAACAAAATATTAAGTGGAAATATAATTTAAATGCTATGCTTGCTGCAAAATAACAGGATATGGATAATAACAGAAATCTAGAACAACAAGGCATCAACAAGAAATAATTTTTAGATAGTAAGAAAGAGGAAACAAGACATTTAGTTAACTAGAAATTAAATAAAATTATATATCATAACAGGAAAAGATGCACTATTAGTAATCACAGATAGGCAAATTAGAACTTTGATATAATGATCCATTCATCAATTTGCACAAAATAAATATTCAATAATGTAAGGTGTAGGCAATTATGCAGAGAATTTAGTACCACCTGCGCTCTGTTTGAAAACCTTAGAATTAATTAGTTATCGAAATAACTATACAATAACTAATCAAAAATGCATATGACCTCAACAGGAAAGTTTTCATCAAGGAAATTATGGCATCCCTATGGTTGCTAATAAGCCTCCAATATATTTTTATCCCTATTCATTCTAGTTGTAAATAACTGGAAGCACCAAATAATGATTCCTTTTGTAATGTGTAAATTAATCAGGATTATGATATAAAATGTTGCATTGACCATACGATATGGAAAGTGATATTATAGAACTATACTGAGGTACACATGTTTAAATGAATTTTAATAATTATACATACAACCATTATGCCATTTATAAAAAAACAACAAAACATTTTACTTGCTGACCATAAACATATGACCGTGGGATGAAATTTATTTTAAAAGCAATTTTCCACCCGGAACAGGAAGTCTTAGAAGCTCAATGCATATTTGAAGACTAGTTTAATGAAAAATTATTGAGTGGTCAACAATATATAAGACTGGATTTGTAAACGGGTTAAATTCTGTGGGTATAAGTAGAAAGGAAAAACAGTGCCTTTACTGGGGTAAAGGAGGTGGGGTGCAGACCACCCCAGGTGACACTGTCAGAGAAGGTAACATGAAAATGCTGGCCTATCATCTTTTCTAAGTGTTTCAAGTGAAATGCATTTTTAGTAGAAAGATTCTTGAAGTTATTTATAAAAACGAAACCACTTTTCATAATCCTAATTTATGTATATCAATATGCTTACAAGGCTAAACTCATATGCTAATTTATTTTTGAACTTTCAGAACTGTCATCATCACTAAATGGCTATGATATTTTGAATTACATGGTCTTTATTTCATTCACTACAAGCCCCGGATAGAGTTTTTGATGCTGCCAAGTGTTTTCATAATCTCTGAAAGTTCAGCTGTCTTAGCTAAAATCTGGTGGCATTATTTGTGAACCTATATCAACAACTTGTCTTCCAGAATCAAGTAGTAGTTGAAAGGAAACAAGGAGAAAAATATAAAAAGGCTACTACTCACTGATTAATCATATTGTAACTAATAATATTGTAACTCAATGCACACATTTTAAAAACCATCCCGTTATTAGCAGTCATATGATCTAATAAAAATCACATTTCATCAATTTACAACTATATTACATATTACTCTAGGATTAACATTGATGATAAACCATACTAAAGACCCAATAAGGTCTGCTATCAGAAGTGATCCATAGGTGGGGAGGAGACACGATGAGTTACTGCACACAGGGACCTCAAGCCTACAGATTCCGCTGTATCAGGATACAGATTGTATAAGTTTAACCAGTGATTTTGGAAGACAAATGAGCAATGTATAAGCCAATAATATTCATCTGTTTTCTAAGTCCAATTTTGGCAGGTCCTATGGCCTGTATTTGATTTTTCCATCTAGTCTCCCTTTAGAAGGAGGCTGGGTACCATAGCAGGTGAGGTGTTGGACTGCTGACGCGAGAATCAGCAGGTTGGAAGTGGGAACTGTACTGCACGAGAACAATGGGAGTCCACTCAGAGAAAGAGTTTCAGTCTCAGAAACACACATCAACTATCTCCTGTTCTCTAACAGTCAGAATCTACTCAATTGCAGCAGGGAGAGCCGCAATTTGCTTTTGGTCATAAGTGTAAAAGCACTCAACGAGTTACATTGTTTCTTTATTTTCAGGAATTTTTTTCACCAAACTGTTTTATTGGGAGCTAATACAGATATCCTATCATTACATAGTTCAATCACATCAAGTAGCATTGTACAATTACTATCATAATCAGTTTCAAAACATCCTCCTCTCCCTTGAACCCCTAGACATCAGTTTCCCTTAATGCGTGCCCCCCCCCCCCAAAACACACACACACTATCCCTCAAGAACCCTTATTCGACTAGCTATCTCAATAGGTTCATCAATCCTGGGTTTCATATACTGAACAACAGAAAATCATGAAAAACAATTTTCATGAGGTTTTCCCCAGTGACAAACTACACCTGAAATAAACCCCAATATAAAAAAAAAAAAAAAACACAGAAAATGTTCAAAAGCAGATCAGGCCCAATGTGCATCAGAGAGGGGTATTAATGGACAAAGTTTTAACCATTCAAATCAGGTTTATCAGGATCTCTTCTAGTCGTCTCTCCAATGCCCTCTGTTTGGTAGCCACAATGGAGGGATAGGAAGAAAGTGGCTACCAAACAGAGGGCATTGGGCCTGATCTGCCTTTAGCACCCTGTAGATAATTTGTGGTAGAGAGTCTTATCGATAATCTCCCTGGAGCATAAAAATCTTCTGTTAATATCGCCATTGATTAGCCTCTGGTACTAATCTCTTAAAAACACTGTTGAGGGAAGAATATTGGGCAAATGTAGGATAACTTCAAATCGCTATAGCTGAAGCATTCACTTGTACAGAATAAATCCTTTCATGGCTGGACACTATTTGCAGAAACAATGGGAGCTGGTTGTCAAGGAAATTTTACAATAACTGAGGACAGTCACAGCTTTGCCAGAATAATGTATATCTTAATATAGCATATAAGGCATTAGTGTAGTAAGTCAATGATTGTCCGGCTACCAATAGTTCAATAATCAATAGTTCAGTTATTTCATCTGTTTTTTCTTTCTCCAAAGACCCTGAATTTTTTCTGTCTTAAATCCTCAGGTTATGAGTGTGTTTGAGGTAGAGTCCCATTCATCTGGAGTTTCAGCATCAGATCCCTCTGGTGCAGCCATTGGAGTGCATTGGGCACCTTGAAGGTCCAGGATTTAATGCCCCAGTGTTATATGGCACTTGGTGTGGGTCTAGGATGTGCTACAAACTCAGGCCAATGTGGCTTATTCAGTGTTTATTAACAATGATCCTCCCCACATAGGGTCCTTAAATATATTTTTTTGTCATTTTTCTCCCCACCTGGAGGACAGCCTCCCCCTTTTTCTACCAACAGTCATATACTTGCGTTCCTCAAGATATGTTATCCATAGTTGCATACTCCAGATGGTCGAGTGCCTTTGCATAGTCAATAAAACACAAGTAAAAATCTTCATGTAGTCTCTGTTTTCAGACAAGATGCATCTTCACTCATGACACTCTCTCTGGCTTGAATTTCTGGCAGCTTACTGTTGATGTATTGCTGCAACTGTCATTGAATGATCTTCGGCCAAATTTTATTTGCAAGTGGTATTAATGACATTGCTTGATAATTTCCACATTCTGTTCGGTCACTTTTCTTACAAATGAGTGCAAATAAGGACACAAAAATATCTTCCAGTCAGTTGGACAGGTAGCTCTTTTGCCAATTTCTTGGCATAATAAGTGAGTTCTTCTATTGCTTTATCAGCTTGTTGAAACATGTCAATTAGTATTTTGTCAATTCCTGGCCTCATTGAAACGTGTCCTTCTCAGACTCCTGATTCTTGATCATATGATATCTCTTAAAATGGTTGATAATTTGTTGTTAATTTGAGAGAATGATGAGTGAAAGGGTGGAGTCTGGCCTGTCAATCAGGTCATAGCCAATGATGCTTCTGTAGGGGCATGGCCTTCTCCTGAGGATTCTGGGAACTCCTGCATTCCTCCTTGGAGGCAGGAGATGCTCTCTCTCTCTCTGCTCACTCCTGGGAGACAGTGCAGTTGGCAAGCCACATGGAGACAGGCTGACAGCAGCCAGAGCCTCGGGGCTGGAGAAGCAACTTGGAGAACTCTGCCAGCATTGAGATGCTTACAACACCACTGGATCCACAAGACTTCCCACACCCTGGCCTGTGATCTTCCTGCATGTGTTTCCTGAGTCTGTGTAGGACTTTATAAATTGGTATCGGTCATCGGGGCTAATACTGGACTTATGGTCTTGATCGGAACCGGGCTGGGATGCTTTCTTAATGTACAATTATTCCTTATATAAAGCTCTTTCTTATACACAGATGCATGCTTATAAATTTGTTTCTCTAGCTACCCAGACTAACACATATATCATGCTTAGTAAAGACTAGGAAAAAAAAGAAGAGGACCCTTGATGAAATGAGAGGCTTATATCAAGGAGATGGCTCCAACATTGATAGAGGTAGTTAAGTTCCAACACCCTGGGTCAGGCTATTCTAGAGGTTCTCTTTACTCATAGACCTGCAGAATCAGATGAACCCAGGATCAGCAAGTCAGATGGCAGAGGAAAACAAATCCAAGGTTGACAGATAAGTTGGTTAGCTCCTGACTACTTTCGGTAGCAGTAAGAAATACAGCAGGCAAGTTTTTGAGTCTCTGGACATACATTTTGCTTTTTTATTTATTTTCTGACTTTGAAATTCCCTTTTGCTTCTTTCTATGATATTATTGATGTCGTCCCTCATCTCATCAGGTCTATCATTAATTTTCAAGGCAATTTATCTGTTCTTGATATGCTCTCTAAAACCATGTGTGTATATTCAAAATTTTATTTTAGTGTTCATTGACTTGTTTTAATTTTAGTCAACTTTAATCTGATCCTTCAATATGAGTAATTTATGGTCTGTTCCATAGTCAGCTCCTGGATTCAAATTGGCTGCTGATATTGAGCTTCCTCATTGTCTCTCATGCAGCTGTAGCCAATATGATTACAGTACTGTCTAATCCATCTGGAGAGATTCATGTGTAAGTCATCAGATATGTTGTCAAAAAAAACGGTACAAGCATTAAGAAGCCATTAATCTTGTAAATTTCTATCATGTGATATCTAGCTTGTTTCTATCAACAAGGCCATATTTTCTGACTACTACCCCTTCTATTTTTTCTAACTTTTGTATTTCAAGTATCCATAATATTTAATGCATCTTGATTGCATGATTGATTAATTGCATACCAAAGAAATTGGTAAAATTATTAAATTCCTTCACCACTAACCTTTGTCTGTTCATTAATTTGATTATAGTAATTGAACTTCTTTTAGGCATATCAGTATTGTCCTAATACTGATGGTATTGCAGATTGATTTAAGGCTGATATTAAATGTTCTTTTCGACAAAGCACTGGCATTCCTCTTGGGTTGTCATTCTAGGCATACTAAGCCATAGGGTGGTCTGATTCAAAATGGCCAGTGCCAGTCCACTTCAGCTAATTCATGCTTAGGATAATGGTCCTTATTCCAGTTTTTTCTGACAACTGCCACGTTTCCTAGATTCATACTTCATGCATTTCCTGTGCCTATTATTAATGAATGCTTGCATCTGTTTCTTCTCATTTTGAGGCATGCCTCACCAGCAAATGAAGTTCCAGAAAACATTACTACACCCATATAATTCTTTGACTCGACTTTGAGAAGGTAACCCATTGGCAATCGCATTTTGAGTGCATTTCAACTTGAGGAATTAATTTTCTGCAATGTTGTCAATCTGACAATGTTCTGGAGCTATTCATAAGGTTCTGAGTGGCTAATCCTTCACAAGTGGACAGCTGATTCCTTCTCTTAGTCTGCTGTTGGAAGTTGGAATGGAAGCTCCATTAAAACTTGTTCACTTTTGGTGAACCTGCTATATTTGAAATACCTTGTGACATTGTTTCCAGCATCACAACACACAAGCCACCAGAGTATGATTATCTAGCAGGTAAGTGGTGGATTTGTGAACCAGATGATTAAATTATCTGAGCATAAGTGTTGGCATAGGCAACTGATCCATATGGTACATATGAAGAGTAAACTTGTGATCATACTTTAATAAGTATCAAACTATAAAGCAATTTATATATACACAAAAGATTAACTATAAAATTTGTTCTAAGACTGACACTTTACATTAACAAATAGATGATTTCATACCTATAAAAGTAATGAGATAAAGCTTTATATTTAAGCAAATCAATAAGTTTAACAGTAATATTCAATAGCATTAAATATGACAAGGTTGAGCATTAATAAACAATCATAAGCATAAAATAAGATAGTCTCATTAGTATATACATTAATTAGCATGCTAAAAAGATTAAATTTTCATAATGTTAGTTAAAAACATCTGTTAAATCATTGACTTTTATATTAAATCACACTTTGTTTTTCCATAATTTTGAAAATATATCCACTCTGAATACTAACAATCACATAAGGAAAATGTATAGTTCAAAGAAATGTGGGATTTCTTATTCAGTTAATAATTGACATTTTATAAAAAGAAATACTTGCAAAATAAGTATCTGCACTTTTGAAGATTAGACTCTCTTGGAATATTTTATGCATATTTTATGTTGGCAAAAGTTTATATATTTAATGATTTCCAAGACAGAATTTTTAAATAAAACAAGGAACATTATTTATTCATTTAAGAGGTTTACATACTCCAAATATTTGTATTTTATAATATAATTAAACCTCTCATTTATTTTACCCTAAAACAGCACATGGAAAAATAGAAATGTGCAATTTTATATTTCTTATGTACAAAGGCATTCATATTGAAGAAAACAAAGATGTAATCGATGGAATGAATTTATTTTCTAAGATCAGGCAACCAAAAATCATCCAAATAATTAAAAATTAGGCATATTTGTAAACTGTTGTCACGACATGCCATTGAATCAGTTCCAACTGATAGCGAGCCTATGTACAACATAAGGAAACACTGGCAGGTCCCACTGTATCAATTTATCTCAAACGTGTTTCTTTTACGTATTCCTGTTAATTATATCAATAGTCTTATTTGTATGAAGAAGAAAATATCCTTTTAAATACAGCCTTGAATGCTTGTTTCACTTGCTGGTTCCTCAGAGTGTAAATGAATGGGTTCAACAACGGGGCGACTGAAGTGTTGAGCACGGCTACTCCTTTACTTACGTCAACTCTTTCTTTGGCTGAGGGCTTTATGTACATGAATATACAACTGCCATAAGTGATGGAGACAACAATCATGTGAGAAGCGCAGGTGGAAAAGGCTTTTTTCTTTTGCTGAGCTGAAGGGAACTGTAGAATTGTCTTGATGATGTAGGAGTAAGAAATGACTACTAATATCAATGTGATGATCACTATCATCAGAGCTAATAAAAAAGAAAGCAATTCTAATAAATGTGTATCTGAGCAAGAAAGTTGTAGGACAGGAGAAATGTCACATATGAAATGGTCCATGACATTGGATGCACAGAAATCCAGGTGAAGACACCAAATCAGTGGGGGGAAAATGAGCAGGAATGCAGCCACCCAAGAGCTGAGGACAAGTTTGTGGCAAACTCTGCTGTTCATGATGGATGTGTAGTGCAAGGGTTTGCAGATGGCAACGTAGCGGTCATAGGACATAGTAGTCAGAAGGAAAAATTCTATGACTCCCAAAAATATATAAAAAAACAGCTGAGATAGACAACCACGGTAAGAAATGGTTTTGTCCTTGGTTACAATGCTGAAAAGAAACCTGGGGATGCAAACAGTTGTGAATGAGATTTCCAGGAAAGAGAAATTACTGAGGAAGAAATACATTGGTGTTTTGAGATGGGAATCCAGTAGCGTTAGGGCAATAATGGTCAAGTTCCCTATCATGCTTAACATGTAATTGAGAAGCAAACATAAGAAAATTACAATCTGTAGCTGAGAATTGTCTGTCAGTCCCAGTAGAATAAACTCTATCTGTTTTGTATGGTTCTTCATTTTTCTGTTATGAGTTCAATCTAATTTAGAAATGAAAAGATACAAAAATCAGAAATCATATGAGTATCTTTATCTAAATATATATACATTTATATATTTATATATATCTCTACATGCATATATACATTCAGATACCTGACCATTTATAATGTAATATTCCACGTAAGCTGAAGCAGAGAAAATCCAAAGCAGAGAAAAATATATTTAACTCAATTTTTAAATGTATTATAAAAATCAACCCAATTTTGCAAACTGCTTATAAAGTATATGAAAATTAATTAATATTTTTCTTTTACAAATTATATCAGTTGTATCTAATCCAAAATTGATCATGTCATAATTAAGCTAAATTTTAAAATCTGAGTTCAGAATTCAAGGATAATTCATTTGTTTTCAGTTATCTATTTTATGAAAATTTAACATTGCCAGTAATTAACTTAAGACCTATAATTAAAATCTGAAACTTAGACATGCATTAAAGTGTCATTTTGTAGATCCCATTGGTAGCTTCCTCCGAACTCATAGTGAACTATTTAAAAGACAAAAAAGAACAAGTGGGATTTTAATACCATAAGAAAATAAACAGTGAAAGAACGTGAGAAATTTAGATAACTATTAAGCAGATATAGACATATTTCAAAAAAATCGATTTATGACTCAGTCACCTACATTTAACCAAGACCAATAGAGTAACAGAGAAAATAGAGAAATGCATGGAATATTTTCAAAATCTTTGCACAATTATAAGTACCTAGTGTCTATACCTACTCTTCAGATGCAACTCTGTAAGAATTAAAAATAACTGTTTACTTACTTATCCCATTGTCTGGTCTGTATGTCTCCAGCAATCACTTGAACACCTAATCAATTACCATTAATCTAAGGAATTATTGGTGTGGGAGAAGTGTGATAATTTGGATGAGACAAATCTAATCTGAATGTGTTTTAAGCTTGTAACTGAGGGGTTTATGTCCCTCTGTTTGAAATTACCAAAAGTCTGAGTGAATAAAGAGGAAATGTTGTCTGAACAGAGCAGAGTAGAATCAAGGTGGAAACTGTTAGGAACAAGAAACCAGATGTAAAACTGCTAATCCACCTATACAACCTGGTTAGGAATCTGACATGAAAGAGTGTGGACATCTAGACAAAGGGCAACTAAGTTTTGTAGGTCAAAGTTTGGAGAGGACGTTTGTGGTTTAGGAGCCTAAAACTATGACAAAAATACAACAGCATTATCAGGAATTTTACTAGCATCACTTATTCATAGTAATATGGTTTTAGAAAAATTTTGTAACTTTCTTAGATTTCAGCTTTCCATCTATAAAAAAAGAAAATTAATTATTTGCTCTTCAGTTATCAGGATTCAATATGATGCATATAGCATTTATCAATGTCATTTTGTTAGATTGTTAGATGCCTACGAGTTGGTTCAGAGTCACGGGGAAATTATGTTGTTTTCATTAAGTGACATCTAGTCTGTTCTGACCCCTATAGACCTTCTACACAACAGAACAAGACACACCTGTTTCCGTGCCTCCCTGACAATTGCTTCCATGCATTGCAGTCATGATGTCCATCCATTGAGAAAAGGAAGCCTTCCTCTGCTTCCCTGCCCCTCCCCTTCACCAAACATAATGCCCTTTTCCAGTGACGGGTTTCTGTTGACAGCATGTCCAAAGTATGTAAGATGAAGTCTCACCATTTGGCCTCTAAGGAACTCTCTTACCATACTTCTTCCAGGACAGACTGGTTCGCCCTTTAGCAGGCCATGGCACTTTCAGTCTTCTCCAGCACCACAATTCAAATGCACCAAGTCTTCCCCAGGCTTGTTTATTCAATGTCTAACTCTCACATGAGACTTACTTGTATATGAGGCAATGGAAAACATAAAAGCTTGGGTGAGCCACATTTTAGTTCTCAAAATGTCATGTTTGCTTTTGGTCTTGTATAGCAGATTTACCTAAAGCAACTCATCTTTTGCTCTCTTGACTGTTGCTTCCGTGAACATTAATTGTGGATCCAAGCAAGACGAAATCCTTGACAGCCTCAACCTTTACACCATTTATCATCTTACCTTTATTGGTCCAGTTGTGAGGATGTCAGTCTTCCTTACACTGAATTGCAATCCACACTGAGGGTTGCAATTCTTGATCTTTGTCAGCAAGTGTTTCAAGTCCTCCTCGCCTTCAGCAAGCACGTTTGTGTCATCTGCATATTGCAGGCTGTCAATAAGCCTTCCTCCAATCCTGATGTCACATTCTGCTTCATATAAGCCAGCTTCTCGGATGATTTGCTCAGCAGACAGATTGGATCTGTATGGTGAGAGGCTACAACCCTGATTTGAAACCACACAGTATTCCCTTGTTGTAGAAAACTATACAATAGAACAAAACATTGCTCAGGCCTATGCTGTTCTCATAATCATTTCTGTTGCACCCATTGTTCTAGCCGCTTTGCCATCTTTTTTTTTTCACTGACCATATACTTTCCCATGCATGATGTCCTTGTCCGCGGACTGATCTTTCCTGAGGAAATGTCTAATGTAGATAAGGTGAACTCTTTGCTGCCTATCTCCTCACTAGCATTATGGCTGTACTTCTTCCAAGACAAGTTTGTTATACAGGACTCCATGCCATGTTTAATATTTTTGCCAACACCACAATTCAAGACACCCATTCTTCTCTGCTCTTCTTTATTCATTGTCCAGCATTTGCATGTATAACCTGTGACTGAAAATGCCATGGTTTGTATCAGGGGCACCCTAGTCTTCAAATTAATATATTTGCTTTTTTTTTTTTTGGAGTCTTGTCGCTGTATCTGTTCTGTGCCATCGATCAGTTCTGACTCAAAGCTTTTTTAACATTTTAAGATATTGCTTACAGCAGATTACCAAATACATCATTTTATTTTCAAACACTTCTATGGGTGTTGATTGTGGTCCTATGGAATCCTGAACCACTTGAATCTTTTCTCCATTTTTCATGATGTTGCTTATCAGCCTATTGTATTTTTATTTTTATGATGCTGAGGATTAATCCATATTGAAAGTGAGAGTGGTAGTAAAAATCACCACTAAGTGCTTCAAACCCTTTCAACTTTCAGAAAGCAAGATTGAGATATTTGTAAATCACAAGTAGTCATGGATTTCTCCTGCAATCCTGATGCAGAACTTTTCTTATTATAGTCCAGTTCCTAGAGTTCTTTTCTTAGCATCCATACTGAGTAAGTATAGTGAATAGGATTCAACTGCTAGGAACATCTTTCTTGATTTCAGTCACATAGGTGTCTCGTGTTGTGTTTACACAGCTGCCTCTTTGTCTATTTACAGAACACGCATGATCTTTGTGCTGTTACACACAATATGTATGATTCCCATATATGAATGCCTTTACAGTGGCATAATCATGCTGCATGTATCTTTCTAATACTATATGCGTTCAGTTATAATCCATCGGATGGCATAATTTCACAGGTCTTAGCAATCCAGTTTGCATTTCTGGAAGCTTAAGTGTCAAATTTATTCTTCAGATGTATCTAAATTCAGGTGAAATACATTCAAGTTCTTATTTTGTCTCCTGTGAACTTGTTTAATTTTTCCCATTTCAACTTCAACTTGCACATGTATATTTTTGATTGACAGTCTCTCTCTGAGCATTATCTAAAAGTTAATACTGAACTTTTTTATCATCTCTTTCAAAACACATCGTTGATTTGATTTGCTGGTTGCTCCAACCAGCAAAGTCTAGGTTCATAATATCTTTTTCATGTTTTGAAAAAATGTATTTTCAATGACTAAGTTATTGACCTTGCAAAATTCTATTATATAATCTCTGGTGTTGGTTCTATCATCAAGGCCATACTTTCCAATTGCTCACACTTCATTTTTGTTTTCAAATTTCATATTTCAATCGCAATTGATTATCTTGATTTTTTGATCCATTTTGGACTCCAGAAGTTGGTAAAAATATTTAATGAATTCATCTTTGGATTAAATGTTTGTGTGGTTTCCAGTCTGAAAACTCATCTTCAGATGATGTTCCATACATATCCATAGGTTTTAAGTGACTAATATTTGAAGGGACGCTTCTAGTAGGATTTAACTCATAAGGCAAAAGGCAACTGACACATAGGAATTCCAGCATAGTACTCTGTAGCGATGCAGACTGACAAACTTCCTTCCACAGAATTGCTGATAGGTTTGAATGGCCAATCTTTTGGACAACACCCAAGTGCTTAACCACTAAACCACTTGAGATCCTTAAAGCATACTGTGAAGATTTAATAGGTAAAATATTAAAATAAAGAATGGGTGAATAAACTATAATATATTCCATTGTAATGTAGCGTTTCATAAGAATGAAACTATTAAAACTATAGTTACATTGCACTATGGATAAATTTTAGACATGTAATAAAAGTACTATACAAGTTACCTTCAAGTTGATTTCAATTTTTGATGATCCCACATGTCAGAGTATAACTATGTTTCCTAGATTTACAATGGCTGATGTTTCAGAAATAGACTGTTAGGTCCTTCTTCTGAGGTACTTCTGGACAAGTCCTTCACATTTTTAAACTTTACTTTAACCAGCTGAGCACATTAAACATTTGCACCATCCAATAACTACTAGATAAATAATGTTAAGTCCAGAAAGCATATTGGAAACTAATAAAAGTTGGTGTCATGTACATACTATTACATATATATTATATATCTCTATTACATAGAAAAATATAAGTAATTAGGTAAAGATGGAGGGGAAGTGTGTGTTTATGGTTCTATCGATGTTCATACAAGGGAATAAAAATTACAACTCTTATATACCTCTAAAAATTGGCAGGTGATTAAGATACATTATAGCCTTACTGGGTGCTGGATTGGGCAATGCAGTCTTAGGTGATTTTTCCTTAATCATTATAAATTGATGCAGAGAAAGTAAATAAGCTAAGGACAAAGGGAGAGAGAAAGGGAGGGAGGAGGGCAGGAGAAATGGGAGGGAAGGACCAAGCAGTGAGAAAGGGAGGGAGAGAATATGGAGAGAGAAAGAAAAGATGGGAGGAGAATGGGAGGAAAGAAGGAAGGAATGGAGGGGGGAGAAGGGCAGGAGAATAGACAAAAGAAAGGAAAAGAGGGAGGCGGGTCATGTTTAGTACAAAATAATTATTTTTTCTCTACAGTAATCATTCTCATCATTGATAACTAAATATGTGCAGAAACTGCAAATACCAGAGGGAGAAATTTTATAATCCTAAAGCACATTTCAGTATATTTCTGGCTCAGCTTTACTTTAGAAGCTTTAACATCATCAGTACAAGTAAAAATAATTTACATTACAGACCGTAATTTTATTTTTAATATAAATGATAAAATGAATGTAAAATAGTAATAACCTAATTTTAGTTGATCTTACTAACATTTTAAAAGAAGTATCAATTTATATTATAATTTAGCATCTACGATAGATTCTTCAATAAGAGCAAAACTAAGGTTTGCACAAAATAGCAAGATTGAATGAACATTCTAAATTGCCTGATTACACCCTAAACCAAACCAAATCAACCTCACTGCCATTGAGACAAATACGACTCATGACAAATCTATAGGACAAATCTGTAGGACAGCCTGTCAGTTCCTGAGACTTTAACTCTTTAGGAGAGTAGAAAGCCCTGTCTTTCCCCTGTGGCTGTTGGTTTCCATACTTGACCACTACTCCACCAGGACGAAGCCCTAGCAGTTTTTAAATATTGAGATCAGAATTACTCAAGAATGCTGATTGTCATCCAGTAAAAAAAACCTGATACTATTGCTGACACTGTTACTATAAAATAATTCAGTATGTGAACTAATAAAACATAAAGATAATTAATTAATACCCTTCTTAAAGAGAAGAAAATATATTACTAAAACTGTGACCAAAAAAGGCACTAGCCATAGCATGTGTAAATTACATTTCACCACATTGTTAAAAAGATTGAAAAGTAGGAAACACTCTGAGTAACTAACAGTTAACAATTTGAGGGATAAAATCTTCTTCATTCTGACAATAAATGTATTTTCAAGTGAGGAAATTAATTAACATATATATTGTCACAAATAACCTTTGAAATATATTTTAGATACAATTCTTAAAGTAGTGTTCTATTTTTTAAATGTCAATACATGGGGGTGTATAAACATATAGAATCTCAAGAAATGTATGCAAAAATATCAAATATAAGAAAAGATAAAGGATTCTTTCAGTGAGATATTAAGTTTTCTATAAGTGTATATAGCTAATAAAATCTAATTATGCTAATATTTCATCAAAGAGAAATAATAACTACAAGAATAATGAATGCAAGTATATTTTCCATCTTTTCTCATGGTTTCAGGAGAACAAAATGATAGCTTTGAGTATAGAAAACCTGACATTTCAATTAACATAAATTTTCAACTAGTAAATCGGAGCTGCACTTCATAGAATTTTTGTTCCTGTCATATAATTGTACTCTTAACTCAAGTAAATATCTGTTGCCGATGTACAGAATAGCTTATTTATTTCCAAGATAGCACAGACCATAACTATTGATAAAAGGAAGAAACTATATATTGTAGAAAGTCATCTTTTTCTGTTATAACTAATTTTCAAATTACATTTCTTCCATTACTTGAATTTTGCTAATTACTGTCTTTGCCTCTTTTGAAGTCCTTCTCATTTTTCTTTTTAAATTATAAAATATCTAATGATTTTTCTCTTCCTTTATATATGAATTAAGCAATCATGTGCTATTTAGATTAATTTCTTCCTTTTATAGATAGTTATTATTGAATGTACTTATTTTAGTATATATTCTCTTATATAAATTTTCCAGGTGTGGTTCTCCAAACTATAGCTGATAATATCAGGTTTCAGAGAAACTGAACTAAACCTAAGTCTTTTCTTCTTCATATTTAATAATTTTGGCCCTGTTTATTTTTCTAATAGGTCCTTGTTCCATCCTCTACCTTATACTGTAACATGCTTGCCCATTCAGTATAGGCTCAGAATAATCTCACAGCCAGGACACAAAAACTGTCTCTGTAACCAGTGCAAACCAGGTAGTCAAAGTGTCAATGATAACAAAGATACACTGTCATTGCTCACAAGTGTTGACCAGGATTAATATTCTGAAAGAATTTCATTTTCTACTTTAAAAAATGTATTAAAAAGGTGAAATTAATTCTTCAGCAAAAAAATCTTCCAGTTTAGACATGGTTGATTGTCTTCGGGTACTCTTTATCTAAAGAACAGTGGTAGAGGTTTCATCCCTCACCCCCCTCACTTTCACACAATATAACTACCGATTTTAATCACCAAATTCTACAAATGCAAGTATATGAGCATAAATAAAACTTCTTGATTTTATTTTTGAACTTACACAATATGAGATGAAGAATTACTTATGTTATATTCAAAGTGGTATAATAAAATGTCTTTAAATGAACTTCCCTAATTGTTTTTAACTTAAACGGTATTTTCAATCATTATAATAATTTAAAAGTATAGATAACACCATTATTTTACTTACCATTGGCAGTATTTTTTTAATAATTAAAAGTGAACATATTTATTGGAAAACAAATTTAATTTTACAAATAGGAGAAACTAAAAAGGATCAAGGTAATTCTAAACAAATATCTAAGTAGTGAATGTTTTACTAATGTAATTTTGTTCACTACACATTTGTCTGCAAACAAGGTAATATCTATATCTGGAAAAATAAAGACACAACAAAGTAATCTAATACTAGACAATTTATAGTAACACTTTTCAAACTTTATGAAGATGATCATAAATGAGGGGACTGTTGAAACTGGGGAGGTAGTTACTAGAATCTAATTATTTGAAATGAATAAATGCTTCTCTAAGGAAAAGCTAGAGGGATAGTGTCACTAGGGAGAAATGTGAAAGATTATTCCAATTCAAACTAGTTTATAATACATTAGTTGGTCTTCTGTCTTTATCTCTTAATCAAAAATAAGTTTATTCCTTCAAATATGATGATAGAAAGCACCATTAGATTTATCAGATTCAGGAAATGCTAACGTACAGACCTACATGCAGTAACTAAAATCTAGTAGATTACTTTGGAACATAGAAAATATATGCTTATCACTAGAGTAACATATCAATACCTATTACAAGTACTGTCCAGACATTTCTTCAAAGCAACTGCGTTCAATATAATAAAAAAATATGACTTCTTTAGAATATTCAGAATACATTTTTCAATGAACACTAAATTTAGATGTTAAAATTCCAGTGTTCCTAATTAAACTCTTCAATAATATGGCTAATATTATATGTGATAACAACTATATGAGATTACACATTTATTATGTCTATATCATTTGTTAATTGCTGTACATATATTAAACAATTTTATCATCATTACCAGCAAATGAAGAAAACATAAGGATAAATTTGGAATTTTAAAAGAATTACATCTTAGGAAAATTGTTTACTATAGTTCATAACAGAACTTAGAAGTGAAAGTGGCAAAATTGCAATAGTTTCTTTCATTTCAACTGTAGTTCGTTGACCATTACATAATAATTCCAATGAAATACATTGATGTGTGATTAATAGATAGATGATAGATAGATCATAGTTAAATAGATATGGATCATAGATGTAGGAGGGATGAGAATGGAAGGGAGGAAAATATGAAGAGGGTGGAAAAAGGATTGATCTCTAAGAGTGAATAATAAAATCTCTAATACATGTCTTGGATGTGAGTAATTAATTTATAAATAATCAATTATTTTTATATGTACGCACACACATGATTGAAAATGTTCACTGCCATTGAGTCGGTGCTTACTCATAGTTACCCCTCTGGATTTCCGAGACTGTAACTGCTTATGGGAGTAAAAAACCCAGACCTTACACACCATAGAATGAAATGGCCAGGGCCTACTCCATTCTCACTATGCTTGTGCCAGTGGTTGCAGCCACAATTTATCTCAGGTGTCAATTCATCTCATCGAGGGCCTTCTCTTTTTCCCTGTCCCTCTGCTTTACTGAGCATGATGTCCTTCTCCAGGGACTAGCGTCACCTGACAACATGTCCACAGTCTGCACGATGAAGTCTCCCAATACTTGACTGGAAGGAGCACTCTGGCCATACTTTTCCCAACACAGATTTTTTGTTGGACCTTTTGGCAATTGTTCTGGTCTGGGTACTTTAGAGAAACAAATCCACAGAGACTCATGTATAAGAAAGAGTTTTATATATAAAGGTTAAGGGCACATCAAGAAAACATCCCAACCCAGTGCTGCCCAAGCCTATAAGTCCAACATTAGCCCATATGTCCGACACCAATCCACATAGTCCTCCTCCATCTCACAAAACACACACTATGACTCCACCTGCAGGAGGAAAACCAAATCAGTGAACGTGTAAGCATCTCAGCGCTGGCAGGAGTCTCCACATGGCTGCTCTAGCACCCAGGGATGCATCAAGATAGGTCCATG
>NW_022111304.1:127705-129622 GCF_000313985.2 Echinops telfairi | reverse complement strand
ACAATTGATGTGTGTATGGATTGGGATAACAGTTGTATGAGCCCCTAATAAAATGTTAAAAAAAAAAAAGAAACAAAAGTCATAAAAAGACAGGAAAGAAATAAAAGATCAAAACAGCTGTTAGATGAGACTTTGTAACTTGCTAGTAAAGATAGAGTAGCTAAAGCACATCGAGTGAAACGTTTCAGCAGGGTGATGAAGCACTGGAAGCACTTACTCATCTATGCAAGGACATTAGAAAGACAGCTATTTGGACAACTGACTGGAAGAGATCCATATTTGTACCTATCCCAAAGAAAGGTGATTCAACAGAATACTTAAATGATAGAACAATATCATTGATAGCACAAGCAAATAAAATTTTGCTGAAGATCATCCAATAATGGTTACAGAAGTCCAGTGACATTGAGTTGCTAATGGTTCAGGCCGGAGTCAAAAAAGGGCATGCAACAAGGGTTATCATTGCTGATCTTAGCTGGATCTTGGCTGCCAGTCAGGAATACAAGAAAGATGTTCACTTGTGTTTTGTTGACTATGCCAAGGCATTGTACTGTACGGGAATCCTGAAAACAAAAGGGAATTCCAGAGCATTCCATTGTGTTCACAGGAAATCTGTACATGGAACAAAGGTTGTGTGAAAGGAACCAGGGTTTCAGATCAGGAAAGGTGTAAATTAGGGTTGCATCCTCTCACCATATTTATTCAAACTGTATGCTGAGCAAATAATCAGATAATAAGGATTATATGGAAAATAATGCAGCATCAGGATTGAAGGAAGTTTTATTAACAGCCTGCAATATGCAGAAGACACAAGCACCTGCAGATGAAGACCAATATGCTTACATTTGTACCAATCGGTAACATCATGACAAATGGAGCAAAGGTTAAAGTTGTGAAGGATTTTGTATTGTTTGGATCAACAATCAATACTCATGGAAACAGCAGTCAAAAGATCAATAGCTTGGGCAACTGTACAAGATCTCTTTAGAGTGTTGAAAAACAGGGTGTTTACTTTGAGCACTCAGATGTGCCTAACTAAGCCATGGTATTTTCAAATATCTCACATGCATTTGAAAGTGGGAAACTAAATACAGGAGACAGTGGAATCATCAATGCATTTGAACTGTGGTGCTAAAAAAGAGTGTTGGAAGTACCATGGACTGCTAAAAAGTCCAAAAAATCTGTGTTGGAAATAGTTTGGCCAGAGTGCTCCTCCTTGGACATATTGTCAGGCTACACGAGTCCCTGGAGAAGGACATCATGCTCAGTAAAGCAGAGGGGCAGAGGAAAAGAGGAAGGCCCTCAGTGAGCTGAATTGACACCCGAGATGCATTGCGGCTGTGACAATTGGCCCACGCATAGGAATAATGTGAGAATGGTGTAGGACCTGGCAGTGTTTCATTCGGTTGTGCCTAAGGTCGCTATGGATCAGAACCAACTGGATGGCACCTAACAACGACACGTTTTGTTATTTAGTTATACACATCTGAAGATTTGTTTCCTTCTATGTTGAAGTACAGTCCATGCCAAAATCTTTCATCTTTGATCTTCATTAAGTAAGTGCTTCAAATCCTCTTTGCCTTCAGCAAGAATAGTTGGGTCATCCACTTTCTACAGATGTTTCTTTAATCATTTTTGTGGGGGACTCTTACAGCTGTTATCACAATCCATACCTATATCAGTTGTGTCAAACACATTAGTACATATGTTGCCATCATCATTTTCAAAACATTTTTTTTTACTTGAGCCCTTGGTATCAGCTTCTCTTTTTGCCACCCCTCCACCATCCTCCCAACTTCATGAACACTTGATAATTTATAAATTTGTTTAGTTTTTTTTTTATATATATCTTATGTCGACCACTGTCTCCCTTCACTTTTCTGTTGTCTGTTCCCCTGGGAATGTTATATTTCAAAC
>NW_022111304.1:74196-126715 GCF_000313985.2 Echinops telfairi | reverse complement strand
TGCCCTCTTTGCCATTGATTTTAGATTATTTTTCCCTTTCCCTGGGTTTGTTGGCACCACCCTTCCTTTTCCCCACCTCCCCAATTCTCATGCCCACCCCTCAACCAAAGATGCTGTATCTTTTGATAAGCATCAACTTTCTTTGCTACATTTGCTTATGCACTCATTTAGCCTTCAGTGATCGTGATCGTGTCAGGGAAGGTGAGTATCAACACAGTGCCGAGTAAGTAGAATAATTTCTACTAATGTTTTCTCCTCAGGATTGTTTATCCCACCTATCTTATTTAGATAGACATGCAGAGACAACAATACGCACAAAAACAAAGCAAAGCAAAACAACAACAAGAGAAAAAAACCAAAAGAACAGTAACAGCAACAAAAAAAGCTTACAGCAAAAAACACAGAAGTCTATAAGTAGTTCCAGGTTTGACTGTGGGTCTTTATGAGTGTTTTCCAGTCAAATCTGATGGGGTACCACGCGTTGGCCCTAAAATCTATTTTTGGTATTCCTTGGGGACTTTGGTGCTTTGCTCCCCCTGCTGCTCTGCTGCACGCCCTGAGTGTTTCACCCCAGTGTTTCCACACATTTTTAATGAGATTTCCTCTACTTCTGATACTATGTTTTTGTCGTTTTTTAAAAATATAGTCCAGTTTCTTGGATTTCTTGCTAAGCATGCACATTGAATAAATATGGTGAAAGGAAGCAACCTTTGTACACACCTAAGATGCTTTTCACCTACACACTATCTATTGGTTCTGTGGACTTTCTCTTGGTCTGTGTACAGTTTGTGCAAGAGTACAACGATGTGTACCTGAATTCTAAATCTTTTGAATTTTATTTAAAATTTGTTCTAATACACACATTCTATCTTATCCTTTTTCATGTCAGGAAAGCATAGGTAAACATTTTTCTGGTATTCTCTGTTTTAAGGCAAGATATCAGTATTGATCTACTATATTCCCCATCTTTTCTGAATCTGGCTTGACTTTCTGCCACTGCCTTCTTGCATGACTGAAAACATTTTTAAGTTATCTTTACAAAATTTTACTTGTATGAATATTAATGATATTTTCCAATAATTTTGCTTTCTGCTGGGTAGCCTTTACATTGGAATGGGTAAAAATATGGATCTCTTCCAGTCAATTATTCAGGGAGCTTTCTTCCAAATTTCTTCAGCACGTGAGTGCTTCCAGTTTTACATCCACTTGTGAAACATAGAAATTGATATGCCATTGATTCCTAAAGATTTTTTTCTTAGCATTAATGCTTTCAATGTACTTTGGACTTCTTTTTTAAATACCACTAAATGTTGATAAAATGCTACCTCCTGCAATAGCTGAATGCCAACTCATTTTTTTGAGTACCATGACTCATTGTATTCCTCCAATCTTCTGACACTTTCTGCACCATTCAATGTTTCCACATGCACGTCTTCAATACTGCACTTCAAGGCCTGGATTTTTTAAAAGTCTTTTAACTTGAGAAATGCTGAGTATCTTCTTCTTCTTCACTGCAGGTCTTTGCATATTTTATTATATTTTATTTTGACATTGTGAGCTGCCCTTTGAACTTTTTGGTTCAGCTCCTTTACTCATCACTTCATTTCACTTCAGCTACTCCACACTCAAGTTTTACTGTCTTTTGTAACATCCAGTTTTAATGACCCCTTTCTTGCTTTATGTAGGATCTTTTTGATGCCACGCCATAATTCCTCTGGTCTTTGCTCATCAGTGCCCCATATATGTAGTCTGTCCTTCAAATGTCCTACATTTAGGTGGAATATATTTAAATTTTTACTTGTCTGCCAGAAGAAGCCAGCTCCTAGCACAATCACTACGGGTTTGGTAGGCGCAATTGTACAGCGATAATAAGTAAATATTATAGTAAAGTTATAGAGAGCATGAGAGATAAAAGAGATATATAGAAATAAATGGAGTCAGACACCTTTCATGGTAGCATGCTCACCTCAGCCCCGCTTGGTGGTCCACGTGGAGGGAGTGAGAGCGAACTTTAATGCTCCCCAAGCTTTTATACTCTCTGGGGACATTGGGGACGTGCAAGCCCCCACACTACAGGTGAAGACATACGTCACAGGAAAGGGTTGTGCTACAGGTATTACAGTGATGGGAGGGGGTGATCTAGGGACATATGCGCTATGGAAGGAGGAGGGATTGGGGGTGTACATGTGGTGAGATAGGTGGATCCTAGATTTCTGGTAGCAGCTTAACTTGATTTGGGGTCTCCATAGGAACCATTATCAGTTGGGTGTGAACTCCGCCCACAGGAACCAAACTAATGGCCTTAGGCTCCAGAGAGGGGTAACCCATTGTCTCTAGCACCAGGGAGCAGGCCCACCCCCATGGTGGGATGAGACAGCAGTCTGACAGCAAGTATCTGACTTCCCCCCACACTTGTCCATTGTAGACTTCTACATTTTCTTCACCTTCAACTGGAAGTTGTATAGGTGCATTGGTGTGTTCTGAATATATATCTGGTCTTCTTCTGACGTAAGCGCCTTCATTGTCTCTTTCTACAGTTTTTTCACCCTGTCTTTCCATAGATGTAGGAGGTCTGATTCTTTGTAGCTAATAAAGTCTGCATGTTGAAGAGGTATTTCCAATGAATAAATTATTGGTCTTGAAAGTTCTCTCATGCCTCTTGGCCATTGTTTCTAACACCAAGACCATATTTTCAGCTACTGACCCTTCTTTTATGTTTCAACCTTTATAGTCCAATCACTAATAATTTTTTAAAATTTTAACAGTTTTGTTGATATATAATTCATATATAATAACACTCAATGGTTTAATCATATTAAAAAGAGTTTTGCAATCATCATCACCATCAATTTTATAGCATTTTCTTCTTTCTTGTACTCATTATTGTTAGTTCCGCATTTTATCCCAATCTCCTGTGCTATAACCATAAGAAACTATTTCTTCTTCTATTTTATCCTAACAGTTTTATTGGCACATAATTTACATATCATATAATTCAATAGCTCAATCATTCAATTATATCAAGGGAATTGTACAATTACCCCCACGTCAGCTTTAGAGCATTTCCCTGCTCCCCCAACTGTTGTGATTATATAACCTTTAAGATGAGTTATGCAATCACAATCCATTCTGCTGCTCCCTCCCACCTCCAGTCTATTTACTCCCCAAATACCCTTCCACTCCCTATCATTTACACCCTACCTCTAAATTCCCTATATCCCCTGTAGCAGTATTTATCATTGTGTATCCACTCCTCCTGTGCTTCACAGCTCAGAAAATCCACATAAAACAATAAAAAACAAAATTGTGCTAAGATGCTGAAGTTAAAAATATAGTAGTACACAGACAAAAATACAAATCATGTGTAAGAAGGAAAAGACCTCACACAACACTTAAAAAGGGGAAGAAAGGTATGTCATGAAGCCAGTAAGAGATATTGCACCCAGAACAGATTCAAGTCCCATCTATCGGGAGGTCAACCGGTCAAAGATCAAGTTTGATTGAATATAATCAATATTAGAATCATCTCTTCCTGCTAGTAAGGCTCCTGAGACTCCTGCCTGTGGCTAGAGCAGATCTTCCAGTGGCTCAGTCTGACTTGATATTGTGCAGATGGGATTTGGGCTCCCACCTTCCCCCATAACCCTCCAGAAATTGGATGTTCGTTATTTTTTCTCTGATGCTTTCTCCTCACCAGATTCAAATTTTTCAGTTGTCATCTTTGGACCACACAAGCTGGTGTGCTTCTTCCATGTGGACTTATCTGACTCCTCGTTTAGATGACTGCTTGTTTAAATACAAGCCTTTAAGACCCCAGACACTATTCTGATTGATAGGATAGCTGGGTATCATCTGCTTTCTTCACCACCCTTTGCTTCAGCATCCTTATCTACAGTGATCATTTCATGAAGGTGAGTATGGAACAGGGACATGATATAAGAACTGATTGTTCTTAGGTTGGAGCTAGGATTTAGTGTGAGCCCCAAACCCCTTCTGGATCTATGTGTTTGTTGTTGTTGTTGTTGTTGTTGTTGTTTTAATATGATGTAACTTGGTAACCAATACATATGTTGTATCATTCCATAGTTCAATCACGTCGAATATAATTGTGAAATTTCTTTCATAAAAACACATTTCCCAAAGCATACTTTTCCTTATTGAACTTCTTAACATCATCGCCCTCTTATCTACCTCATCCCTATACATCCCCCTTTTCCCAAAACCCTTATTATATTTTCTTTTCCTGTAGGCTCAATACCCCAGGGTTTCATTTACTGAAACATAAAGAAAAAAAAACAATACAGCTTCAAGCAGGTGAGCCTCAATGGCGATGCACCTCTGAGGTATGCCCCAATATAAATGTGCATAAGCAGAATATAACAGAATGGCCATCACAGGATTGCCAGGATAATATGTATCTTATTATAGCACACAAGGCTTTGATGTACCAAGATCTTGCTTGTTTACCAACCAAAAGTGCACAGCTCTCGGTACTGCTATTTTATTCTATCTCACACATTGTGCTTTCTGGTTTAAGTCTTCAGGTTACAAGTGTTTCTATAGCAGAGTTTAATTCACACATTGGAGTTCCCATTTGGGGTCTCACTGATGCAGCCTCTGGAGCATGATGTGCACCCTGAAGATCCAGGAGTCAGCGTCCCAGTTTTCTGCAGCATCCAACCTGGGTTCCCAGGCTACACCGACGCCCTAGGTAAATTC
Organism: Echinops telfairi; assembly: GCF_000313985.2. Lineage (NCBI taxonomy): Eukaryota > Metazoa > Chordata > Mammalia > Afrosoricida > Tenrecidae > Echinops > Echinops telfairi. The sequence goes on along the minus strand of NW_022111304.1, from coordinate 121,996 downwards.
TCCCATCCCACTGCAAGCCACTAGAGACACTCCCTAATGATCCCAAGAGCATCCTCATTCTCTCCTCGCCACATCTGGTGATCAGCTTTCCTTCCCCTCCCCTCAGCAGACATACATATGTTGGCTCAAACTTGACCATTCCTTTTCCACTCTCCTGTGCTTCCCTCCCATCATTAAGCCTCATCCCTTTAACAGGGCTGCCATCCTCTCCAAAGGACCTCACCCAGATCCGCATGGGTACCACTCAACAGAGAGCATCCCCACAACTCCCCTGGCCATTTGATCCTTGCTGTCATGAGGTACCCCTAGGTCAAGTGACCTACACTATACTTACCTGGAGTGGATGCTGTATGGTTCATTGGCACTGGTGAGGCTCTTTACCAGGCAGTGTGGCTTCCTGTCAGAAGACTGGATAACCTGCAAGCTTGAGCTTGTATCCGATCAGCTGCTTGTTCCTACCACAATGGAGTCCTTTGTCCTTTTGTGATTGAATAACTTCACTCAGAACAATACCTTCCACAACCCTTGATGGGTTGAAGTGTTTCTTGGTTTCATCACTGTTTTTCAGGGATGTCTAGTATTCCATTGTGTTTATGTACCAGAGTTTGTTATCCAGTCTTCTATTGATGGGCATCTGGGTGGTTTTCACTTCTTGCTATTGTGAGCTGCGTTGCGATGAACAGGAGCAAACATCTGTTTCTGATCTGTTTATTTCTTTTGAATAGATGAAGGGTACCCCTCAAAAATGGTTTTTTTTTCAGAGCTTAGTATTAATTTTCTTTTTTTTACAAAACAACATTATTACCTTCAAAGTACTCTTTCTTATACTTAATACATTTGTCAAATCTGCTATTCCATTCTTAGAAACATTTTTCAAACTCATGTATTTGGGTAGTTGACAGCATCTCAGTACTGGAAAAATGGATGGAATTTTAATATAAATTATGGATTTTATTGATCAATACAAAAAAGTATAATAGTATAAAATTTTTATAATTATATTTTGACATATAAAAGAATGATCAAGAAATATACACTGATGTAATTAAGGATAAGGAAGCACAATGTCTTCAACATTTTATCAAATATTTCAGTGGAAAATATATATATATAATATTTTTGTTGAAATATATTATGTATAGATAGAATGAGTGATGGAATAATAGAGATTGATAAAGGATATCATTGCTATATAAACAGAGACCTTAAAGACAGGGTATATGGAGTTGTGTATATACTTTAAGACCTTTAACTTTGGGATTATAAACTATTACCTCAAAACAGACTTATTAAAAGCAACAATTATGTATATATTTCCATGATCTATTATTTAGTCATGAAAACATTTTTCCTGTGCTCAAAAATTCCTTATATTGTGGGAAAATATTTTGCTATCAATGTATCACTGATAAGATCTTAAGTGACATTTTAGCTTATTAATAGATTAAAATCACCCTCATTAATTAAATATCTGTTATGTTTTTGGTATAACCATAACAGAATATATTCAGCATAGTACCTTTGAAGGATAATATATTGTACTATAAAATTATATTAACTGATAATCATAGGTACTAGACTTCCAAAAGCCTGTAATTTAAATATGCTTTATCTATATTTCTGTTGCTAAAGTGATATTTCTATTTCTGAGAATAGTAAGGAATGTACATAGCTTTACTTATCAGTCCCTGGATAAAGGCACCATTCTTGGTAAAGTAGAGGGTCCATGAAAAAGCAGAGGACCCTCAATCAGATGGATTCACACAATGGCTGCAGCACCAGGCCCAAACATAACAATTGTGAGATTGGTGCAGGACTAGACAGTGTTTCATTCTGTTGTGTATAGAGATGTCTGTGAACTGGGACTGACTCAATGGCCCCTAAAATCAACTAACAACATGATGATTTATTATGGCCATTTAGTATCAGTTTGTTGGTAGAAGATAGAAAATAAATAGAATTTATTTTATAATATTAAACTTGTATTCTACAGTATTGTTATTAATTATTAGGCCCAGAAAATCATGGTGTTGTTTCTTTGGATTTTCTAGGTATTTATGTAATCTGTGAGCAAAGATAGTTTGATGTCTTCTTTCCCATTCTGTATCCATTTACTATTATTTCTTGTGTCAATGCACTAGCTGATATGTCCAGTGCAATGTTGACGAGGAGTGGTGACAGAGGACATCCTCTCTAGGTGTGTATCTTGAAGGTCCCTTTGGTGGAGGACTCCTCATGTCACCTGGGATCAAATTGTCAAGAGAGAAAGAGGAGATGTTAACTACAAGTGGCTGCCACACAAATTTATGACGAGGTGCCCACGGAGAGCTAGACATCCCTCTATGAGGGATGAAGGATACTGATGGGAAAGTCAAGTCAAGAGAGGGCGTGTTTGACTAGAGAAACAAATTCATAGACACTCATACATATACAACAGCTTTCTATAAAAGAGCAATTGTATACTGAGAAACCATCCCAATCCAGATCAAGTCTGTAAGTCTGATATTAGCCCATAAATCTGAAACCAGTCAATAAATTCCCCTTCAGACTCACGTAGCACATGCAATGATGCCGAATGCAGGAAGATCCCAGGCCAGGGGGTGGAAAGTCTTGTGGATCCAGTGTCAGTGGAAGCATCTCAGCACTGGTGTGTGTCACTCCGTGGCTCATCCAGTTCTAGGGATCTGGCTCCATCAATGTAGTTCTATGTGGCTGGTCAACAGGAATGTCAAGCAGAGAGTGACTAAAAATACTTTAAGGACCCCAAGTGGGGCACATCCTTGGTAATTTATTCTGAATAAATTACCTTGGCCTGGATTTCTGAGACCATCCTGGGACCCACACCAAGTAGCGCATTAAATCCTGGACCTTCAAGGCACAAAATGCACTCCAATGGCTGCACCAGAGGGATCTTAGAAGAACTGGACTCTACCTCAAACATACTTGGAACCGGAGGATTTAAAACTGAATACACTGTGGTGTTTGAAGAAGCAGAAGACAGCTATACTAAGATGATTGAACTGTCAGTAGCTGTTATTGAATTGTTGACAGCCAATCATTGACTTATTACATTACTCAGTTATTGTAACATTTCCTTGACAACCAGCTCCCATTGTTTCTGCAAATAGTGTCCAGGCATGAAAGGATTTATTCTGTACAAGTGAATACTTCAGGTATTGTGATTTGGAGTTAGCCTACATCTGCCTAATATAACCTTTCTCAGAAGTGTTTTTAAGAAATTATTACCAGGGGATAATCACTGGCAAAGTTAACAGAAGATTTTATGCCCCAGAAAGATTATCGATAAGACTCTCTACTTTAAATTAACAAGGAGGCCTCAATGGGGAGCCAAAGGGAGATAGAGAAACTAGATCCAAGAATGGGTTTGGGGCTCACACTACATCCTAGCTTTAATTTAAGGACATCATGGCACTGCTCAACGCCTGCCCTTAGGAAGGGAACCCATAAGATATGGGTCCAAAGCAAAGTGTGATGAATAAATTAGATGGTGCCTGGATATCAGATAAAATAGTGTTTGTGGTCTTAAATGTATGTTTCCAAACAAGCAACCACATAAGTGAGATGTCAACTAAGTCCACTTTAAAACACACCAACATCATTGACTGAAGGACTGTAAATTTTATAACCCGAAGCTGAAGTAGGGAAAGGTATCAGAGCCTAAATTGTGAGTTTCTGGTTTGCAGAAGGCTAGGGATGACAGTGGGAGTCCAAGATCCATTTGTGAGATCTCCATAGGAAATTAGCCTCCAGTGATTATTTTCTATCCATAATGGAGAGATGGGAAGAAACTGGTTACCAAACAAAGTGCATTGGAGAGATGACTAGAGATCAAAATGATAACCCTGACTAAAAGGTTACAACCTTTTCCATTAATGCCCCCTCTGATGCACGTTGGGCCTAATCTGATTTTCAACATTTGCTGTGCCTTTTTGTTTTGTTTCGTTTTTCATATTGGGGTTTATTTCAGATGTATTTTGAAACTGGGGAAACCTTGTGAAATGTTGTTTTACGTTTTTCCCTTCTTTAGTATATGACCCCTACGACTGATGAACCTATTGAGACAGCAAGCAGAACAAGGGTTTGTGAGAGGTAGAGTGAGTATATAGGGGGTAGGGCGGGGAGGGGGGTATTAAAGGGAAACTGATGTCAAGGAGTTAAAGAAGGAAGATAATGTTTTGAAACTGGTAGCAATTTTACAATACTGCTTGACACTATGTTTATGATTGACACCAATTTACATTTCCCTCAGCTTTCTCATAACTGGCAATCATAATTTATTCTCCACTTTGTAATTCTAGGCATTGTTTTGCTCTGTTGTATATAGAGTTGCTATGAATTGGAACTGACTTGACAAAACTTAACAATATAGGATATATATATATATATATCACAACAATAAAGGGAATATAGGGTACTTTTTGCATGAAAGAAAATTTATATCTTTTAATTTAGTATGCTTTAAATGTATCTATTATATAATTATGTAAATAATTATATATTTATCCCTTATATCTTCATTTCTATTCAGGTCCTTCAATTTTCCCTAAGTGTTAACATACACATCCTTTACTAATTTACTTACATAATACATTTTCTCTAATAAAACACAAATATACTCTCTCCTTTTCTTATTTCATTCTTTGATCTATTACTTTTATATTTAAACCATATTAATACCTTTTCTCAGAAAATAACTACAGGCTTTTAAATAATTTAATTAATTTTAAGCAACAGCAAATCAAACCTACTTCTGAGATAATTCAGTCTCAGAACTCTATATCGGCCTTCCTACATTCATTTTTCTCCCAAAAAGAAGCTGTTGGGCTTGAACTTCCCACCTCATGTTTAGCAGCCTAATATTTTGAAGGCCATAAATAAAAGCAAATAAAGTTAAGAAGTTGACTTCTTGAAGTAATCTTAATATTGAATACTTCATATTTCTAACAGTTTCTTCTATTTAATTCCACTTTGATTTGCCTAGCACAATGGTCTTACACCTACATATTCGAAGATATTATCAGATTGATTTCCACACTAACAACTATTGAAATATTTTCCTGTAAGGGATTTAAATGATGTTTCTCAACAGTCAGCAGTGAACAGTTTTAGAGTACCTCAAAAATGGAGGATTTTATCAACTTCTCCAGTGAAAATGACCAAACATACAATCAAGAGACCTTAATACTGATGATTAAAATGTGAGAGTTAAAATAATGTATCAAATATTATCTTAGTGATGCAAATAACACTGGAGAAAGCATGATTGAATTTTGCAAAACCAATGAGCTAATGAGCTGATTCCACCTCATAGAAACATTAGAGGACAGAGTAGAACTTCTCAATAGAGTGTTAACGACTGTAAATCTGTACAGGAACACAAAGCCTCGTCTTTCTCCCTCATAGCACCTGGGGGGTTAGAACTGCTGGTCTTTCACATAGCAGCCCAACATGTACTCATTATTTATTCATTGAAAATTCTGTTTAAAAAAAAATAACTGACAACTATACACAGGAACTTTGTCAGGTGGAATATACAGGGATCAAATAAAATATACCATTGGAAAGAGATGACATAGAAATTCACTATCATGAAAGGGGATAAGACTGCGAGCTAATCATGGACAACATGATCTATTTCTTACATGAAAGTTCAAATTGAAGCTAAATGAAATGAACACTTTTCCCTTAGAGTCATGTAAAACCTTAACTATACCACAGCTGGATTTATAGGCCATCTCAAGAATAAATTTAATGCAATGAATACTAATGAGCAAAGATCACATGGATTTAAGGGGTGATATCAAGGACATCATATATAAAGAAAGCAAAAGAGTCATTAGAATACTAAAAATAAGTATCAGAAGTTCAAAAACAAGCAATCAAGTTGATGTGAAGAAGCACAGACAAAGTGGAGACCCAGAACCCACCAGGAAGATAATAGGAAAGTTCCTCCCAGAAGGGCCATATGGGAGGGAAGTCTATCCACGGCACAGGATAGCACTGATGAAACACATAACTATCCTGTAGTTCTTTAATATAGCTTCCCCTTGCTATTATGGTCCCAGTGTTGCCTCATTAATCTTGTTAGACCTGAGAATATTCACTTGTATAGTGAATATCATTTGATACCTGAAATCCAACAGAGATAAACCTGTCAGAAATAGTATTGGGAGCAACATTTCCCTGGGGATATGGGAATAGATGGGGGTTGGGGAGCGAACTGATAGCAAAGATGACTGTATTACCCCAGTTGAGGGGAGCAAATAACAGAATTCTAGATGAACAGATACAGTGGACAGTGTAACATAGGGTGAAAAAAATTATAATAATAATAACCATTTTTAATATAATAATAAGATTTCCTGATGGGGGAGGTAGGGGATAAAGGGGAGCTGATATCAAAGAGTTCAAGAAGAAAGAAAATGTTTTGAAAATGATAGTGACAATAATTGTACAATTATTCTTGATCTCATTAAATTATGGATTGTTATAATATCTGTAAGAACGCCTAATAAAATTATTTTAAAAATACAGAAAACTAAAATTCCAACAAATGACCTTTCCCTGCATGGGTCTGCTAAGAAGGCAAGAGGAAACATTGATAGGATTCTTCTATGAGGAAATATGAGCAGAATTCCCAGGTGTGCCATCCTGCTGTTTATAAAATGAACCCTCAGAGAAGCAGGAATGGAGTTCTCATTACCACCAAAACCCAGGAGTGGAGCACATCTTCTGGACCAAAGATCCCTGCGTAGTGAAACCCTGTATCCAGATGACAGTTGTACTATCAAAGGAGACGTGGCAGAACCAGGAGCCGGAGCATGGAGCAGGGTGATGGACTTCCCAACCCACGGAGCACGTGAAGATGGGTGCCTTTGTGCAGGAGGCTGGCTTGCGGAGTTGGGTGCCTCTGGGCACTTGTAAGGGAAGTTGAACTTTCAGACCCATGACGTGAAGCTGAGTTGCTTTGGGCTGAGGCATTCTGGAGTGTGCAGCCTCTGGTCACTTAATTCAGGGAACTGGGCTTGCTGACCCATGGAAGTAGAGCTGAGTGCCTTCAAAGTGAGGGTTACAACAGACTAATTTGTGCCTTTGGACATTTATTAGGAGACAAGAAACTTTGCAACACATATTGGTAAACCTGAAGATTTCTCAGTGGCAATACAATTTGTTAATGTCCTTAATAAAGTCTTTGATCAAGAATTTTGTCTGGGCATTTTCTGTATAGATATCTCAGTGATTAATAGAACAGAGAGATCAGAGACATAAAATAGAGAACCTTAATTAAGACAAATTTAAAGGAAACACTAAAAGGGATGATAAACTCTGAAGCTTGCTTTTACACCTAAAACACATGTATGTATATATACATATATATATCCTCCCTTTTAATATATCCTCTTCTTACTATTATGGTCCCAGTTTTACCTCATCAAGCTTAGATAGACAGATAGATAGATAAAAGATAGATAGATAGATAGATAGATAGATAGATAGATAGATAGATAGATAGATAATCAGTACTTAGCTAGAACAATGGGATAATTTTTATCTTGGAGGATGCTTTCAGTTTAAGATGGTCATCGCCACACATGAGTGAATCTTTTTATACAATTGCTGGACTACTGCACTTGTGATTCCTCAGTAAAACAGCTATTGAAAGGCACTACCTAAATTCAAGAGTGTTGTCTTAAATGCATAATATGTAATAGACCTTAATCAAAACGTGAACAGGTAATGCAAATGGCATACCAAAGTTTTAGTGAGTAGAAAAAATATATTCCTGAAGCTTGAATGTTGAATTATAAGTGGATTATTTTGCTCTATTTTTTTGTTCAGGAAATATATTGGTGAAATGCAAGTTTTATAGGTATTTATTGCCTAAATTTACCCTAAAAAAGTTAAAAATAGGAGAGTTGTCAAGTTTTATAAAATAGTGATATGCTTTATTGTTTAGTATGAAATTAAGGTAGACAGAATAGAGACGTTTACCCCAATAGTCTTCTTAAATTGTGTTTCGAAATATATTCAGAACAGAGGAGAGCTCACACAGGGAAAGACTAGCCTTAAATTTTTCAATACGGCCATTAAGTTGAAAAGTCACCTCATGGAGATATTGGGACAGATTAAGACGATGTGGTTATATAAACATTCCACACCAGAAGTGTGCAAGCTCTTTCTGTAAAGGAATAGACAGTAAATATCTAATCTCTTAAAAACTAAAGAGACAAAGAGTAAATATTTTCAGATTTGTGAGCAATAAGTCTATTTGATGCTTCCATTAAAGCAGCCATCGGCATGTCACTGAAAGAGTATGTCTCCGTTCCAATAAACTTGATTTAGGAAAAACAAGAAGCTAATGTAGTTTTGCTGACTCTATGACGTGGTCTTTACTTCTAAAGAATTCCCAACTAGCGTTAAAGATGTATTAACAATATATGTTGCTCTACCTAGGCAGAACCTGCAAGCCCTTCCTGATCTCTAATTTGCTCATTCCTTTGTCAGGCTGAAATAGTCACGCTGATACATCTGCACTCCCCTTGACAAACATGCATTCAGTCAGACTCCTAAGAAAGGACACTTGGAGAAAGCTCCACTCAGCACTCTCTGTCCAGATTTCTATTATCTGCACACTGTACTATCGGTGGAGATAATTTCTTCGGACTAGATTATGATTTTTACATCCTGAACTTAGTAAAACATTCATGCTACTATTAATATCTACCTCAAAAAAAGAACTCACTGTTCATCTTTTACGGCTCACCTACTGAATCTTCTTTGGAAGATTGTAGCGTTGATTATAATCATAGTGTTAATATCTTAAAACAAAAATAAATATATTATAATATTCAATTTTTCTTCTGAAAATTTCATGTTTAAAGCAAGGGATCTTAAGAAAAAATATAATTTAAAAATCCAAGGAATAATAGATACTATTCTTTATAGTTATAAAAATTTCTTATTGAATAATAGCAGTGGAAAATCCAGTGGAGGAGGATCACTCACTGTCGTCAAGTCAATGCCAACCCATAGCGACCCTGTAAGACGGGATAGAATTGCCCCTGTGGAGTTCCAACTACAACTCTTTCCAGAGTAGAAAGTCTTCTCTTTCTCCCATAGACCAGATGGTGGTTCTGAACTGCTGACCTTGGAGTTAGCAGCCCAACCCCAAAACACTGTTCTCCCAGGGCTCCTTGGAGAAGAGGGTGGAAGATGAAAGATTTTATTTCACAGAAATTCATTCTTGTGTTATCTTAGTAACTTTCTGATTGAGATAGAAGACAGGAAGGAATTACTTGAACAGAATAGGTTCACAAATGACAATGCAAAGATCCTGAGAAAATTAACCTAGTTGCACTTCAGAAGAAATATTAAGGAACTAGCTTTTCATTTTCACTCGACTGCTCCAATTCAGTGCATTCTTACTTGTGTGCAATAACTGCAAATTTTTTAATTACATCATTCAAAGCCTGTTTCACCTGCTTATTTCTCAAAGTATAAATGAAGGGATTCAGCAAAGGAGCCACAGATGTAGTGAGCACAGATACCCCTTTATTAATATCTACCTCCTCTTTAGCTGAAGGTTTGATATAGATAAAAATACAGCTACCGTAAGCGATAGAGACAACAATCATATGAGAAGAACATGTGGAAAAAGCTTTCTTTCTTTGCTGAGCAGAAGGAAAATTTAAAATAGTCTTGATAATATATATGTAAGAAAGAACTACACCTACCAGTGTAATAATGAATGTCAATATAGCACAAATTATAGCCATCTGTTCTATTAACCATGTGTCTGAGCAGGAAATCTTAAAAAGAGGAACTGCATCACAGCCAAAATGATCAATGACATTGGAATCACAGAATTCCAGCTGGAGACCCATACCAAGTGGTGTGATGATAATCATCAAGCCTGAGAACCAGCAGCAGACGACAAGGATGGTACAGACTCTGTTATTCATGATGGTCATGTAGTGAAGGGGTTTGCAGATGGCCACGTAGCGGTCATAAGACATAGCAGCCAGGAGAAAAAACTCGGTGGCCCCAAACAACACGATAAAAAATATTTGACTGACACAAGCATTATAAGTGATAGTATTATCTCCAGTTGTTATACTGTATAGAAATCTTGGAATACAGACCGTTGTGAATGAGATTTCTAGGAAAGAGAAGTTCCGAAGGAAAAAATACATAGGTGTCTTGAGGTGGGAATCCATGAACGTGAGAATGATAATAGTCAAGTTTCCTGTTACACTCAGGATATATGTCAGCAATAAGAAGATGAAAACCAGAACTTGGAGCTGTGGATTATCTGTAAGTCCCAACAAGATGAATGTTGTTACTGCTGTGCGGTTTCTCATTACTACCTTTTGATGTTTTAGACGATCTGTATTTTAGAAAAAGAGAAAATGTATATGAGACTTTCTCTGCTATCATAAAATATAATATATAACTTACCAGAAAGAGCAAATACCAAATCACCCCTTCCTCTTAGTCATTGTGGCTTTCACTGTTTGGTAAGACCTTATTTTTAAATATAGTCTACTGAAAAGACTTTTGAACTTTTCTTTCTCGTGAACTCATATCAACTTTGATCTATTACATCTATTGCTTTTCCCTCTCTCTTTTAATAAACTCTACTAAGTATTACACTTTAGCTTTGAATTTCTCTGCAAAATTTTTAGTACAATGAAGAGTTCTCTAATACAACATGCCATTTTACCTTCAAATAAAGATTAAGCAAAGGTTGAAAACATCAAAACAATCAAACAAAAATGTCATGTTTTGGGAAGCATCAAAATCATTGCAAGTCAGTGAGCACTGGTTAATCAGGATCCAAAGAGATAAAACTGATTTTGGAAACATTTTAACATTTGAAATTTTTGCTATTTAACATCTGTAATGTTTGACATGATTCTGTGAGTATGGGATCACAAGGGAAACATCAAACTGGTTCAATTGGGACTTTCATGTGATATCTGAGTTTTTTTGATGGACTGCAATCGGAACATCTTTAATAAGTAGCTCACCTCCTGTTTATATTATAGTTTATATAGACTAATTGATTTTCAGAGCAAGATAAAGCGCTAATGAGAGGAGCACTTTTTCATACAGTGATTCAAATTATACCTAAAATTCCCCATATGCAATACTCACAGTGACATAAAATAAACAGCAAACAAAAAGCAGTTATTAAGGAGACATGACTACATAAATGAAAGTTAAAACAAATAACGAAAGCAAAAATGACATACAGAAATTCAAATACTATAATTTTTAAGGGCAGACATATTAGAACACTTGAAATTGATACCATTATGATACTGTATAACCAGAAGGATGACTTCCATGGGCACCATACATAGAAATGAAATGTAAAATTGCAAATTCAAAACATACAGGAAATTTTCAAGTTAATTGCTAGAACAGGTATAAATACAGCAGGGGGAAAAAACTGCACTGTACATCAAAATTGAACATCTTGTGTTATGAATTGAATTATGTTTCCCCGAAATGTGTGTCACTTGGCTAACTAAGCTCTTTTTCTTAATATTATGTTATTATTCTCTAGTTTGTAATCTAATATAATTATCCTAGATGGTATAAAAGCTGACCTGTACGATGTTCACCAGGCAGTATGCAATCTATAGGACTCTGGGTTATCTGGAGTCAATCTCATTAGAACTATGAAAGAATGTAAACAAGTGAGGAGAGAGCAGAGGGACGTATTTTCATCAAAACAGAAGAGTTGGCAGCAAAGTATATCTTTTGGAGCCCTTACCCCTGCACTAAGGGATGTCTAGGCCCAGAGAAAATCTGATGGTTACGGATCTTGCCTCAAAGCCAACATTAAAAGAAAGTCTCCCCTTATAACTGGTCCCTTGAATCCATAATTCTAGGTTCCTAATCTATGAAAGAATAAATTCCCATTTGTTAAAATCATCAATTTGTGGTGTTTCTGCTCTAGCAACATTAACTAAGGCAGCTCTTTGAGAGCACAATGAGACAGAGTGCATAGAAAAATGCGCATAAAGAATTCAGTATGTTTGAACAGTACTGTAGTTAAAACAACAGAATAAAAGGAGAGAAAGAAACAAGATGCAATATTTAAACAAATAATGGTTGAAAGACTTCCACTTCAAACAAAGATGGATAAAAATATTTGAATGCACTAACCTCCTTGAAAAAAATTATCAAAGACATAAGAAAATTTGTGAAACATTGATATTTATATACTGAACACCAGATAGCAAAAGAAAATTATCCCTGAGTGAGAGAAGTAAATGGGATTAATGCGCAATTAATTGGTGAGTGTTTCACGCTGCAGCATGCTGAAGGGAAACACAGCAGAAGTCTGGTCATGTGTCAAAGTGGAGAAGAAAAGATATGAATTTGGGAAGACTAACTCAGCAAAATTTCACATGACAGCACACTCGAGAAGTACAAGCAACAGAGCAAGACTAAAAAGGAGTATTAACCATTGCATACATGCGAAGAACCCACTACGCCTAGCAAAATAACGCCCATAAAATAACAGAGCGAAATGTCCTTAAGGTGAAAAGGAACTGAGAACAGTTCCTCTTTCAATATGTTAGCAAAAGAAATAAACAATTCAAGAGAATTTTGTAGAGTATTTAAACAATTACTGCTTCAGTATTGTAACAAAATAATCCCTAAATGAGCTGTGTTGCCCCACCGACCAAAGGCAAACATAAGCCTTTTAAAGATTCTTTTTGTCTTCAAGTAATCTAATTTCATATAATACCAAAACTGAAGAATAATTAAAGAAACACCAATATATCCAGCACCAAAAAGTTTGCATTGTCTAAATCTAATGAAACATTGTAAGGAAACTGCAAACAATCATAAAGAGAAATGTTAATGCACATCAACAGACTCAGGAAATGTTTACATGGAAAGTGGAAACTAAGACCGTTAGAGTAGCTCTTCTCTAAATCCTCTGGACGAGAGAGAAACACTTGAAAATATTAAGTAGAGATAACCATAACACATAACAGATAACTATAAGGCAGTGTAAGATATGACAAATAAAAATAATTTCTAAATTATCAAGGGTTAGTTGGGGGGGGCGGCTGGGAGGGAAGGGAAGAAATGAGGAGCTGATACCAAGGGCTCAAGTAGAAAGCAAATATTTTTAGAATAATGAGGGAAACAAATGTACAAAAGTGCTTGATACAATGGATGGATGTGTGGATTGTGATAAGTGTTGTATGAGCCCCTAATAAAATTAATTTAAAAAAAAAGAAAGACCAATATTTTAGAGGTGGAAAATCCAATTTCTGAGATGCAAAATATATTGGATGACATTATAGAAGGAAAGTTAGTGAATGTTCACAAAGATCTACATTTACTATCCCAAAGTGAAATACTTGGGGGGAAAATGAAACAAAAACTGAACAAATCATCAGTGTATTTTAAGAAAATTCAGAATAACTTAAATATATATATATATATATATACCAAATCACCAAAGGAGAAGGGACAAATGGTAGGAAAGAAAAACATTGAAGATACAACATTTAATATAATTGTTGGATACATGATCTATCTCCCCTTGACACATCAATGCATTAATATTATGAGAGATAAGACATAGTCCTTCATTTTCCACCTATTCTTCATCCACCATTTTAATTTCTAGCTAAACTCAAATGTTTACTGCCATCAAGTATTTGCCAACTCAAAGAGACCCTATGGAACAGAGTAGAACTGCACCTATTGGTTTCTAAGGTTAAAAAGTCTCATGTGTCTCCCACAGAGATGCTGGTAGTTTTGAATTGTTGACCTTGAGGTGAACAGCCCAGCATGTAACCACTTCTCCACCAGGGCTCCTGATTTTTAGTTAATTGCCTTGTTATCCAAGTTTTTATCCTCGGAGGCAATACAATTTTCCTTTCTTCCTTTCTTCTTTCTTTACTTTCTGGTTTTCTACTTCAGAATACTCCTTTTCAAATTAGTGTTCAAGCATCATTGTTGGTTAATATACTCAGGCTTCAGTGAGAATATATTTTTTTAAATGTATATGCATTTGAACATAAAATATTGAACAATATTCACTAAATAGGGAGGGTCTATTTATGTTTTTGAGATGCTAGGTGTGAGCAGTTGAGGTTGCAAATTTGCAATGGAGAGAGTAAAGGTCACCTTGTATGTCCATGGAAGTTGATTATTTTATTAGCTCATATTTTATCAATTTATAAAATAGACCTTAAAAACATATTCTATTGTTCCAGAGTTAATATTCTCAATAATGACATTACAGAAATGAAATTATTTTTTATATCTTTATATGTAGATATAACTTATCTAAATTTTAGCTGTATATGAAATAATGGAATATTTTAATTTGACCAGCAAATGGATAAAAGTAATTAACTTAAATATATGAAAATACTTAACCTTTATTCTTTCGTTCATGTATTAGTATTTATTTTACCCACACAGAACACAATGTCAGTGGTGATGAATATAAAATTCTTAGTGATATTTTCTCATTGAACTTGCACTGAAAGGTTGCAGGGATAATAAATACATTAGTATCTCAAATTTCCCTATGTCTAACACTTTTTCAGGAAACAAAATTCCAATATAATTTGAACAGTTACTAGAACAATAGACAAGTATACCGCCAGGAAAAACTAGCAATATTCTCTTACGTTTAAAATGTTGTGTTCCTGATTTAATCATCTTAAAACAGAGTCAAACCCTTGGAAATTTCACTACTGGAATGATTGGAGTTGTTTTATATCATCATTTGTAACAAATGCAATCAGCTAAATATAAGAAAGATAAAAAGAAAAAAAATGGGTCCTTAGTGAACTTGCTTCAAATTCATTAGTGGATTTAAAATATCATTAATATGAAAAACAAAACAGAGTCAAAGGTAACTAAGGCAACTAGGAATTGTAATGGTGTCCTTGGAGATTGGAAGATGCATTAATAATACCAAGGTCAAGATGCATTATTAGCCTACCAAGTCATACCAAAATGATGATGCAAATAATGTTTTTTACTACATTACCTTAATTACAGTTTAATTGCTGATTTTGTAAACATTTGAAATATATATTATGAATTCATTTTTTATTAACCAAACACTATAGTTTTGCTTTGTTTTTAAATGTTTCTGTGAATCATTATCTTTTTCAAAGATATCTGGAAGTATAAAGATATTTAATCTTTTAACATACATGAGGTGGCTTCCAAAAGTTCCTGAAAAAAATTTTTTAAAGATAATAGGATTATTCCATGAATGATTTGAAGATCATGCCTACATCATACATATTACAAATTCTATTGCCCAATTTACTTAACATTTAATCTAACTATTGATGATATTGATATATGGACTCTTTCATTAAATATAGTAAAATATATCTGTCATTTTTCATTATTTTTGAAACTTTTAAAATTAGTTGACAGATTTTACTGATACTGACCTCATATAAATTTATGTATATTTAATGCTAAAAATATGATTACTTCCTTTCTTATATTTAAAACTATAGTTGGTTTGGATTATAATTGTGTATGAAATCTGAGGATATGTGGAAGAGAAACCTGGCAGCTTACTTCCAAAAAGCATCCAATGAATACCTATGGATTGCAAGAATATTATTAACCAAGTGGATCATGGGGATGGTGCGTGAAAAGGTCACATTTTAAGGATAGACATTTAGTTCCCATGAGTTTCAGACCCAAGTAGGATTCCTACTTTGTTTAGCATACTTTAGTGGTCAAGAGAGCCCAGTTCCTGGAAAAGGACATGATGCTTATAGAGAGACAGCAAACTAGAGGAAGGCCATCCCTGAGATGGATTGACACCGTTGGACATGGGATCACTAGGATTGGCACTTAACCACCACAGCCTGGAGATTATTTCATTTGTGTTGGTCTCCTTTGGTTCCTAGTATTTTTGTTTGTACAGAACTTTTATTTCTCTGGTTAAGTTCATCCCTAGGTATTTCATTGTTTGTGTGGCTATTGTGGTTGAAAGGCAGGGCTATCTGTTCTAAACTGCTACACTCTTGAAAACTCACGGGGCAGTTCTACCCTGTCCTCTAGGCTTGTTATGATTTGGCACTGACCAGATGGCTGAGAGCTTAGTTTTTCTGTTTAGTGGGTATGGTAAATGGTATTGTTTTCTTGATGTCATTTCAGGGCTCTTTTTACTGGTGTATAGGAATCTGATTGATTCCTGCTTCTTCATCTCACATGCAGCCACCTTACCAAAACCCCTCAATTGTTTCCAACTGTCTGTTTTGTAGTCCTTGGGGTTCTTTCTTAATAAAATCCTGGAAATAGTGAGAGCTCCGCTTCTTCTTTCCCAATTGTATTCCTTTCATTTCTTTTTATTGTCTAATGGATAAGACTTCCACCACGATACTGAATAAGCGTGGTGATAAGGGGCACCCATAACTAATTCCCCTTTTCAAGGAAATATATTCAACTTTTCCCTACTGAGTGTGATTTTGATCATTGGATTTCCATATATGGCTTTTATTCTGTTGAGGAATTTCCTTTATAATCCTACTTTATTGAGTGTTCTTATTAGAAATGGGTATTGGATATTGTCACATGCATTTCTACATCTATTGGAATGATTATTCAGTTTTTATGCTTTGTCCTGTATATGTGGTAGATCACATTGATTGCCCTTTGGATGCTGAAACATTTTATATTTAACTAATAGCAACACCTAGGTCCCAATTATGCACTCGCAAAATGAAGTTTTTCCTTCCTTGCCTCTAAGGAGCACGTTAGCTAGATTTCTTCCATGAAATCTGTTTATCTTTTTAGCTTTCCATGCACCTTCCACATTCTTCTCCAGCGACACAATTCTGATTCATCGATCCTTCTCCAGTCTTCTTTATTCAATGTTCAACTTTCACATGCATATCAGGAGATTGAAAACACCTTGGCTTGGGTCAGGCCCACTTGATACTCAAAGTAAACACCCTGCTTTTCAACACTCTGGAGAGGTCTTGTGCAGAAGATTTGCCCAATGCAACGCGTTGATCCTTTATTGCTTCTACCTTGGGAATTGATATTGGATCCAAACAAGACAACTTCTTGACAATTTCAACTTTTTTTCATTAATTATGATGTTACCTATCAATGCAGTTGTGAAGATTTGGGTAGTCTTTACATTGAGTTATAACACATCGTGAAGGCTGCAATCCTTGATGTTCTACTGTCAGTGTTTCAAGTCCTCCTCATGTTCAGCAAGCAAGGTTGTGTCATCTGCAGATAACAGGTTGTTATTAAACCTTCCTCCATTCCTGATGTCACATTCTTTGTCATATAATCCAACCTCTCTTATTATTAGTCTACAGTTTGAATAAGTACAGTGCGAGGATATTACCCAGACACACACATTTCTTGATTTTAAATTATGTAAAATTTCCACATAAAGAGTTCTGGAATTACCAGTCTTCTCAAGTCTAATCATAGCTTGTTATGGTCCGCAGAGTCAAATGCCTCGGCATAGTCAATAGTACACAAGCAAACATCTTTCTGGTGCTCTCTGCTTTCAGCCAAGGTCCATCTGATATGGACCTTGTTCGTGCAATGGTCTGTCTTGTTCCAATCCACTTCTGAAACTCGCTCAAACATTTGGCAGCTCCCTATCAATGCACTGCTGCAACCATTTTTGGATGGGCTTCAGCAAATTTTACTTGCATATTATATTAATGATAAAATGTAAAACTCACTGCCATAAATTTGATGCTGACTCATAGTGACTTCCTAGGACAGGGGAGAAATGTCTCTGTGAGTTTTTGAGACTGTAACTCTTTATGGGAGTAGAAAACTTCATCTTTCCTCCTCAGAGCAGTTGGTGATTTTGACCTACTAACCTTGGAACTAGCGGCCCAATTCCTAACCCCTATGCCACCAAAGCTCATATATATTAATGATGTTGTTCCATAACTTGAGCAATCTGATGGGTCATCTTTCTTGGAATGGGTACGGATATGGATCTCTTCAACCAGCTGACTTTACGGGCACTCAATGATTTGATGTGGCTCTTCAAGTCAAGTGACTTTGGGAACTTAATTCAGGGATCTAGGTTGGCTAACCCACAGAGCTGGAGCTTTGGGATAAACCTTGCAGAAGAACGCTATGCCTCTTTAGATAGTTATAAGCAGAGCAGAAACTTTATAACATGTCCTGGTAGACAACTAACCTGAGCATTTCTCGGCCTTCACAATCTGTTAACTTCCTTAATAAATACCCTTAATCAAGAATTTTGTCTGAGAGTTCTGCATAGGCATTGCAGTGGATATTAGAAACTTAAAGTGAATTATAGACCATTAATTGAGGCATTCCAGTTGGACAAGTAGCCATCTTCCAAATTTCCTGGTATAGATGAGTAAGTGCTCTCAGTGCTTCATTAGTGTGTGGACGCATTGCAATGGTGTTCTATCAATTCCTGGAGCATGGTGTTTGGCTAATACTTTCAGGGCAGCTGGAAGTTCTTCCTTCATTACCATTAGTTCTTGTTCATATACTACTTCCTGAAATGGTAGAATGTCAACAAGTTTTTGTGGTACAGTGACTTTGTGTATTCTTCCCATCTTCTTTTGATACATCCAATATTTTGCCCATAGAATTGTTCAATATTGCAACTCGAGACTTGAATTTTCCCCTCAGTTATTTCAGTGTAAGATATGCTGCACATGATCTATCTTTTTGTTTTTCTAACTCTAGATCTCTGTTTATGCTACTCTAATATTTTACTTTTGTCTTCTTGAGCTGCCCTTTGAAGCTTTCTTTTCAGTCCTTTCCATAATTCTTTCCCTTTGCTTTAGCTACTCTATGTTTAAAAACAAGTTTCAGAGTCTCTTTTGACATCTACTTTGAGCTTTTCTTTTTTTCTTGTCTTTTGTGATAGGCAGGTTTATTGTGCCAACCTGGCCAATGAACACATGTGGAATTATTTGAAGGGCAGAGAGATAAATGGTTCGGTGAGCCTTGCCTTTTTTATCTCTTGCTCTTTGATGATCAGACCAGTGGTCAGCTGCCTCAGCTTGTTCTCTGCCTCAATTTTCAGGCTACACTATCTGTGGAACACCGAACTCATGGACTGTGTCGCCGTAGTTTGGGGTTCCTTCAAGCCCAGTTTCGCCATGCTACTGGAATATATATCATTTGAGCTGGTGACTGTCGAACCCTGTCATCTGGCTGACTGTTGGTGACTGGCCCTGCTGTTTGTTGCCTGTGGCCAGATAGCCTCAATTGCTCTACAGAGGACTCAGCTGTCTGCTTCCTTGACTTGCACCTAGCAGCCCTCAAGACTTGAAGGACTGACAGTGTATTAGCTATCTGAAGGAAATGAGTTGCACTGATCCATTTGTACTGCTCTATAGATTAAATAACTGTTTATTTCTTATGCTATCTATGTATATTAAATATGTATATAAAATAAATATTTATATTAAATATGTATATAAAATCATAAGTGTCCAGGTTTTGTTTCTCTAGAGAAACCCTAACATATCTTTTTAATGTTTTTTGGCTTTCTTATTGGATAGGAAGATGTAATACTGTGAAAATGTCCATACTACTTGAAGAAATCTACAAATAATACAGCACAATTCCAATCCAAATCCCTGCTTCATTATTTAAAGAAATGAAAACCCTAATTACCAACTCTTCATATGGAGAGGGAAGAGGCTCTGAATAAGCAATCAACATCTTAAAAAGAAGAATGAAGTATGAGAATCTGCATG
Organism: Echinops telfairi; assembly: GCF_000313985.2. Taxonomy (NCBI): domain Eukaryota; kingdom Metazoa; phylum Chordata; class Mammalia; order Afrosoricida; family Tenrecidae; genus Echinops; species Echinops telfairi. The sequence continues at coordinate 102,221 of NW_022111304.1, read as the reverse complement.
ACCTGATCTCAAAACTTGTTACACAGCCACAGCAGTGAAAACAGCCTGCTACTGCCCTTCAATTAACTCCACGTGTGTTTATCAGCCAGGTTGGCACAATAAACTTTAACCATCTCGTGTCCTTTTACAAAAATTGGTCTTTCCTGATCACATGTCAAAAGAAGTGATACTTTTTTGCCATCCTTGCTTCCAAGGAACATTCTGATTGTACTTTCTTCAAACCAAATGTCTTTGCTTGACTGGTAGTCCATGGTGTTTCCCATATTCTTTGCCATCACCACATAATTCAAATACATCCATTCTTCTCTAGATTTCCTTACTCACTGTCCAGCTTTCTCAGGCATGTGAGGTGATGGAAAATGCCATCAGTCGCGGTTACATTTTATGTCTACTTTATGGCATCTGAGTGGAGGTGGGGTGAAGTCTAACCTGTCAATCAGGTTGTAATCTGGAGATGTCTCCTTAGGGGTCTGGCCTTTTCTATAAGGCAGTGAGAGCTTTTCCCTCTCTGGCACTGCCCTTTCCTCCCCTCTGTAGCGTCACTGGGATTCTGTGTCTGCCTCCAGTGGTGACCCTATAAGGGCTGCTGACCTGAAACACTTTGGCATGTTTCTGAAACCTTGGATCCACATGACTCTGCACTAAATAACCTGTGATCTCTCTTTCTGTGACACCTTTCTGTGTCACTGGTGTGCACTCTTTCGAACCTGAAGAGCACTCCAGCTTACATTTGACCCATGGACTTGAGTTGGACTTGGGTGGGATTCCTCTTTGATGTAGAATTACTTCTTGGTATACAGTTCCTTCTTATATGTGTGTATATGTGTTATTACTAGTTCTGTGTCCCTGAACAACCTGATGACACACGATGGGATCACATGAGGGCACTTTGATACTCACAGTGAGATATTTACTCTTTATCCCTTTTCAGAGGTGTTTTGAAACAGTTTTACCCAATGAAAAAAATCATTCAATTTCGTGACTGTTTCTACCATAAATGCTGATGATCAATTCTTGAAAAATTCAATATTTTCACCCTTTATCACAATGATGTTTATTATTCCATTTCTTTGCTTTGTTTACATGGAATTGGGAGCCCTGGTGGTGTAGTGGTTACTCATTGGGATGCTAACTGCAAGGTCATTAGTTGTGAACCACCAGTCACTCCTCAGGGAAAGATGGGGCGTTTTACTACAGTAATGAGTTACAATCTCTGAAACTCACAGAGCCACTTCTACCTGGTCTGATAGGGTAACTATGAGTCAGTCTTTACTTTATGGCACTGAGTTTTATTATTATTATTATTGGTTACATAGAGATGTAATCCATACAGAAAACTGCGTTATTGGATCTTGTAAAATGTAGAGGAATGACATTATCTATGTTTAATGTAAACTATCAGTTATTTGACCACATAGATTTCATAACTTAAATTTATGCTGAAATAAACCTACTGTATGTGCAGTTCCAATTGTTTTGTAGCTTGGTATAACAGTTAGGTTCTATGTCAACTTGGTTGGACCAGGATTCTCTCATGATATGAGCTGACATCCTGTGGTCAGCTCCATGAGGGCATCTTCTGTAAATAGGTCAAGTAGTTTTGGGAAGAAGCAGGTAGAAAACCACCTTCTTAAGCTGGTTAACTGTCTTGATCCAATTAAGGGAGGTTTCTTTCCAAGTGTGGCCTACTCAGTGTAGGCTCACAGTGTGTGGAAGCAAGCGCACTTCTCCTTCTGGATATAGAGCCTGTGTCTGATTTGTTGGCCTGTCAATCCCAGGAAACATCTGCAGACTGTAGGCCTTGGGCTTATTCAGTAGACCCTGCATTCATTTGGCTCTGCAGTCACCAGTCTGGTCTTCATGCTTCAGTGTCCTGCTTTTTGTTCCTTAGCCCCTGTATTTCCACAAGTCAAAAGAAGCCGCCAGCTTGCATCTAACCCATGGACTTCAACTGGGACTGAACTTCTGAACTTTTACAACTGTGTGAGCCATTTCATGATGTAAATCTCTCTCTTTATGTATATATGTGTATATGTATATATATATATTTATACACACACACACACACGCACACACACGCACACACGTGTTGCTTCCCTAGCGAGCCCAGGCTAACATGCTTGGCAATTATTAAGCAATTAGTGTAGGATTGCTCTTCATGTGGTACATCTATATCTATCTATCGATTCATATATAATCAATTGACTAAACAGTGGACTGCTAGTCCCAACGTTAGCAGATCAGACCCATTATATACTCCCCTTCAGAATTACCACCTTGCATATCCTATAGATATCCTATAGATGGCCACTATATATATGAATGAACTCAATGCCAGTGTGTTTATTTTTGTTTGGCTCTGCTAATAATTACCATATCTTTTTCAAGTTAAGGCAAGATCCACCTTCTAACACCCAAAAAGTATTCATTGGGTTGGGGAAGTGGAGTTAGTGAGTGGGTAATATGGTCCTATATATAATTCTTGCTCTCTCCATGTGTCTGACATCAGAGGATTTCATCAATATTTGTGCTGGCTAAGAGGGTGGCTTAACTCAGGATGTTTGTTCCAGGAAAGAATTTTTTTCTGGCCAGAGGCAGGGTGGCTGGTTGCAAAAGAGTTATTCTCTGCCTGTGGGTAACGAGCGAGCCAGCACTACACATACTGCTGATACGAGGGATTAGAGCTCACGGGCTTCAGAATGTGGGGTGGTGCATTAGGAACCAGATTTATAAGGAGATAACTCTGATTTCAGGCAGAGCAGGAGCTATGGAGGCTGAGATGTCATTCACCATGGGATGGATGCGGTTGAAAGCTGTTGGTGCTTCTGGTCCCAAAGACAGTATGAGTAACAATGGAGAGGCCACAGTTATTGTTGTCATCCACTAGAGTGCATTTGTTTTGGCAGGCCATTGTCTCAGTCAAATGCTGCTTGCAAAATTTAAGATGGCCATGCTGAATAAGACTAGCAGACAATTTTACCACCTATGTAATTGGGTGGCAAGTTTTTCCAAATTTTTCTAGTTGGTATTCAACCTTTATTTTCCTTTCCTCCGAAGCTCAGGGTTTGAGGAATATTATCCATATCTGTTTCATATAATCTTTTGTAACTTTGTTGTGGAGGGGCTATATATTGTATTTGCCTATTCCACCATCTTGTCAGGAGTCCCCTTGCCTGTTAATCATTACGATCAATGGGAAAATGAAGCATACAAAGTCAAAATATATTATTAAAGTTGGGGTAAATATTTCAGCCTTCAATATAAATGATAAACAACTAAAATCTTTCAGAATGGCTCATGAAAATTTAACAGATAAATACAATTCTATCTAGATTAATTTTAGGAGGTAAATTGGTATGGTAATATGCTGGAAAATTTTCCAATATTGTTTCATTATTTGTATAGCCTCAGTAAATAATATGTACCACAATGTCTTCTGTCTTCCCCCTTCCTCCCTGTGGCACATAATTGGCTTTTTAAATAATCACAACACAATAATATCTGCTATGCAACATGTTCTTACAATTTGACATTGATACTTCTTCCAAGGAAAGGTGAGGTCTAAGTTTCCATTCCTCAAATTTGAGGAGAAACCAGCATTTTCTCTTACCTGGAGAGTATGGCAGAATACATGCCATGGGGCTTCACATCTAAGCCATAAAAAAGCTACACCTCCTCTCTATCTTTCTTTTCTTGGAGACTCCTATACTTCAAAGAACCCTTTTGGTTAAGGGTAGGACCAGAAGGAACATGGCTGACAGGAATGGAATCACCAGCCAACAACCAACAGATATGCACATGAACATGTCTTCAAATACTTCAAATGTTTAGAGTTCCATGTGGGCCCCAGAAATCATCAGTAAGAGAATATCCTCGCTGCCCTCTCTGAACACATACTTGACAACAGAATCTGTGAGCCCAGTGAACGGCTGTTTTAAACCAAGCGTATTTGGATCATTTTTAATGCAGCCACAGTGATCAGAACAACCAACACCACCGGCCATTTCTCTTTATCTAATTACTACTCCATTGGTATCTGCATGTGCGACCTTTTTTTAATGGAATACGTTATGTGTTCTTGTCAACTGGGCTTCTAGTCATGGAGACGCTACATATAACATAGCAAATGTTACCTGATCCCATGCCATCTTTCTGATCATTATATTTGACTCAATTGCTGTGTCAGTATGTCAATACAACTTATTGAGGATTTCCTTAATTTCATTGACTGCTCTACTTTACCAACCATGCTGTCCTTACCTAGCAATTGGTATTCCCTTATTATGTCCAGAATAATTGAGCCAAAGTTCTCCATCTTGTCTCTTAAGGAATATTTTGGTTGTCTTTCTTCTAACACTGAGAGGGTATTTTCAAAGATCACACATAGAAATCCAAATCGCAATTTGAATGCACCAGTTCTTTTGTATTTTTCTTTTGGCACTGTCCAGCTTTTAATTATATATATGATCATTGAAATGGCCATGGCTTTGGTCAATTGCACCTCAGTTGTCTAAGTAATCTCTTTGTTTTTTAAACCTTTAGTCTGATCTTTTGTAGCAGATTTTCCCATCCCATAATTTCTTTACTGCCGCTTCATGGGACACTGATTTTTGACACAAGTGGAATGAAACTAATGATCATGTCAACTTATTGTTCATGTGTGATCATTCTGTTGATAAAGGAGCTTGCAATTGACATTTTCCTTTGTTCATAGATAATAAAAGATCCACAATACCATGTGAAAACCTGCAAATGATATCTGAGATGAAGTGTACAGTAAAACTTGTCAAACTGATTGCATACTAATTGCGTATTTCGGCAAATATATATTTTATTTGAAAAGCATAGACAATAATTCTAGCCAATAGGTTTTCTCTTCTGAACGACCTGGGCTATCATTTTTCTAACAGCTTTGTATTCACTTGAGGCTTCTGTAAAGGAATGATGGGAAAAATGACAGTCAATAGCAATAGGAAGAAATCTACTAACTAAAATTTTCCCTTGGAATTGGTGATATCCATTTCAAAATAAAAATACGCACGAGGTGGGGGTTTCAATGGAATTGTGGGGAAAAAATCCATTAGCTTTTGATTCCAATTTTTCCCCACACTTTTTGAAGTTCCTTCATATTTGTGGGTTGTCAGATGCTGTTGCATCGTCTCCATGTAAATCATAATAGAACACCATCTGGCACTGTCTTTTGTAAACAACCAATGATTTTACAGAGATGAATTTTAGACATATGCATTATTTTTGGAACTTTAATTTTGAAATTAAAAATTGCTACGAAAATAATTCTATACAAAGAAATAATTATGGAAATAGTCACTGTGTATTTATGGAAATATTTCTTCTGTGCTTCTTTGTGTTGCTATATATTCATTAAGAGGGATTCACTATTATATTTGTGTTACTCCTGGAAAAAATATCAGAATAGCTAATTAGTCATCAAGAAATATTAGCTCAACAATATGTTCTTTAAAAGTCTCAAATCAAGAAGCTCAAATATTCGCTGAGAAACTGGTTGGATTAAAGTAACTAAATAGACATAGCAAAATAAAATGTGTAACCATAAATTATGCAATGTGCAATCGTCAAGGCCAAAGATTTATAATACAAAATAAATGACTGGAAAAACATAAAAATTTAAAATGGGCTGTGATCCTGTTTTTCCCCCATGTATCCCAGGTATTTCCATATGTGATCCCATATACTTCATCAATGTAATATAAATGTAATACTACTATACCAATGTTTGCCTTTCTGATTTTAATCATTGTAATTCAGCTACATAAGATATAACATACACTGTGAAAGTTAAGAATAAAAGTATATCTTTGACATATTCTCAAATAATTCTAAGAAAAAATACATGAGCCTATCGCTATCTATAGCTAAATATGTTTTATATAAATGAGTAAAGTGAGAGAGAATGATAAAAGAAATAATATGATATGTAAACAAGCAATGACTTTACAGAGATAGATTCTACACATATGCACTATTTTTGTGCTTTAATTTTGGATTTACAAAATGTACCAAAAATAGTCTTATACAAAATGATAATTATGGGAATATGATTCACTGTGTATTTATGGAAACATTTCTTCTGTGCTAAACATACTCATAATTTTAAGGAAAAATGCTCTGTTATCAAATTATTAGAAGTATGAGCTAAACTTCACTGAAACATTACTTTATTATTATTCTCTTTTTAGTAATAAATCATTATTAGATTTAATTTGTCCTCATTCACTTATATTTTCCTTGGCTTTCGGTAAACTTTCCAGAATGTCATTAGAGTAGAATATTTCAGTGACAATATTTTTAACGGTACAATACTCTTATAAAAGTCTTCTAAAGACTTAGTAGGGTAATCATTACATATTAGGTTGCTAACCAGAAGGTCAGAAGTTTGACACCAGCAACTGCTCTGTGGGAGAAAGATGAAGATTTCTGCTCCATATAGTTACACCCTTAGGAGCCCACAGGGCCAGTTCTACCATGTTCTGCAGGGTCACTATGGCAGTGAGCTTGGTTTAGTGTTCAAATACTATCCTTATAAAGCATTTCACTTGAAGCATTCATCTATACAGTGAATCCTCGCCACTTCGCGCTTCTACTTCCGCGGCTTCACTCTATCACGGTTTTTGCGTAACAGCGCATGCTCTGTCATTACTGCCACTGATTGGCTCATACTGTACACGCTTGATGCCATAAATAATATAATAAATAATAAATAATAATTGTAACGTCCAAAATGTTTTACTGTAGTTTCCCTTTTTCGTTTAATAAATTGGGTAATACGAGTGTAATGGTGACTAAAGGGTGTTTTTCATGTCCTCTATGCTCTAACTATGAAAATACTTGATTTACAAATAAGGAATCCTACTTTGCGGAATTTCATTTATCACGGTAGGGTCTAGAACCGATTAACCGCAATAAACGAGGGTTCACTGTACTTTGTTTTAGATTTAAGCATTCATCTATATTTCTACTGAAAATTGGTCTTGATATCTCAATAAGAAAGAGTTATGACTTTTTCTAGGATTTGTTATGACCCATTAATATTATTTGACCACATGTCCATCAAGTCATTGGCAAGTCACAGGGACCCACTATGCCACCAGGACTAGGTCTTACCACACTAGAACACTCATTTACTTAAGCTGTGGTTCAAACAAAAAGGGGTTCATAAATGGTCATAGCAGCAGCATCCGTATCGCTGAGAAATAGACTTTACCCACTTTACTATCAAATGATGAATGGAGTAACAACATATGATTTATCTACAATGGAATAGTATTTTGACATAAAACGAATGAACTACTGACACATACCATAACATGAATGAACCTTGACAACTTATACTAAAACAAACACAACAGACCATGTGTTGCTTGATTGTACTTATATTAAATATGCAGAGAGGCAGATTCATGAGTCCAGGAGAAGGCAGCAGAGATCTAGAGTGGTGGTGATGTTCTTGAACAAAGCCCAGGAGAGAGCCAGGGACTGGGGTCATTTTGTGATTTGCAGAGGGATGCTGTCTTTTTCTGTGGAGACACTAAGATCTATCTCACCTAGATTATGCTTTTGTTAATGTGATCAAGCAGGGAATTATTTTACTACTTGCTAAGCAATCCTTTCTAAGACTAACTGTGGGAAAGTCAGAATTAGAGTACTAATAGAGTGTATGAAAATATCGGGCACCACTTTCCTTACTCCTTTTACATTTACAGGAAATTTAAGGCATATCTGTTGTTTTGCAACTGGTGCTTGCTGGGGCTTGATGTCTGGGGGGAGAAAAAACAAAACATAATCTGAAAAATGTTCCTTTGAAAGCTACATTCCCTTTAACTCTGCATGGGTCCACGGGGTATTTCTTAAATCTTCAGTGCCCACAGAATGCTGGGTCATTTCATGACGCTGTAACTGACCAATTGGTTACTCGGAATGGTAACTGGGTTGAAGTAAAATAATTGCTTCTGTGTGACAGCTTAAGACTGCAGGAGGTTGTCAGAACTGAGATTATTTTTAGAGGAAATGTTTTCTTGAATATATAAAATAAATGGTAACTATAAGAGTTTGGAGGAGTGGGTTTTGCATTGAAGTTCCGATTTCTAGCTTCTGGAATCACATTAAACATTACATTCTCATGGGTTTAATAAAGAAAAATAAATAAAGAGCCCCTCAAACTCATTGCCATTGAGTCATTTCTGACTCATTGCGACCCTATAGACCAGAGTGAACTGGCCCTGTGGGTTTCCAAGACTTCACTCTTTATGGAACTTTAGAGAAAGTCTCATCTTCTCCTTCTAAGCATGTAGTGGTTTCGAATTGCTGGCTTGTGTTTAGCAACTCAACATACAATCTACTATGGTGCACCGGTTAAAAGTTGCTGTTCGGTGTCCTTGAGTAGTTTCTCATAGTCGGGACCCTCTATACAGCAGAATGGAACACCACTCAATCTTGTGCCTTCCTCATAAACGCTCTTAACTTTGAGCCCATTGCTGCAGTCACCTGTCAATCCAGCTTGTTGACATCCCACATCCACCACCCCATTCCCCCCCCCCCCCCCCCCCACTACTCTACTCTACCCAGCATGCTGACCTTCTCCAGGACTGTTCTCTCCTGACAAAATGTCCGAAGCATATAAGATCTTGCCATTCTTGCCTCTAAGAAGTACTATGGCCTTACTTCTTCCAAGATAACATCACTATCTTGGTAATATATTTTTGACATTCATAGTGAGGGAAAACATCAAGCATGGTATTAGCCTGAAACAAGGAGAACTTGACTATAACCAAAAATAGATGTGCAACTAAAAGATTTTGAGAAAATTCATATGACTAAATTACACTCAGCAAGCAATGAAATAAATTAGAAGTTGTAGCAAACGTATTTAGGGGAATTTCTTCTTTCATTTCACTCTGGCTTATCAAATCATTTACTTTTTTGAGAGAAAGACAATCTTCTTTAAGGAGTCGTTGAATGCTTGCTGCACTTGCTTGTTCCTCAGGGTGTAGATGAAGGGGTTCAATAAGGGAGCAACAGAAGTTGTGAGCACCGAAACTCCTTTATTTATGGCTACTTCTTCCTTTGCAGAAGGCTTAACGTAGATGAAGATACAGCTCCCGTAAGCTATAGAAACCACAATCATGTGAGATGAGCAGGTAGAAAAGGCCTTTTTTCTTTGTTGGGCAGAAGGAAATCTTAGAATTGTCCTGATGATGTATGTGTAGGACAGGAATACACACACGAGGGTAATAATGAGTGCAAATATAGCCACAAGTATGATTAGCTGTTCAATTAACCAAGTATCTGAGCATGAGATCTTAAGGAGGGGACCTGCATCACAGCTAAAATGATCAATAGCATTGGAATCACAGAAGTCCAGCTGGAGACCCAAGAGAAGAGGAGGTACAATGATTACCAAACCAGCTGCCCAACAGCAGAGGACTAAGATGATACACACTCTGTTGCTCATGATGGTCATGTAATGAAGGGGTTTACAGATGGCCACGTAGCGGTCATAGGACATAGCTGCCAGGAGAAAAAATTCTGTTGCTCCAAAGAGAATCACAAAAAATATTTGACTTGCACAAGCATTATATGTAACAGTATTGTCCCCAGTCGATATACTATAAAGAAATCTAGGAATACAAACCGTGGTGAATGAGACTTCTAAAAAGGAGAAATTTCTTAGAAAAAAGTACATAGGAGTCTTCAGGTGAGAGTCCACGAGAGTGAGGGTGATAATAGTCAGGTTCCCGGTGACACTCAACAGGTACGTGAGGAACAGAAACGTAAACAGCAGAGCTTTCATTTTGGGGTCATCTGTCAACCCCAGCAGGATGAATGTGGTTATAACTGTGTGATTCCTCATCATTGACAGTTGATGGCTTCCCGATCTGCATATGAAAATCAAAGAGACCTTAGGAGGAGGCATCTCGTCAAATTCTATGTAAAGAGTAGCCCTGTATATAAAAGTCAGACAAACTTGATAAATTTATCAAGTGAGGGAGGGGTGGGAGGTAAGGCATGAAGAGGAGGTGATACCAATGGCTCAAGTTGAAGGAACATATTTTGAAAATGATGGCAACATATTGACAAGTGTGCTCGATATAATTGATGGATGGATTGTTATAAGAGTTGTAAGAGCTTCCAAATAAATGGATTTATATTAACAAAAAAGTCAGACAAAGTTAAACATATTTCTTTTTCTCCCTTAACATCATGATGAATATCACCTCTATTCCAATAGTCTTCCTGAATTGTACATGTAGTCTGGGGAGCTGAGAGTTTAAAATAGTTTCATTTTATTGTAAAACAATCCAACCTTATCTATAATCATTTATTGACATTCAAAATATAGAAACATACCTTAATATTTATGACATATTACATGGATTGAAATAACCAATAGAAAAGGTGATGCCACTCCCTGGATACTAAAATTCTTTTGCATAACATGAGCCATAAATATAGCACATAAGTAGGTGATGAATAACGTGATTTATCTTCAGTTGTATATCAAAGGATTATGTGAAGGATAAGATTCTCATCTGGAAAACAAGCAAATGACAATGACAATATAAAACACTAGACCCTGAGACTTATTTCTTTATCAAGCCCTGCTTAATATCCTTTCTTCTTACCACTAGAGTACTATGGATTGCTCTATGACTAGTTTACCTCTATTCACTGCCATTGAGCTGCGTCCGACTCACAGTAACTCTAAAGGACGGGGTAGAGCTGCTTCTCATGGCTTCAGAGACTACAGAAAGCATCACATTCTCACTTGGAATAGCTTGTGGCTTTGAACCATTGACCTGTGGTTAGCAGCCCAATGCTGAGCCCATGACCTTACCAGCCTCCTTATTTTACCCGTGTGTATAAATACGTGTTCACTTATTTATGAAAAGGAATATCTGCACGTATTTTCCTGCTGTAGTTCAATTAGTTGAGTCTGCCCCCTTTCCCCCAAAAGCCCTTGAAAGTAGAACTACATTTAATATCACAAACTATATTTTTCTGGGCTGTGATTCTTTTACATTGTGTTTTAAATTCCATTGAAAACACAGGGTTTGTTTACTTCCTTATCTTACTCCTGCTCAATATCGGCTTGGATTCATTGCAGTCTTACTCTCATTTCCATCCCCATCCCCTTCTCTACAATGGCATCATTGTACTTGGCACTAAGTGCGTTTCATTTTCTTCTTGCCTGACATACCAACAGGGTTCCCTGCCATCATTCTTGTTTCCTTCTCACGTTAGATCTCTTGTTCTAAGGGACCTACACAGAGTTCTCTCTCTGTTTATCTAGTATGCTATCTGAGACTTCTCCCTGCATGGTCTGTTTTTGTACATCTTATTCTACACTATGCAAAGGTAATTTTGACAATTATTATATATTTGGGGAAATCTAGAGACCAAACATTTTTCACATAAGAACTATTAGTTAAGTGTTCATCATCAATTACATTTGCTATTATTGGTAAGCAATATCTAGTTAGCTCTAATTCATATGGCTGTGTGCACAGCAGGATAAAGCACAACCGGGTCGTTCATTAGACATTTGTAGCCCATTCATATTCTATGTTCTTAAAATCAAGTCATTGTTCCATCCCACCCTCCAAGCCTTGTTCTCTTCCAGTGTCATCTATATCTGGTTCAAGCACCATGTCTCTTACATGTCTTGCAAGACCATACACAAACAAAATGTAAAGAATCGCCCCTGCCTCAACTGTCATTACTTCCTTATCTTTATTCTTCATACACCAAGTTCTACTAACAATTAATATTATCATAATGAATTTATTCTCTATGACACCTAATAAGCATACCGAATCATTCTAGCCTCTTTGGACTGGCTGATGTTTATTAGTCTCGTGATTTGACATTTTAGGCATCAATTTTGGAGGTAGACCTTCAGTTTCTGATGCTGCATATGTGAGATTATGCTACAGAGTGCTTAAGACATCTGTTGATTATTACACTTTAGATTTCATTGCATTGCATTATAATCTACAGTCCGCTTCTCTAAACTTCTGCACAGTAAAGACTTTGTTTTACACATCCTAAGACGCCTCTTTCTGACATATATGGGGTCTTTAATAAAATGCAATCTGAAAAAAATGGAACAGAGTCAACAGACATACTTGTTTGCATGATATTGATGAGTTACAGCTAAAGTTATTTGTACAATGATATAATTAAAGGGAGGATAGAATGGATCCTCTTGGTCTCCTATTCGATTTGGGTCTTCGTACAAACACTTGCCAAAAGTATAGGCACATTTTTGACAAAAGGGCAGTTTGTCCCCATGACCCATGCTATTTTCATATAAACCCCCAACTACCCTTTACTTGTCTCCTCAAGTGGACTGGCTGTGTATGCTGATTTCATATTGAGTTAGTTAATTGTGCCAACCTGGCCGATAAACACATGTGGAGCTAATTGAAAGGCGGAGGGATAAATGGGTGGTGAGCCTCGCCTTTCTAGTTCTCAGGTCTCTTGCTTTGTGATGGTCTCACCAGGGTGCAGCTGCCTTAGCAGTTTCCTGCTTCAGCCTGCAAGATTGACTTCCTACAAGACATCCCCAAGGAGAAGCCACATGGACCTATCCCGAAGCAGCCCTGGGTGCTGGAGCAGCCGTGTGGAGACCCCTGCCACGGCTGAGATGCTTATTCGTTCACCAACTCAGCTTTCCTCCTACAATCAGCATCATTGCCTCTGTTTTGTGAGGTGGAGGACTTTGTGGACTGGTGTTGGGTTAATGGGTTAATGTTGGACTTGGGGCTTGGGCAGCATTGGGTTGGGATGTTTTCGTGATGCACACTTTCTTTACATAAAACTCTCTTCTACATGAATTGATGTGGATTTGTTTCTCTAAAGGACCTAGACTAATACACATAGTATGCTCTACTCTGACATTTTCTTTGTCTAAAGAACCTTCCTGAAGAATGAAACCCCTGGAGCCTTCTCTCTCCTCCTTTCTATTAAAGCATGTGAACTGTACTCTACGGCAGGATTTGCTACCACACAGCTATTGGGAAATGTGAGACAAACTATTTTCAGTGGGGAAAAAATGCCAAGCTCTTTCTATTATGATCCAGCCATATTCACTGGAGTTATTCATGTAGTGTTTCTTCTTCTTTCTCTCCCCTCTTCCTCTCCTTCTCCCTCTCTTCCTTCTTCACCTTCTTCCTTCTTTTTCCCATTCTATGTTTATTCCATTCTGTTTCCTCTAGAAACACACGCATTTGACTAAGTTATTTAATATGTGGAACTTTGTGAGTCAGAATATCAAGGATGCCTATCACAAACATAGATTTATCTGGCTTAGTCAAATCTAATAAAGGTTAGCCAGATGGTGGGGAATGTAATGGGTGGATAAATATTTTAACATGCATATTTATGTTTCAGGACAATATAGGCAAGTAAGAAAAGTTATTTCCCCACTCTGATATCACCGCCACTACCTTACATCAATGCTCTCCCTTAAATCATATAGCACATGTAATACATTTATATATTTACATTATAATTTCAGATAAAATTGAAAGATTTCTAAAATATTAATTAACTTATTTTCTTGTATAATGAGTCTTATATAAGAGGGGGGCTTCAAAATGTTCCTCCAAATAACATAATTCCATTGTTTGCAAACTCTCTGAAGTCCTTCCTATTCTTCAGACTCTGTAATTATGTAGAAACAACAAGTCCTCAGCCAGTACTAATGGCTTATAATGTTAGCTATGAAAATACGTTCCACCTGAAACCAGAGTCCCTAGGGTCCCTGATATTACTCCATAACTGAGAGAAATAGCTTCCCAGGAGATAACATTTACTCTGTTTGGGAATGATTTTTTTCATTTAATTTACTTTAAAATACTTCCTGGTAATTAATTACATGTAGCCTGTGGGTTTAAAAAAAGAAAGAAAGAAATCCTCCTTTTCTATGGCTATGCACCTTTGTAACATTGCTGAGGGATAATGATGAGGCCCTTCTTGGGTTTAAGGAATCATAAGAGCAATATGGAAACTTACACAGAAGACAAATGTTATGAATGAAAAATCTTAAAGGAAAGAGTACAGGCCAGGTATGGTTATGATGATGATCCTAAGGAAGTACACTAGTCAACATTGTAGAGCTACAGCTTAGTAAATACACTAACTTTATAATGAAATTGAAATTTGCCCAGAAATCCATAAATTACCTAAACTATTTTCTTTGCTAGTGTCTCACACTAATAAGCAGCTAACACAATGAGAGAAAAAGAGCTCTTTATTTTGAAACTTCATGAGGTTGCTCACCTCCATCTAATCCTATTTCTCTTACACAAATTCTATATTTCCATTGTTAGATGAAATCAATGTATTAATGGTTTCTCTCCCTGGTGGTTAAAACAATGTGTTTATACTATGTCTTATTTGTTTATTTTGGTTTTAGCTAAGAACTAATTCTCCTTCAATTACTTTAGGATCGCAAACAGTTGAATAAATAAAAAAGACTTTGATAAAACAAAGTATTAACATCCTTGCTTTCATCATTTTCAAATTTCTCCACAAATATACCTGAACAAAAAATGCCTTAGTGAAATCTTTGCTAATTCTGTACAGATCTTTGTGAGGGAAGGTACATAAATATGTACATTTCTGCTCTCTAACTTATTACATATATACATGTCTGCTCCCTAACTTATTACTCTATTTAGAGTAATTGTCTCAATTAAATATTAAGAGAACATTTTTGTTGGTCTAATAACAACCCAGGAGAGATCGAATTATTGATTCATATTTTACTTTTTCATCATAAAATAAACAACAGAAATAGTCAATGTAGAAAAGGATACTAAATTCAATCTCATTTCCTTCAAGTCAATTCTGACTCACAAAAGGCCTATAAGACAGAGTAGAACTGGATGCAAGGGTTTCCAGTGCTGAAAGCCTTTAAGGAAGCACACAGCACACCTCCCTTGGTAGAGGCTGATGAGGTCAGTCAGACTTTCAGTTAAAAGCTAAGAGCTTTAAACACTATGCCATCAATACTCCCAGAGAGGCTGAAGATCAATAACGCTCAACTTGTAAGCTATGGATCATTTTAAAGGGTATACAATATAGTAACTTAGGAGGTATATTCTTGTTCATCCCCCAAATTGCACTGCATGGGTGACTGCTTCTGGATGTATAGACATAGCTCCGACTATACACTCCATTTGTGAAAGTTCTGTTGAATAACTTTATAAATTATCTAATACATTCATATATTTAATAATTGAAACAATCGTAAGTAATCATAGTACAGAAGAAAATACCAACAGATATTTCATTCCCTTACATCTCAAAAGGAAAGTTAATTTTCCTACCTACCTTATGTTACTTACAGTTTTGGTCATTTTTCATGGTTTCCGCATGCAGCTTCTTACTGTGGTTCACTAGGGAGAGGTTCAGAAGCATGGCTGTGCATGGCTCAGCCACTGTCATCAGCGGATACTTACTCTCCAGGCGTCTCCTGGAGATGCAACGGTTCCTCTCAGTTCCCATGTTCATATCAGAATAATTCTCCTTAGATACACGGTGCTATTTAAAGCTTAGGAAACTCTTTTCTTTGCTCTGTGTCATGACAGGAAGAAAGTTCAATGGAAGGAAGAAGAAAAGAACTTTATCTGCAAATTCTGAGCTGGGAGTTCACTTTCTTGTACTAAAAAAATAACAATGTTATTTATGTTCTGCTCGGTTTTCCAGAGGCGCCCTGGGATCACCAGGGTGAATAAGGTACAGAATCCTTTGTGGCCCAGTTCAAACTTTACTAATGAGCCCGTTGGCAAAGCAGGAAAAATTGGTAGCAGCGGGGACACTGTCCTTTGAGAGAGTCGAGTGGGATGACAGCATCAGTCAGAGACTAGGTGCCTATCCTAATGGGGGGGAAGGGGGGAGGGAGAATGAAACAAACAATAGCACTAGTCTGATTCAATTTTTTACTACAGTCTTAAGAATGTTTCTAAAAGAGTATTTTGAAATTCTTGTTACTTTTAAAACCCAAATATTTTTGCTTAACCTAATATCTATCCTGTGATGAAAAATAAATCAGGTGTTGCGATGGCATTGGCTCCAAATCATTATGAACATGGCTTGTGTCTGCCTACTCTAAAGTGTAGCAGTTTGAACAGAGTCCGTTTAGTCACTGAAAGAGCGTGGCAATCTGCTCATGTATATATTACAAATGAAAAAAGCCATGGAATGGTTCTCCTCTAAAAATATGAGGTGTTGTGACTCTGATCTAATAGTGGTTAAATATCTATTAAATATTAAAACAAACATTGAGAAACAGTTACTATATATTCAGGGACTTTGTCAATTTAGACTCCATAAATCACAAGATCAATTATCTACATTTATTAAATTGGAAAGCATGCACATTTCAGACATACGGTTTATTTAGCCTACAAGAAAATGTCTTGCAAGAACTTAGTTAAAAAATTACTTTCAAAAATAATTTTTACAAGTGAGGATTATTAATCTCATTGATCCTACTTTGGCATCTCTGCCTCTGAAAATTTTGAAAGCACTGTATTAAAAATACGTATATATTTCAACTCAGCTGAGGATATTCTGAGAGTTTGTAAAGTTAGGAATTGGAGTGATGGGTAAAAGAAATGTTGCTTTTTTATCATTTAAATAAAGGGAGATAAAAATCACAGTATCTTGGACATGAGAAGACTATTTCAAAATGTAGAGAAAATCTGAAGGGTGAAATGAAAACTACTACAAGGTTTATGTTTTTGTAGAACTATATCAGAGCTCATGACTAACATGATTTTTCACGATTAAGAAAGATTTTATATACAGTCAGAAGTAGCAAAAAATGCTCCTGATACCCGATGCTTGGATAAAAGTACTCCTTTATCTATTCTTGTATTACATTGTCATGGCCTTGGTGAATTTCCTTTCTGTAGTTTCATTTTATTTTTAACTAAGGCAATATATTCATTTTTAATTTTCAGTGAAAAAATAAATGTAATTTGTATACTATGTAGTTTGTTCTATTTTAGGAATAGGCTGTTGACATGACAATAAATATTCAATTTTTTTATCTGAAGCATAGAAAAGAATCAAAACGGTGAATTTGATTGAGAAATATAACAATCGTGACTATTTAGGTTGAGTTTGGGATAAGAGTGAATCATGGTAAGTCATACTATCTAGCTTACTCCTAAACATGTTATCGTAAATCCTCACTTCCTTAGTTCCTCTGTCTTTGTTTTGTTTTGTACATCTAACCAGACCCTTGGTGGAGAAAAGGGTTAACTGTTGAATTGTACTTAGGCTTGCCATGAGTTGGAATCAGTTCGATGGAAAATTACAACATGAAGTATATTGATAGATTTACTACCTCTCATAAATATTTTTGCTTTTAGAAACTCTCTTGAACTTGAGAAATATACTTTATGTTAAGTAATCTTTATTCTCATCAGTTCTAAATGATTTTCTCATGCATTTCCAAATATATAATATTATCAGTAAATTAGAATACAAACAAACACACACAGATACACCCAAAGGCCTTAACAGGCTGACATGTTTTATTTACTTCATAGTACTTTATCAGTAAATAACATAATTAGAAAATATTGATGAGTCAATTTTGACTCATGGTGACTCCATATGTGTCACAGACAACGCAGACACAGACACATCATCTGAATGAGGGAGGCCATCAGCACACAATCAAGGTGGCAGCTGGTGATTCCAGCTGGGACATAGGGCATAGAACAAGGGAAATTGTCACAGATACATGACTGGTGGCAGCTCAATACATCACAGTTACAGATGGGACTCACAGAAGCAAGAACAGGACCATGGTTGGGGATGTACAATGTTAAACAGAAGGGCTTTGGAGCAGGGTCCCCTGACCAACACATTCAGGGAAAAACTGATAGGGCATGACACAAGACTATGGCCACCCCTCTACTGTGGGCAGCATGGTGACCTTCATCAAAGACACACCAGGGCAAACCCCAAAGCAGTCACCCTTCTTGGGTTGGCTGGAGAAGGGTGGAGGTAATCTACTTTCCACATGTACTCTGCCTGAGGCCAAGATTATCTACACTCCTGGTAAATGATCAGAAATAATTCAATGGAGGCTTAATCTATGTGGGGACTCTGCCAGTAGATTTTGGGCTGTCACTGTCATTCATTGCCTTTTGCAAACTTGGGTGCTCAGAATGTAAACTCTAATATACAACTCTACAATAATTTTTATGTAAAATTCAATGGCAATGATTGAATTTTTTCAAGTTGTACACTATCCTTTTCTCTCCATTTTCGCTATTCACTATTCTCACTATCCTTCTGTTTCCCACAATTGAATTTTTGGCTATATTAATTGGATCATGAAGTTTTGCCTTGTCAGCCTTCAATGTATAGAAAATAACTGTGTAGCCCAGGTGGGTTTTGAATTTTATATATAAAACAAAAGGGGAAATTGTGGGAAATAGAAGGATTTCTCTCAAGCTGTCTCCCCCAAATATATGCCAGACTTACCTGCTTGAGAATGATTGTACACTTGGAGGTCATCAAGAGTGGATTGGGAGTCATTCTCCCTGAGAGTTATCAACTGTCTAGACCAAGCAGACACCACTGTTTATCCTACAACAAATAGGGCCCACTCCCTTCTGATATTGTTCCCCTGAAGGAGCGCCTGAAGGCAAGCCCTGGACAACTCTAAGATGACTAAGCTTAGGCTATACTGTAATATCAAGTCCAGGGTCCACCCATCTTGCCACATGTGTTCCCCTATTCCCTCCCTTTACTATTACGTGTTCACCCCTAGGTCATCCCCCTCCTATTGCTTGGATTGCCTATGTTGCAACCCCTCCCTATGACGGAGGTTGTTATGAATTGCTGCCCCTTTCTGTGACGTGTGATTCTATAATGATGTTCCCCTAAAGTGATATCATGTGTGGTTAGCAATAAAGAGGGAGCAAGCTCCAGAGCCCGAGAGGCTCTCCCCAGCTCTGGGGCTGAAGGTTCTCCTCGATTCCCGCGGCCCAAGGCTCTCCTCAATTCCCAGGGCCCTTTCTGGCTTTCAGGCCAGGAGAAGCTCCCTGGTTCTCGGTCCCCGAGGCTGCTCCTGCTCTCATAGCCAGGTTCCCCCCCACGAGGACCACCAAGCGGGGCTGAGGTGAGCAATGCTACCATTTAATGTGCCTGACTGCATTATTGTAATATCTCTCATGCTCTTGATGACTTTAATATGATACTTATATATCTCAACCATACAATTGTGCATTACTGAACCCATGGGTAGTAGCAGTGGGTGGGAGCTGGCCCCTCACCCCCCACTCCAAATTTAATTTAATACTACAGTTTCCATTGTGTGTATATACAACATTTTGTTTATACATTCATCTGTTGATGAACATTACACTTCTTTCCACCTTTTGGCTATTGTGAAAAGTACCACAATAAACATAGGTGTACAGGTCTTTTTATTGCTGCTTTCACGTCTTATGAGTATGTAACTAGGATTAAGATTACAGAGTCATATGGTAGTTTTATATTCAGCATTCAGTACACACAAACTGTTTTCCACAGTGGCTGTGCTATCTTACATTCTCACAACCATTGAAGGAAGGATTCCATTTTCCTTACAACCTCACCAGGACTTAGTGTTTTCCTTGTGTTTGTTTGTTCACTTTCCCACGGCCTTTTAGGTTATGTCATGACAGAGTCTGTTTGCAGTCAAAGGATAATGATATTGAGTATCTTTTCATGTACTCTACATGGGGTTCAATAATGTTCCCCCAAATATGTGAACTTGGGTAGATACTCATCCTCCATTCTGTGTTCTGATAGAATGATTCTCTCTGCTGTAGCTTCTATGATGTTAATGATGCAGGACTAATGGTAGTTATGCTAATGAAGCAGGATACACCAGTTGCAAACAAATTGAGAATACATAGTTCTCTTCAAATGATTATTGGCTAAAGACTTCATGTGAAATTATATACTTAGACAAGTAATGTGTGTAAGATACATGAAGAAATAAGTTTGATATTTCACCTCTTCTCCCACAAAACTGAAAATCCTCATATAAACACCTTGATATTCCATTTAAAAAGATCAAACAAAGTATTTTCTTTTGTGCTTCCCCAACGTTTAACCAAACAGGGAATCCTGGAATGGTCTGTCATCTTAGATCAGTACTGTGCTGCTTTTAATTGGAAATATATCCAAGGCTATTTATTAATAGTCTTCTCTGATCTTCCACAGAGAACCATTTTTTCCATGAGAAGCTTAGTCTTATTAATGTGTTTTGAAGTCTACAGCTTCTGAAATGTCCTCTGAGACAATGCTTTAATGACTTTGGAAATCAGCAGTAATAAGGCACTAATGAATCATGCACAAGACAGCATTGGAGAGCATCGAATACGTTGTTGATTATGAGAGCTGTTGCCCAGAAGAGAGGAAAAATTACCTAGCAGGATGTTAGCCTGGCATTTGAGGTCTAGCAAAAGTGTACCAATATCCTTTGATGCTCATTTTCATGGTTAAAAACATGAGGGAGAAAAGTTTAAAAGAAAAATGTCAAAATAAAGCTGAAAGCTCTTCAAGAAAAAGTATCTGGTACCAAAATATACAAAAACAAAAAAGTGAAATAATTGGAAACATTGAGAGATATCCAAAGTAACACTTACTTTGGTAGTGTCTTCAATCAATCTAAGTCACTAGTGTTATTTTACGTTTATTTCCAATTTCAACTTAATATTACCATATATACTTGTGTATAGCTGAGTTTTTCAGCACATTTTTAATGCAGTTTTGGTGGTAAAATTAGGTGCCTTGGCTAATATTTGTGTGGGTTTATACTTGAGTATATATGCTATTTCTAGTATGTCAGTATGTTTGGTTAGTTGTCATGGAGATGATTTAGAATCACGGCTACTGTCTGGGTGCACAGGAGTACTATGTAAACACACTATGGTGTTTTGGGAGAGTTCAAATAGCCAACCTTTCAAATGGTTGTCATGTACATATTTAACCATTTATACCACCCAGCTACTTGTAAGTTCAAAACTCTAAACATATGAAAATAAGTTTTACAAAATTGCTACAAGGATTACAGTTTATATGTGCACTGGTTTATTGCGAACAGAAATTGTTTCAACAAGTTTACTGTGATCAGGGTATGATTGTGGAAAAGTCTTCTAAGTACCGTACTTATCTTAGTCTCCTTAGACTGTCTTCTAAAAAAGGTACTATCAAAATCACAACTTCCAAGGCGAACTGCTCGGCAGTTCAAATCAAGACAGTGTCTTCAATTTCCCTCTTGTTTCCTCCAGAGCGGGAGAGACAAATTGTTTACCTCACAGGTCCTTTCATGAGCTTTTAAGACCCAATAACTGCTAACAAAGGTAGGACACAGAATATAGTGTTTCTGGAATGTGGCAAAGTATTTGGTTAAGTCTAAGAAGTTCTCGTTACTTTGCTCCCTGTATGTTCCATCACCTTCCTGGATATATTTGCAGCAAAGTTAAATCCCCATGTACAAATATCACGGTGTGCTATCCGTGCATCTACTCTTAGATCACAATTTTTGTAAAATTGTGTAATAACATAATTTACCTCTGTTCATTTTAATTCTTGCACTCCTCCCCGTTCCCTTGCCTTCCTCCCTTATATTTCTGTCAACCTCCCTCTCATGGTATATTGCCTTGCCCTTTATACAAGGTAGCATTTGTCTACCCTCTACCTAGGACATAAGTCATGAATAGCAGTCTCCAGGACCCTGGAAATTTTAAAGTTTTACTTACAACTATTCATACATGATCTATGAAAGGATCAAGGAAAAATCAACAGACCACATCACTCCCAACAAAAATAAATCAGAGAAACAAAACACAGTAGCAGACCTAACATCTCTCATAGAAAAATCAGATATGGATCTGTCACAGAAGGAAATCTTCTGTGTTGCTTCCCTCAGCTCCTGTATTACTGTGAGCAGACTTCTGAAGATTTCCTTCTGTGACAGATCCATATCTGATTTTTCATAAGCCTCATGTTTCTGGAAGACTAGGGGGCCCTACTCTTTGTTACTTTAAGGGGGATGCTTTCAGGGGGATGCTGCCTATGACCTACCTCAGAGATGGGTCAGACTACCGTGTAGGCAGTGTTCCTTGATGGCTTAGTGGCCAATGGTGGTGAGAAGTTTCAGTGACTGCAATGGGGGCTGGAGTCTCAATGAAAGCCACTATGCTGCTTTTATCTAGTCTGTCAGGGCACACTTAACAGCCTTTTTTTCTTGTTTAATAAAAAAAATTTAGGAGGAAAAAGAAAAAAGAGAGAGAGAGACGCACAATAAAAAGCTTAAAATAGGAGAAAAAAAAGAAGTAATAATCATAATGAAAAAGGAAAAAGAAAAAAGAGATGGAAAAGAAAAAAATTTCCCCTGCTCCTTTTCCCTAGAATTTCCCGAGATGTCTAATAGAAGGTAGAGGTCAGGGAGGCCTCAGTGCCATGGGAAGTGGTGCTGATACAGGGTTCCAGAGCTGGACTGTGTGAGGGGAAAATGCTCTTCAGACGAGCATGCACTCTCCAGGTCCCTGCAGGCCGGTAGGCAGAGGCTACACTGGCAGGAGATGCACCTTATCAGTGGGCCTCCTGCACCAGCTGGATAAGGGTGGGGCAGCTAGGGGTGCTGTGGGAAACGTTGGCCACAGCAACAACCTCCTATGCTGGCAGGAACGGGCTGGAGCAGGCAGGCTTAGAAGCTGGCGCTGGTTACTCCACAGGGCCCTGCAGTGGCGTGGGCCAGCCTGAAGTGGCTTGAGCAGAAAGGCCAGCTGACCGGAGCGGGCAAGCAAACGGGGTGGCAGTGGAGAGGTCCCAGGCAGCAATGGGGGTGGATTGTCCCCAGTGCAGTTCGCCTAACCAGCCACCAGTAGATTGCAGGTCAGGTTCAGGGCCCTGGGTGGATGGAGGGAAGGACCCGAGCCCAGGGCAGATCGCTGCCACGAGAGGAGAGGGGAACTGCAGGAATGGGAAACTTCTCTCCTAGTGGTGTACCACGATTCGGTAGCTGCTATTGGGGGTCCTGCCACAGCTGTGTATGTCTCCACAGTGCAGCCAAACAACTCCTGGCACAGAGACACGGTATGGAGGTGGAATGGGTCTATCGCTGATCGTGGCAGCAGTAGCAGCTCACACGGGTCGTTCAGCCTGATGAGGCGAGATGCCCCAAGAATTGGAGCCTGGATCACTGAGGCTCTGGCTCGACACAAATGCATTGGATGGAAATTGGGTGCTCTCCCAGGGTGATCTTTCCCTTACCAGAATCCTTCCACTCCGTTACCTGGACACTAAACATACCTTGTTTGAAGGAGCCCTGAGTGTGCAGTTCAGCTGGTCTGCCATCTTGATTGTTTCCCCCATATTGAATTTTTGAGAGTATAATATAGAAAGATTTTCTACAAAAACAAGTAGCACTTGATTATGATATATAAGAAAGTAAGAGATTCTAATTGTGTTTTAGAATTAATGAATTACTTAAGGAACAGGAAAAATATTTAAGATTTTACTAATAAAATGCTTTATGTAGAAGACACTGATTGACTATATTCACAAGTTGGAGACACTAATTGATTACTAATACAATGCCATACGTAGGAGAACTATAAACAAAGAAAAATGGATTGAAAGTCTAGGATTAGAACTGCTTGACGCAACAGAATGTTGGCGTTTATATGGAGTCTAACAGCTATAATGAGGTTTATGGAGTCATGTAAACTACTAGAGGTTTTTCAAATTTTCTAGACTAAGGGAGTTCAATGAGTAGAAACCTGGGGTTCTTCTAGACACTCTTTCAAAAGAATGAGTAAAGATATGATGTACCCACTCAATGACAACATTGTCCATATCCTCTAGTTCACAGAATATCGGGCACATAGATTATAATATATGTTCTCAGAGGCCAAACATACAAGCTTATTAGCCTCCTCAAACATCCTCTTATTGAAGTTTTGATTACAAATAATTAATTATTTTCCAATTTAAAATCTATTGTATTGAAATGATAATTATATGCTAATATGTCAACAAAGGTTCATGAGTGCTGTACAGGATTTCAAACAAAATTAGCAGGTCAAACCCATCTCATAATGCCATAGAGGAAAGACCTGTGACCTTCTTTTCTGACAACGGCCATCAGCAACATCTTTCAAGGCACAGTTCTGCTCTAGCACATAGTATCTCCATTCATCGGATCCATCTCCAAGGCCAGAGGTTAGATTTTCTTTGTTGAAATGTGGTAGCCAAGATAAAATTTGTATCTAGCTATTCATTCACATGTATTCTAATCCATGGAAATAATATTTTCTTGAATACAATATTGTGTAAAATAGAAGGGATAAAAACCCCAAATATTTCTTACTTTTGTTAAGAAAACAATAGACATGTGCAAATTTTTTTGATAAATTATATGTAGTGCCACCTGTTAGATCTTTGATTTTATTTATTTCATGAATAATTCATTATTTGGCCCCTTCCTGGTAATAGTTGCGTTTCTTCTTAATCAGTGAAATATTAGAGGTTGTTAAATGATGTGAGAAACCCTAGGATGGGAAAGTTTTAAAATTTTAGTGATTTAAAAATATACAGTTTGTAGTATAAAGCACAAGCAATGATTGAAATGACTTAGAGTTTCCACAATATTATTTTGCTCAACCTGATCATTGAACGTATACACACACACATACACACTCATGAAAGTTGGCTTCAAAAAGCTATGAATTAAAAGACAATGGAATGTTTCCACAAGTTTTTTGAAGCCCGATTATATGAACAATTTATAGAATTAACCATAGAAAATAATAGCAAATTTGCCAATATTCCCTGTGCTTGTCTTTCATTCATTAGAGAAGAGCTACAAATTTTCATGTGAACTTCTTATAAAGTTGGTAATGATTATTTCTATTTCTATAATTCCATGTTGTGAACAGGGTCTCTACAACCTCAGTAATACATATGTCAGGTAGACTTGAGCATTTAGTGTGTCTACAGTAGCACTAAAACTCTCCAGACACTATACCACATCACATGCCTTTAAATGTACATCTTGCTTTCTTAGATTCCCATTTAAATATGAAGAGAAGGTTGTTCAGAAGTAGTAATTCAGAAATCTTTAGCTAGAGCTGAGAAATTATATATTGTAGACCATTTTCTTCTTATAAAAGTCCATGGTAAAGTATTAAAAGTGGTGGTCCATGGAAAAAGAGAACAGAAATGGGATGATCAGAAGACCAAAATATTTCACTTCCCTTCAAAAGATGAAAAGTTAAAGTAGTTTCAACTAATAAAGTCAAAGAAGAAGCTCAAGCTTTTAAATTTGAAAATAATTATCACAGATTGTTCTTTTGGGTATTGATCTCCATAAGTATAAAATACTTCTGGGTTGGGTAAGGGATGAAGCAACAACAATGAAAAAGGCCCACTGCTGTCAGTGGGCTTTGATGTCTAAGAGCACTATAGCACTGAGCAGGCCTGCTCCACCGCACTTCTGAGACTGATAATCTTGCTGGAAGACTTTGTTTTTCTAATTCTGAGTGACTAGTGGGACCTGCCAGTCTTTGGGGTAGTACTCTAACACTTAACCTACTGTGCCATGAGGGTTACTTAGCTGAAATGCTGGGAACTGAAATCCAAGGAGAGGAAAGCAAACTCATCATAACAGCAACATTCAAAGCAGGAGCCACCCAGCATTTTCCTCGTGTGAAGGGGATCTGTCCACCAATTCAGAGTTGTCAGTGAAAACTGAGAAGTAAAATCACAGCGAAAACCACAAGCAATGGTCTCTTTACTAAAGCTCACTGAAAATGAACACAGACAAAATCATTAGGCATCTAAGACCCTTGGTGATGAGGGTTTTTAAATATCTCAGTTGATGTTTTTGTTTTTATAAAATGTAAACTATAACTTTTTTTTTTATTAACCTACCCTACTCCAAACCCACTTAATGAAATCTGTTAAGATCAATGAGGGCTCGCTTCCAAAGACAAAGATGTCATGAAATTTAAAACATCATGGATTTTATACATAAGATTGTCAATTACTTGGGAGCCCAAAAAAGAAGGATTGGACAGTGTGTGGGATTTGAATGGACTTTCTCATAGCCTTCGCTTCTGAGGCAAAGGGAAGTATCATATTATGGTTTTACATGTCTATAACAAAGTAGATTGACGCAGTGGCTACAACAATGGGTTCAAGCAGATCAACAACTGTGAGGATGGTGCAGGACTGGGCTGCTTTTCATTCTGCTGAGCACAGGGTAGCTATTGGTCAGAACCAAGTCCATGATACCTAACAACAACAATGTAACAAAGTGACACAAATTTAGCCTATTGAAAAAGCATGTAATTATTATATCAGAGTTTCTGTCAATAAAGATACTGGGTACTGCTGGGCTGTGTTTTCTGAAAAACAAAGATTTCATAGGATTGGGCCTTCATCCATAGGCTGAACTGGGGATGAATCCATTTCTGATCTTATGCAGTTTTTTGGCAGAAACAATTTTTCTATGGCTCTAGAATTCATGGTCCCTTATTTCTGAAAAGTGACAAAGGGAGAGAGAAATTCTAGATAATGTCTATTAGAAAGTCTTATATAATGTAATACAATAATGAAAATGATAAGACACCACCTTTCCAACATTTAAAAATTACATTGCTAATTTGTATTTGTTAAATTAAGTCACAGATCCTACCCACACTCACAGAGATGGGATTCTAGAGATTAACTCAAACTAGTGGGGGTCAGGCACACTATAATTTATGAGCCACAGTGTGAAAAAGATATTGTCCTGGAAGCTTGTTAGTAAAGAAAAGGAAGAGTGGGAAACACTGAAGCTTATCTGGGTTGAGGTTATCTGAGTTGAGCTTATCTGGGTTGAGTTTCCTGTGTATTTCAAATTAAAAGTAATGTTATTTGTCATATATTCTGAATTTTCTCTAGGGATAAGGTTAAGAATAAACAAATGGCTCCTTTGTGATTATTATATAATATATACTAATGAATCTTCTACATAATGTTCTTTGACACAAAGTATTATTTAGGCAATAGTGGATCCATTTTTATTCAGACATAAAAATGTAACAATAGAAATAGAATATAAGAGATAATTACAATGATATTAAGATGATAAGCAAATTATTGGCTTCTTATCTAAGGCAATTTGCTAGAGAAATTTTGTTTTTCAGTTAAAATTAAAAGCCTTTATGTTAATTTACATACCGAAAAGTATACAGTTTAAACTGTCAATAACTTATAGTTTACACACACATACACAGACATACACATACACATATACAGAGAGATTCCTCCCAAGGAAACGGGTCACAGTGGTAAAAGTTGGCAACTTCCAAATCTGTGGGTCAGATGTTAGGCTGGAGGCTTCCTCCAATCCTGATACAAATAACTTTATTATGTTTACACATAATGTATATAAATAAAATCAAGGACCACAGACTTCAGTATAAATCACATTTCATTGTAAATAAAACAACAATCCTCCCAATTGGATCAATGAATAACATCATACTAAATGGAGAAAAAAATTGAAATTATCAGAAATTGCATTTTCCTTGATCAACAATCAGCATTTGTGAGCATAGCAGTTAAGAACTTGAACAACATCCTGGACTGGGCAAATCAATGGCACAAGACTTCTTTAAGTTATGAAAGAGCACAGATGTCACTGTGGTACACAGCATGGGAGGGCATATCTGACTTTCTTTGATTTCCCTAATGCCACGAGGTCGAGGTCAGACAAGGCTCCCCACATCACTGGACACCTATGCTGGTTTGATAATTTGTTGCAATGTTCACACAGCACTCATAGACCGTACTCATGGTTTCAAGGGGTTATTAGGGAAGTTAATAAAACCAAACCAAACTTGTTGCCATTGAGGTGATCCCAATTCATAGTGACCCTATGAAGGTCAAACGGTTCCTGTGAGTTTCCA
>NW_022111304.1:56176-73348 GCF_000313985.2 Echinops telfairi | reverse complement strand
ACAAGTCTCCAATAAAATGATCTTTTTAAAAAAAGGAAAAAATGTTTAGAAATCCCCATCTTTCATGAGGAGTACCTGGTGGTTTCAAATTGCTGAAAATGCAGTTAGCAGCACAATGTACAGGGAAGTTAACAAGTTGCCATACAAAGAGATCACCAAACAGTAAGGATCACTCATTGGTCTCTTCACCACCCTTAAAACTGTCCCATGCTTGAGCCCATTGTTGCAGTCAGTCAACCCCTCTCATTAAGGGCCTTCTTTTTCACTGTCCCTCTAAATTATGAAACATAATGTCCTTCTCCAGGGACAGGTCTCTGCTGATTTGTCCAAAGCATGTAAGGCAAAGTTTTACATCCTGGTCTCTGAGGAGCATGCTGGATGTACTTCTTTTAAAATCTATTTGTTTATCCTTTTAGCAGTCTATGGTACTTTCAATATTGTTCTCCAGCACCACAATTCAAAGCACCAATTCTTCTTTAGTCTTCCATATTCAACATCCAACTTTGACATGCATATGAGGCAATTGAAAATGTCATGGCTTTGGTCAAGTGCACCATAGTCCCCAAAGTAGCAGCCTTTATTTTCAGTTCTCTATAGATTTCTTGTATAGCAGATTTACCCAATAAAATGTGTCTCTTGATCTCTTGACTGTTGCTTACATGAACATTGAACAAGAAAGTCAAAATCTTTGGCAATTTCAATATTTCCCCATTTATCATGATGTTACCTATTGATTCAGCTGTGAGAATTTTCATCTTCTTTACATTGAGTTGCAATCCTTATAGAAGGCTGCAATCCTGGATTTTCATCTGCAAGTGTCTTAAGTCCTCACTCTCAACAAGCAAAGTTGTATCATCTGCACATCTCAATCTTCCTCCAATCCTGATGCTATATTCTTCTTCATATAATCCAACTTCTCTGATGATTGGCTCAGCATAAAGAGAGAATAAGTATGGTAGGAGGATACAACTCTGAAGCATGCCTTTCCTGATTTAAACCCATGCAGGTTTTCCTTGTTCTCTTCACACAACTGCCTCTTGACCCATGTTCAAGTTCCATGTAAACACAATGGAGTATTCTGGAATTCCCATTCTTCTCCTCAATGTTATCCATAGATTTTTATGCTCCAAAGAGTCCAATACCTTTTTCTTCTAGGCAATAAATCAAAAGCAAACATCATTCTGGGTTTCTCAGCTTTCAGCCAAGAGCCATCTAATATTTTCAGCAAAGATATTTCTTGTTCGATGTCCTCTTCTGATCCTGGCTGGAGCCTCTGGCAGCTGCAGCTCCCTCTCTGTGTACTGCAGCAACAATGGTCAAATGATCTTCAGCAAAATCACGCTTATATGTCACATCAGTGACATTGTTCAATAGCTTGAGCTTTCTGTTGGGTCACCTTTCTTTTGAACATGTACACATATGAATCTCTTCCAGGCATTTGGCCAACTATCTGTCTTCCAAATTTCCTGGCATAGATGAGAAAGTGTTCCAGTCCTTCGTCAATTTGTGGAAACACCTAAATTGCTATGACATCAATTCTTTGAGCTTTGTTTTGGCTAACACTTTCAGTACAGCTTGAAATTCTTTGTTAAGCATCATCACTTCTTAATAATATGCAACCTACTAAAATGGTAAAATGTCGACGAATTATTTTTTGGTATTTTAATTCTGTGTATTCTTTTATCTTCTTCTGATACTTTCTGCGTCATTCAATATTTTGACGATAACATCTTTCAGCATTGAAACTCATGGATTGCATTTTTTTCTTGCACTCTTTCCATTAGAATCTTGAATTATTGTAATCACTATATCTTCTTGAAAGTTTTCTAAGCTATCAAAAATGGAATAGGGGATTATTATATACACTCTTCGGACAGTGATGACAGTAATTCTTGACTCTAATCATCAGTGTCACCACAAAAGTCCTTAAGACTTGGTACAACTAAAAAGTGAATAGTGGATTTGTAGCCATGAATATAGAAAGTGCCTGTTTTTGTCTCTTTGTTTTTCTCAGAAAGCCACATTTATATATACACAGTATGTGATGTTTTACATTGGGTCAGGATCCTCAGTTGTTTTGATTTAAGCTGCCTTGTGGAGTGTTATGTATGCACTGCATAACTAACTACAAGGACCAGCATGTCAAAACCATCAGTTATTTCTTAAGAGAAAATTGAGGCTTTTTACTACCATAAAGAGTTACAGTTTAGGAAATCCACAGGGAATTTTCTACCCTGTCCTCTAAGGTTGGTATACGTTTGCATTAGCTCCGTGGCTGTGAGTTTGGCTTGAATCTTTTAATCTTGTGTAGTAAGGTAAAATCTTGATATCCAAGAAGAATGCTCTACCTTTTTCTTTCTTTTCTGCTCTCAGGAAGTAGGTGGGTTGCCCACGTTATTGCCTGCTGATTGGTAGGAGCTATCTGTAGTAGCCTGCCATACCATCTGCTGTGCTCGTTTATCTCTGCATGCACCTGCATCTTTTAGACTGGTGGGACACAGAAATATTTCTCCCAAGTTGTCTCCCCCAAATAGCTGCCAAATCTAGCTGCTTGCTACACATGGCAAAGGACTATATGCTTGGAGGCCAATGAAAGTAGGTCGTAGGTTATTCTCCCTGAGGGTTATCAGTCATCTAGAGCAATTAGACTGTATAGCCTATTCTACCCTAAATAGGGCCCACCTCCTTCTGATAAGGATAGTGGTAGATTGTTTCCCTGAATGAGAATCCTGGGATGTCAAGCCCACTCAAGGGTGACCAATATAGGCCACCATAATGAATCTAGGGTCTTCCCATCTTGTCACAATTATACCCCTAAACCCTCCCCTTCCTAGTATGTGTATAGCCCTAGCTCATCCCCTTCCTATTACACTTATGCCTATTGTACATCGCTTTCCTGTGATGTGTATGCCTATTGTGCAACCCCTTCCTGTGACGTATGTCTTTCCCCTTAGGGAACTTGCACACCTCCAAAGGTTTATAAGCCTTGGTTAGAAATAAATCACTCTCTTTCATGCCGTCCCCTCCTCCCACAACCCCATGTGGGCCACCAAGAAGGGTTGAGATGAGCATGCTGCCATGAAATGTGTCTGACTTCTTCATTTTACCTTCTCTCCTATCTCCCTTATTCTCTATGACTTTATTGTAATCTTTATATATATATTAACCACACAGTTGCTCTTACGTAACCTGAGATAGCGTGAGGGGCTGGCTTCCCCCACACATAGTCAAATCATATGTTGTATAGGAATGGGAGAGAGATTTCTATGACCCTCTTCCCCAGGACCTCTGGCATGTCACTTAAGGTGGGCTGTGAGAGTACTGTTGAATGGCCATACCCCATGCCTGCCCGCTTATCCTCTTTGGGCCCAGATGATCAGAGGTGCTACCAGAAATATTTTTTTCAAAATTGTCATGTAAAAAATCAGGTAGTGAAATTGTAAGTGAGGAGTGAGTGTACTGAAGTACGGAGGCAACAAAATGGCAGCCAAATAGTCCCAGGCTTTAACAAATGTGCCTCACATAATTCAGGTTTAACAATTCAAAGTTAATAAGTATATTTTCAATACATCAAAAGGATAAATAAGAACAATAATGCAGGTAGCTTTCAATATCCAAAAGTAAAACACACCTACCAAACGTTTTGTAAGTCAAACAGTTCAAAGCTAGGACCAATTTCCATTAATTTTTATGGGAAAATAAGAGGAGCATCCCTAAGCCTCCAACGTGGTCTATATAATCATACCCAGTAATATATAAGACATCAAATAGCCCTAGCATATAGTGTTCACAAACACAACACAAAGTTATGGTGGCTCTATGCTTTGAAACTGAATTTAGTTCCCAAGAAGAGCTTGGTGATGCCACTAGAGACTCTCATTCCTGGCATGTACTTTGTCTCTGAGTAGTTTTCCATAATCGAATGAATGATGCCAATTTCAGTGGTTGCCTTCTTTTGTGAAAGTGGAAACATTCTCCAGATCCTGTGGTTGAACAGACTTTGATGTGTCTTGGGTAAAACTGAGGTAGTACACAGGGAACTTTCCAAAAGCAGGAATACATGTCTAGTGATATCAAATATTCTAGAATGAACAATTATTCAATTTCAGCATCAATTGGTTATAAAATGTCTCAGAAAAATAGGAATGTGAGGCTATCATCAACTAGATAAAGGGCATCAATAGAAAATCTACATCTAAACATATACTTAGGAATGCAGGCAGATGTGAGTGACATTTCTAAAATTGATCAAGAAAAATACATAGTTTTTTGAGGTAGGAATCCAACAGAGTAAGCAAGATAATTGTCAGATTTCCAGTGGCACTCAGTAAACAAGTGAGAAATAGAAAAAGGAAAATTACTGTTTGCCAGTTTCGGTCATCTGTCAGTCCTAGGAGAATGAATGTCATCACCCCTGTGTGATTTCTCATCATCACATCCATTCTAATTCCAACAGAGCTACAAAAAAATGCTGTTTTTAAAAAGCATTGCCGAATATATATTGAAAAGTGATATAAAGATCAAGTATATCAATTCAGATTAATATGCTATCTTTCTCCCATGATTTTTACTTCTCAAGCAGTCAGAACTCAAGATTGATCCCACTTTTTACATATCTCCTTCTATAGACATTAATTTTTTAAAATTACAGTTAAGATTGTTGTTTTGTTTTTACAATGCAAAGCATTGGCTTTGCTGATACTTAAAAAAGCATCTTTGTATTCCCCTTGTTCAAAATTTAGTCTAAAATACTGAAATGTATTTTCTGCAATTGTATAATACACACACTCACACACTCACATACACACACAGAAAACTTACTTAGCTCAGGTATGAAATATTTATTATTAAAACATACTTATCTCAATTAAAAATTATCTCTCTGTTTCTTTGAATATGCTCTCCTGTATTCTTTAATTTATATTTTTGTTCTTTAAAACACATTTATTTTCTGATAATCTGTGTGTAGTTTATCAATGTCTTCTTGATATTACCAATTAAAATGTTTTTCATTAGAAAAAACTGATGAAATATTTTTTAATATTAATGTCAATATTACTTGCTATTGCGATATCAATTTCAAAGAGAACATTTCTGTGAATATTAATTAGTCGTTTAGTCAGTGTTAACTAGATGAATACCATTACCAATGTAAGAAATAATAATTTCCATTAAGTTAATCAAATGTGTTGAAATGTGTAGCAAACTAATTTTTAATTTAAAATAGAATTTTTGTCAATGGTCTTATTCTATAGGCAAATATAGATAGGATATATACCATATATACATATACATATATATAAAATCTTTATTTCATTCTTACAAATATTTTCTTTGACTCTACTTCTATTTAATTGGTTTAGTCCAATGGCTGAGTAATCACTGTATAATGAGTTCTGTGGCCGTTATTTTGTAAATAACACAACAGAATATTGAAAATACTTATTTTAAATAAATTCTACAAGAGTTTGTTCAATGTATAGAGTAAATATATTCCTTTGTGTCATTTACATAAAATGTAATATAAATAATTTTTCCAATAAAATATTTATATATATATGTAATTTTATTTATCTAACACATTCTTCTTTGCTTTTCATTGTCATTAGAGACCTTGTTGATATTATCCAGGAATATCTCATAGCAAATGTAATCCTGATTGCTTCACTTTTCTTTCTAATCAGTATACAAGTGGCATTCTCAGACATATATTTGCATGACATTTCAAATAAAAATGTAGACAGACTCCGGCAAGAGGGCACTCAGGTAAGCAGCTTGTGTAGGGAATTCTGCGGTGATCATTCAGTGAATCCAGTGATCAGGAGGCCAAGTGGGGAATTTGGGTAAGTAAATTTACCCCACACCAATCTGGAGCACTTCCTCAGTTCTAGTGGATGCTGTTTACATTGGAAAAACCATGGAAGAGGAGATCAAGAAGGCATTCACCTTCACCATAGTCAAACACCAACCTAGGGATATACATCACCAACACCAACACCCCCCCAAAAAAACAAAACAATACAAAACGAAAAAGAACCCCAAAAGATTTGTACAATGAAAACTATAGAAACCCTACCACAAGAAACAAAAAGTGACCTCCACAAATGAAAGAATATCCCATGCTCATGGATTGGAAGACTTCATATTGTATAGAATTCAATCCCACCCAAAGCATTATGTAAACTTAATGCTATCCCAATACAAATACCAACATCCTTCTTCAGAGAATTGGAAAAACTGACCACTAACTTCAAATGAAAAGGGAAGAAGTCCAAAATTAGCAGAGAACCCCCTCAAGATGAAGGACAACGTGGGAGGGCTTGCGTTACTTGACTTTAACACCTACTATACAGCCACAGTGGGCAAAACATCATAATACTGGTATAATGACATATACTCAGACCAATGGAAAAAAATAGAGAACCCAGAAATTAAACCATCAACATATAGAAAACTGATTTCGATAAGGGCGCAAAAAACAAAATGGGAAGTGAGTGCCCTCTTTCACAAGGCGTGCTAGAAAAAAAAATGCAAATCTACCTGCAGATAAACGAAACAAAACCTTTCCCTCACCCCATGCAAAAGAACAAACTCAAGGTGGATCATAGATTTAGAAGTACAACCCCAAACCATCAGTACCATCAATGAGGGAATTGGGACAAACCTAAGAACCTTGGATAGGGAATACATAGGCTAACTGAGATAGGGAAGGATGCACACACACACACACACACACACACACACACACACACACGATGATGACATTGACAAGTGGGGTATATTAAGGATAAAACACCTGTGTGCAATGAAGATATCCCCAGGAGAGTAGTAAGAGAACCCACAGACTGGGAGAAGATTTCTAATAATGACACCTCAGACAAAAGGCTGAATACAAAAATCTATAGTGCCCTGCTAGCCTGCAATAAGACAAAAGCAGATATCCCTCTGAGGGGGTGGGCAAAAGACCCAAACAGAAGTTTCACCAGGGAGGAAATCTGAATGGCCAATAGGCATATGAGAAAATGTTCCTGATCATTAGTCATCAGAGAAGTGCAGATTAAAACAACTATGAGATACCACCTAACACCCTTCAGTTTAGTCCATTTAAAAAATCAGAGAGCAACAAGTGCTAGAGGGGATTTGGTGAGATAGGAACTCTTATCCACTGCCGGTTGTCTTGTACTATGTGCAGCCACGGTGGAAAGTGATCTGGTGACGTCTATGTGCGGAGCTGCTAAGGCTCAGCGAGGACTGTAGGACCAACAACAGCTTGAGACATGATGTCCCCTCACTGGGGTCTAGCGCTACAGAGGACAATACTGGGGACACAGCACAGGGAGGGAGTCTGGTCTGATTACCCCACTGTGGAGCGAACTAAGAAGGGAACATAACACACCGGCAATGAGAGCAACATTATGAAGCACCTGAGGAATCCTGAAAATAGACTTCAGACTAGGAGGGCCAGTGCCAGGAGCCCCGCCGGACTGGTGGGGAGACAGCCATAAGGGTCAGAGGACAGACCTGGAATTATGTATAGGGCTTTGTGTGTGTGTTTTCTTTAATGTTTTTGTTTCATCTATCTATATAAGACAGACATGAAAAGCAAGCCCGAGGAGAAAGCAACAGGACCTGCAGCTCCAGAGGGACCTAGAGGAGGAGGAAGTTGGGGGAAAGGAGCAGTGAGCAAATAACACCATGGACAGGGGAACAACTAGGGATCAAAGATCAAGGGCAAGTGGGATACAGAGTTCTTGGTAGTGTTGGAGCAACTGTAATCTAACCAAGAGGAATTACTGAGAGGCAAATGAGGAGTGAGCATGGTAGTGGGGCAGGAGGAAGGTAAAAGGAAACAGGAAAGAATCAGGAAGCAAAGCTATTTATAGAGGTATAAACATAGATGTGTACATTGTAAATATACTAATACAAAAAATAGGGGTATTGGCCTATGTACATGGGGTAGTTACATAATCTGGTGTCAATTGGGGACTTGAGAGGATTGAGAGTAAAGGGGTGGGGTCTAGTCTGTCAATCGATCATAGCAATGAAGCTTCTGTGTGGGCATGGCCTTCTCTTGAGAACTCTGGGAAATCTTGATTTTCCTCCTTGGAGGCAGGAGACACTTTTCCCTCTGCTCACTCCCTTGAAGACCCTTTACTGACAAGACACATGGGGCTATGCCCTGGGAGCTGGAGAAGCCACATGAACCTGCCCTGATGCAACCAGACCTCTGGAGTCAGAGAAGCCATGTAGAGATCCCTGCCAGCACTGAGATGCTTACAATGCCACTAGTTCCGGACGACTTCCAACCCGCTAGCCTGTGATCTTCCCACATTTAGAATCATTGCATATATTTTGTAAGTCTGGAGAGGGCTTTATAGATTGGTATTGGACATATGGGCTAATCTCAGACTTAAGGACTCGATCTGGACTTGGCTGGGATATTTTCTCAATATTCAATTGCTCTTGTATATAAACCTATTTTTTATCCACATATGAGCCTCTAAGAATTTGTTTCTCTAGTCTACCCAGACTAACAGAGTACATATATTCATATGGCAAGACATTGAGGCAGTGGATGGACTCTGGGCATCTACTTAAGTATTCCCTCAACACAGAACACTTTGTTCTAATAATGTGGCACTGGGTGATTTCCACCTCCCCAACATGATCACTGAGGACAAACTGGGTGTATAAACAAATGTGGTGAAGAAAGAAGATGATGACCAACTATTAAAAGATAGGGCATCTAGGGTCTTTAAAGCTTGAAGTCAAACAAGTGGCCATCTAGTAGCGTATCAATAGAGCCCACATAGAAGAAGTCTGTGTGATCATGAGGTGTCAACGGGAAGAGGCATCAGAAGTTCAAAAATAAACATTGTTATTTAGGTGAAGGAGAGGGGTCAAAGTAGACCCAGAGCCTTTTCAGGGATAAGTGGACATTCCTGCACAGAGGGGGTGCATGGAATAGAGATACATCCAGGGGACAGTTTTGTACAGGCGAAACACACAATCCTCTAGTTCTTCAGTTCTTCCTCCCCACTATTAGGATCTCAGTCCTACCTCACAAATCCTGCTGGACCTGTGCGCATACAGTGGCACAGAGGAGAGCTTTCAACGTGCAAACTTTAGGATAGACAAAGCCCCTTAGAAACAGTAATCGGAATAATGATTCCAGGAGGGATTGAGAAGGGAAGGAGGTGGGGTGAAGGGGAGGAAGAAGGAACAGATAGCAATGATGGTGGAATAACCTCCTTTCGGGGGATGAATACCAGTATAACAGGTGAAGGGATAGAATGGGTGGTGTGGGATATGTATAAATAAAAATAACAATACATAATATATATAGCATTTTCCAGGGTGGTAAGGGAGGAGAGGGAGGGAATAAAGAGGAGCTGATATCAAAGGACTCAAGAAGAAAGATAATGTTTTGAAATTATTGATGCCAACACTTGCACATGTCTGCTTGATATAATGGATGATGGTTTGTTATAATATATGTAAGTGTCCCATATAACATGATTTATTAATTTTAAAAATGTAAAAGATTGGGTTTCCTCTAACAGTCCAGCAATTAAATAATTTACGCAGAATCAATAATATTTTACCATATTTTCTTTCAGAGACATCACAGAATACATAGCATTGTCTTTAATGTCAAGGAGAATATTATTCCAGTATATGCCTTGGAGAGTCATGTGAAGAAGGCAAAAATTGATTACCTTCATTATAAACTTTAAAAACAGGACAAAAAAGTTAATTAGCAGTGTTATTATGTGGCCTATTGGGAAATCTGAAATGTTAATGTTAAAATAGAGCCTAATTCCCACATGGGAATTAAAAGTTGTATTAAGTTGAGAGGCATTTGCACTGCACAAATGGTGAAGTAGTTAGCTACTAACTTAAAGGTTGGTGATTTAAACTCACCCAGAGGCAAGACCCAAGAGAAACCTAGGCATAATGATCTGGTTCAGAAAATTCCCAGTGCTGACATTTCTCCTAATTGGTTCTTTTCTGCCCACAGGGCTGCTCTGAGTTAGAATTGACTGAGCAGTGACTAACAATAACTGCCACAGCATTTTACAGTTTAAGATTTTGCAATATGTCTGAGGAGAGAGTGGTTTGAATGGGGCAGGTGGTTGGGGGGGGGGCTGGAATTCTCTCATTCTCCATTTGGAAAGGAGAATCAATATAAGCTTTTCTTTTTCTAATGACAGCATTTTCTACAACTTCTAATAGCCTCAAACATCACCAGTTAGCTCTCCAGACATGTTTTTTGAGGACAATTATACTATTTCTTATGGTCTTCACACATGAAATTTTTATTATGTACTAGTAAACAAATTTTAATTAAAATTGAAACATTTTGCTGAAATATTAAAGATATATAAATATGGAAGCCAGGGGAGGTGGCATAACTGATATTTCAGAGAGCACCTAATGACCGAATGTAATTTAAATAAAATATTTTTAGAGAAAAAAGATCTAGAATCCTGCTCACATACCTTCTAAACCATTTTAATTATTTATTTTTAGCTATACTTTTATGCAAAACACTGAAAATTGAGAAACCTAAATCTATCCTTTTTACTTTTTATAAATAAAACTATAATTGTAATGTGTAACATTATTTTCTATAGCCAACATCTTGAAATTGTAAACAACTCAGGTCCATTTTATACTGAGAAAAATAAATACTAGTATTTGATTAAAATATATAATGCAGTGACATATTTTTCTTGGACAGAGTTAATTGTATTTTAAAGAATGTTTTAAATGAATAATTATCTAACAAAACATCTTTCAATTTTCATTAATATATCCTCTTGTGGAGGAGATAATAGTTGATGATTTTTATAAGGACTCTAAGGAAGGCACAAAACTAAGAGTCTAGTTATGGAACTAATTGAGACAACTGACATGTTGATGTTCAGATAGAATCCATAGCTCAACTCCTAGAAGGGACAGAGAAATTGATGACATTGTGGAATCAGCAGGTCAAATAGACCCAGAGACAAGTCTGACATTTGAGGCACCCACGTGTATGTTGGCCAGTGTTTTCTTTGGTGCTTTTTCCACTTAACATCATTCCCTGGAGAGACAACCAAATTGTTGTTGTTGTTTGTTTCTTTGTAATTAGTATTGAGTACTATTCTGGGGTTTGGATGTACCAGAAGTTTCTCAGCTGCTTACTTGTTAAACTAAAATGTTGCTTATTTTCAGTTTGATAAATAATATCTAAACATTTGCATACTAGGTTTTGTTTGAACACACTTTTTTGTCCCTTTTTTGATAAATTCTCAAGAGCACAATCGATAAATAATATATGTTTCATGATCAATGCTACATATATATTGTATTTAGTAGCTTTTCATGTGTTTATTGGTCAATTATATATCTTCCATGGGGAGATTTCAATTGAACCAATCTATTTTCTAATTTCTTTAATCTTTGATTATTGAGGAAGACATTACTTTTAAGTTATGAACGTAATTGCATCAGCATAGATATGATTAGAAAATAATTACTCTCACATGAGGATTATCTTTTCATTTTATTGTGTTCTCTGATTCACAATAGAGATTTAAATTTTAATGAAATTCAGTTTATCTGTTATTTCTTTTGTTACTCATGTTGTAAATGTCATAGCTAAAAAACATCCATCTAATCCATAATCAGTAATATTCACTTTCACAGACTTTTTTCCTGAGCATTATTCACTTTAGCTTTTATATTTACACTTGTGAAGAAGTCTAACTTTATTGTTTTACAGGTGGAGCTTGTGTCAATGGCAACAACCACAATGAGTGTGTGGTTGTTCTTGTTTTCCTTTGTATGATTGATGAATTTCCTTTTTCTTCCTTCTAGTTTTCCAGACTGCTTACCATTCCCACCCCCTCAGCCCCCACCCAATGTCCCCGGCCATAACCAGAGGAACCATTCATCCATTGCTGTCTCTCTAGATGTATCTCTCTTGGATTCTTCTACAAAGAAACACTTTAAAAGTGAACAACACACACACAACTAACAATAACAACAAAGTAAAGCAGATAAAAGCCTCAATTGGAAAGAAAAGAGAACACATATTAAAATAGAACAAATTTTTAAATCCTAAGGAATATCAAATAACAGGGTGGTATATTTTAATATAACTGCATCTGCAATAATCCCAATGCAGTCTGTATTTCAGTAAGGCTCTTTGCAATGATGGTCCATGGTCATAGGGCAGTCACCAGGTGTTCAATCCATGTGCATTTCCATTCACTTTTTAAAAAATCTGAAACAGCTTCACAATAAGTCTAAACAGAGATCAAATACTAAGATATTATATTTTGACCTATGTCTGCCATAATCAACTTTACAATGTTCTCTGTTTGAAAAGAGGGCTGTTTGCATCTCTCAACTATGATTAGGGTGGGTTCACCAGAGGCTACATCGATGAACGGACCCTACACATGGATTTGTGGCTTCCACTGTCACCAATAGATTGCTGCAAACCAGGTGTTCACAATTTAAACACCATTGTCAGTCCATGCTTCAGATTTGGATTATACTATTTACCATCCTTGGATTGCACAGATTAGTGTGTTTCTTCCATGTGAACTTAGTTGATGCCTCACTTAAATAGCTCCTTGTTTGAAAACAAGCCTTTGAGACCCCAGATGCTCTTCTTTCTGATAGCCAAACCTCCTCTAGTATCTTTTGCACACTTTACTAGGACACCTATTGCTTCACTGAGTTCCTCATGCATCAAGTAGGGCCATGTCATACGAACTAATTGTTTTTCCGATTGGGGCTAGAATTAAGTGCCAGCTCAAAATCCCTTCATGCATCTGTGGTTTATATAGGTCTCTGGTTCACCTTGAGACATCAGTGTCTTTGTGAAAGAAAACACTATTAATCATCTCCCTGCAGCATCACTTCCCAGGCCATCATGTCAATGAAAACTAACAGAAACCCTATAGGGCAGGAGAGAATTGCCCTTGTCTGACTCTGAGCTTGCAAATATTCACGGTGGTAGAAAGCCTCATTCTTCCCCTGTGCAGCTGGCTAGTGGTTTCTAACTGCTGACCTTGCAGTTCAAAGCACAACATGTAATCACTACACATTTGCAGTATCCATAGTTTAGCCAAGAATTTGAAACACCTTTGAGAAAAGGAAAGTAAAGGCCAGCTATGAACCACAATACAAGTAATGTTGACGTGTACAGATTGAACTCTTAAGTGAAGGGACACTATTTATACAAACCACAGGGCTTAGTGATAGGGCAAATCTTCCAGCAATATTCATTGACAACAGCATAGACACACCTACCATATCAATACATGTCAAAATGAAACAAGGAGGTCATTAAAATAGTAAGTATATGATAGTTTTGATCCAGTATTCATTGAGGAGCCTCAAGGCAAGAGATTCAAATCAAAGCCCAATATCCGCTACTTCTATGCCCTTAGGCTAGTCATCATCTATGTCTCACCTAGAGAAGTATAGCCTTAGGTCCAATGGGTAGAAGTGAGTTTGAGGTAAATCTTTGTTCAGTGTTGCAAGCCCTCTGCTCTCAGCAAGCATATTGTGTGATCTGCATATTGCATGCTGCTAATGAAGCCTATTCTGATCCTGATACAGCCTGATGCAAAATTCTTCTTCATGGAGCCCAGCTTCTTGATTATCTTCACATACAGACTGACTGGAAGTAGCCCGCGTTCTGTACAATTGACTGTGTCTGGTCTCAGTGTACTGGACAGGAGTCCAACCATGTGCTCTGTATCCATTCTTTGCAAATGTCTATATAAACTCACACCGTTCTATGTTTCATGACTTGTAACATCACCACAGGAGAATAGAAATTGATCAGAAGCTTTCAAAAGTATAACTAAGTCTTTATAGAAGCAAATTGCCACGTCATTCTTGTGATTTGGGTTAGCAGCGAAGGGTATAACCGCAAGTGCATCTCTCCATACACACCATCCATATCTATGTCTTTTTAAAATGCGGGAATTTTCATTATCCTTTAATTCCATCAATTCATGCACTTCTTTAGTATATATATACATAGGATTATTCAATATACTAATAACTTTCTTTCAGGATCAATGGCATAGAGGTGAAAAAAGGGTACAGACAGGAACAGAAACAGGAAAATTTTTCTCCCAACACTCTTATTAGCATATAATTTACATATCATAAGATTCAATAGTTCAATAATTCAGTCATATTAAGGAGAATTGTACAATAATTAACATCAATTTTAGAGCGCCCCTCACCCCCATTGGTTAAATTGCCTTTAAAATGAGTTAGGCAATCTCAATCCAGCTCTAGTGCTCTCTCTTCCCTCACACCTGCATTATTTACCCACAAAACCGCCTTTCCCTCCCTTTCTATCACCCATCCTGCATCCCTGCATCCCTATAACCCCTTTTATCAGTCATTCTCATTATGCACCCACTCCCCCTTGCGTCAACGATGGGAAAGCCAACAGAAAACAATAAAAAACTAAATCACAGTAATTGGTAAGGATCAAACCATGGTAGCATAGCAACAAGAATACAAATAATGCATAAGAAGGAAAAGACTCCCACCAACATCCAAAAAGCCTGGGAAGAAATTTCTGCCATGGAACAAGTACACGATTCTTGCACCTAGAACAAATTGAGGTTGCGTGTATAGGGACGTCAACTGGTGAAGTATTGATTTAGATGCAGCACAATCAAGATTATGATTGTCTCTGTCTGATGGTAAGGCTGTTCGGGGCTCTTGCCTGTGACTATGTGGATCTGCCAGTGGCTCGGCCTGACTAGATGTCTGCAGATTAGTTTGGGGTTTCCAATGTCCCCGACAGCTCTCCACAATGGGTGTTCATAATTTTACCTCTGATACTTTTGTTTTCACCATATTTGAATTTTGTAATTATCATTTTTGGATCATTCAAACTGGTGTGTTTCTTCTGTCTGGACAGTTGACTCCTTGCTTAGATGGCTTTTTTTTATTTTTTAATACAAGCCTTTAAGACCCTAAACACTATTCTGATTGACAGACGGGCACCATCTACGTCAGCACCATTTGCTGTAGCACCCTTATCTTCAGTGATCATTTACCATTTATGCAATCAAATAAGCACAGGAAAAAGATTCTAATCCTTGTTGGGCATTAGAAAAAAATAAGTGAAATACATAAGAGAAAAATATCACATATCAATCAGAATAACTAAAACACATATACATATTTCATGGCTTAATTATTAGATTTAGAATATATATATACACCCTGTGGCATTCTGTGTTATTGGACTGCTACCCACAAGGTCTGTAGTGGGAAGCTAACAGTCAATCCACACCAGAATGATGAAATTTTCTTACAGCTTAGAAAATTCCTTCAGGCAATTCTGTTCTGTCTTCCAAGTTGCCTATGAGTCCAAATTAAACCAATGGGAGTGAGTTAATTTATCAATTATGCATGAGTGTGCTTGAGTTATGTATATTTGTTCTAATAGATTTACTTTTTATTTTTCTAAGCAACAACAATGACCACAATTTTTATATAATAATAATATCAAGGATTGAAGAACTTCTGTAAGAAAAGTTCCACCATTACTGATGAGATTAAAATGGCACAGCTGCTTTTGAAGGCACTGATTAATTTCTTATAATGTTATATATACATAAAAATAGAGCCCAATAAATGATCCCTTAAATATTTGGCTCCTCAGTAATGAAAACTTACATGCATATAAATATCTCTATGCTAATGAATGTAACATATTTACTAATAATTTCCTCAAACTAAAGCTCATACAGATGTTCTTTAACAGATGAATAGATATACTCATATAGTGGAATACCTTTCATAAGTTGAAAAAATAAGGTTACCAACTCAACATGGGTAAAATTTTGTAAGTGACTGAAGCCAGACTGGGTGTTTTCTATGATTGTTTTTTATCATTTTCTGCAGAAACAAAAATGAAGAAATTGAAAACAGAACTGTTATTGCCAGCAGTCAAGAGAGAAAAGATCGATAAACAAAGATAAAATGAAGGATTTTGTGAGGGAATAAACTGTCCTCTTTCGAGGGCTCTCTGCATCTTCAACAGCTCTGGCCTAGAGGCATGGGAACTGACCCCATGGCAGTGCTTATCTCTGGAGAGAAACGGAGATCCTCAGAGCGATGTTTACTTGAGGTGGGTTGTAAATAATCATGAGGAGATTGGTGGAACTCAAAATGAATGCAGAATGTAACAAATGGATTATTATATATAAAGTAATGACATATCAAACAGGTTAAGAACGGGTAAGAATGTCATTGAACTGAGTGATTTGATAACAATTTGTGGATACATCTCAAGAGAAAAATATTTCAAATATTTTTTACATGGAACTAATTCTGATTGTATAATTTCCAGTTGTTTAGAAGTATTCTTACTGTATTTGATGAATAGAAGAAAGCAAAATTTGATGAGCATTAGTTAGGGTCCGGCCTATTCGGAGAGGAATTTCAAAGAAACACAGGAGAAGTGCTCTAATAAACTATGGGCTACAGGATGATCATTAGAAGCATCATTAAGCACTTATGTTTGTTTTGAAGCTGCGATATATGGATACACAGGTGAGTTGTGCCTGTATACAAACCTTAGTTTTAAAACTGATGTTTGCTGTCTCTGTTCACTGACAAATCTAAGAAAACTAAAGAAAAGTGGTGGGTGATTCATTCTAGGTGTGAAAGTGTGAACTGACTTTTATAAAATGTATTATTTCTTTTTTTTTAAATGTATTATTTCTTAGACAAGAATGGTAACTTAAGTTTTTGACACTGTTTCACAGTGTATCAAAACCTTAGAACATGTTAATAGCACTCATTCATTATGTGAGAGTTCTGTAAGGTCAGAGCATGGTCACTACGTAATGTTCTACAAA
Organism: Echinops telfairi; assembly: GCF_000313985.2. NCBI lineage: Eukaryota > Metazoa > Chordata > Mammalia > Afrosoricida > Tenrecidae > Echinops > Echinops telfairi. The sequence continues at coordinate 56,444 of NW_022111304.1, read as the reverse complement.
GTAACAGTGTTCTATACAGCCGCTATCCACGTCCCTGGACCAGCTCTCCTGTACTTCAGCCGTTCTCTAGCCTCTGTCTGTAACATCATGTCATCTTCCCAGTGACCTGCAACTTTCATAGCCAGAACAAGATGTTGTTGAAGAACTGGACAAAGAATCCCGTGGTCCACTCTTCCCCAGGCCCACCAGGATAGCATTTAAGGTAGCCCATGGAAGGTACTCTTTTTTTTTTTTTTCAAATCATTTTTTAGGGGCTCATACAACTCTT
>NW_022111304.1:41402-54785 GCF_000313985.2 Echinops telfairi | reverse complement strand
AACAACAAGTGATCCAAATTGGTGGTGAGGTGGTTGTGGGAGGCCTGGTAGTGCATGGAAGGCACTCTTGACCTAGCCTTGCCCTAAGGCTGTATTCATATCCCTCTTGTGCCTGGAAGATCAGAATTGCTACCTGAATTTTTATTTTTTAAATTGTCATTCATGTAAAAGACCAGATAATGAGAGAGTTGAGAAATGAGGAGTGGGTGAACAAAAGCAGGGAGGCAAATATTACAAGGATTTTAACAATGTCCCACATGTAACTTGGGTTCAACATTTCAAAGTTAATAAATGTATTTTTATTACATCCAATGAAGAAATAAGAAAATTATGAAGGTTTTATCCACTAGCCAAAAGTAAAGCACACCTAGGAAACCTTTTGTCAGCCCAAATAGTCTAAAGCAAAGATCAAATGTCATTATTTTGTAATGGGAAAAAAAAATGGTTGCAGTCCAAGCTCCCAATTTGATCTATCTAATCCCACCCAGTAATACATAAAACGTCAAATAGCACTAGCATATAGTGTTCCAAAACACAATTCAAAGCTGTAGGGTCTCGATGCTGAGAAACTGAGTCTAGTTCCCTGGGAAGAACTTGAAGATGCCCCTGGAGACTCACGCCTGGATGCACCGTGCTGGGAGACCTTGCTAATATTGTTGGTTCCCTTCTTGTGCAAAAGTGAGAATCCTCTCCAAATTGCCTTCCGTTCAGCAGGCATTAACGTGGGTCTTAGTACAAGTGAAGTGGGGTAAAGGGAACGTTCTAAAAGCAGGGACACCTGTTTAGTTATATCGAGTATTCTAGAATGAACATTTATATAATTTCAGCATCAGTTGATCCTAAATATGTCTGAGAAGAGTAGGAATGGGAGGATACCATCAACTTGATAAAGGACATCTATTGCAAACCTACGTCACTCAGGATACTTGATATTGAGCCTTCCTCATTGAGTTGGTGCTAGCTGTGCACGTGACCATACATGCAGCACATGACTTTGGAGGCTCTGCTCTTCGTCTATATTCCATTGATGTGCTTGATGAAGAAGATTGTAAATATATAGCATGTGTCTGTGTGTCTAAGACGAGAGTTATTTAATAAACTACTTAAGCCTCATTTTAAGGTAGATATAATCTACTTAATGCTTTTTCTAAATGAAAGATCTCTTTAACATAACACCAAAACATATATTTTAAAATATCTTTATTAAATCCAAATCCAAATATTCTATATAGATTCACTATTTTCCAATACATGTTTAAATAAAATATTAACATTATATGGTATAAGAAAAATTCCCTAAAACACATCAAACCCAAATAATATTGCAGACCTCATAATTGCTCTGCTTCTCAACACAGCTATACTATAAAAACTTGGATTTTTTCGATGGTAAACACTGATTTATAATAAAATATTTTGAAGATAAACAAGAAAATTGAGTTGAGTGAAGCAATTTCAGTAACACGTAAGATAACATTATATAGTTTATGCAATTTAAGGAGACAACTCCAGGTTGATTACACAGTGACTATTTCTAGATGACTTTATGAACAATTATAACATAAAAATTAAGTAAATGGATATAAAATTGCATACCGCACATAGTTCCAAAAGATCTACAGATTTTCTTTTAGGAAAATAAGCTATTTTTTAAATGTAACAAGGATGCATTTTTTAATTATAATATCTAGGGCATTTTTTACTTGTTTATTTCTGAGGGTATATATGAAAGGGTTTAAGAATGGTGCAACTGAGGTGTTGAGCACAGCAACCCCTTTGTTTATAGCTACACTTTGCTCTGCGGGAGGTTTAATAAATATAAAAATGCAGCTTCCATACGAGATAGCGATCACAACCATGTGAGAGGAGCAGGTAGAAAAAGCCTTCTTCCTCTGCTGGGCAGAAGGGATCTTCAGAATTGTTCTGAGGATGAATGCATAGGAGAGTATCACTAGAGCCAATGTAGCAAACAATGTGACAGTGGCTGAGATAACACCTATCAATGCTATGGCCTGAGTGTCTGTGCAGGAAAGTTTCAGGATAGCAGAACAGTCACATACAAAGTGATCAATTTCATTAGCATCACAGAATTCCAACCCCAACCCCATGATGACTCCAGGAGAGATTGTTAACAAGCCAGCCAACCAACAGGTAACAACAAGGTGGGTACAAACTCTGTCGTTCATAATTGTCATATAGTGAAGAGGTTTGCAGATGGCCACGAAGCGGTCATAGGACATGGCAGCCAACAGGAAAAACTCTGATGCACCAAACAGGATAGAAAAAAATATTTGTATCATACAACCTCCATAGGAAATAGTTTTATCCCTAGTCACAAGGCTAAACATATACTTAGGGATGCAGGCAGATGTGAATGAGATTTCTAAAAATGAAAAGTTTCGAAGGAAGAAATACATGGGTGTTTTAAGGTGGGAATCCAGCAGACTGAGCAAGATAATTGTGAGATTTCCAATGACACTCAATAAATATGTTAGGAGCAGGAAGAGGAAAATTACAGTTTGCCAGTTTGGGTCATCTGTCAGTCCTAGGAGAATGAATGTTGTCACCGCGGTGTCATTTCTCATTGTTAAAATGCTCTGAGTTCCAACAGAGCTAGAAAAAAAAAAAGTCTACATTTTAAAAAAGCATCGCTGAATATATATTTAAAAGTGATATGAAGAACAAGTTAGATTGATCCAAGTTAATATACTTTCCTATTCCCAGGATTTTAAACATTTCACAAAGCAGTCAGAACCCAAGATCGATCCCATTTGTATCTCCTCCTCTGGACATTCATTTTGCTAAACTACCTTTGAGATTTTTTTTACATTGCAAAGTATTGGCATTGCCATTATTTACTAACAACATCTTTCAAAATGTTGTCCAAGGTACTGAGATGTATTTTCTATAAGCAAACCATTTACATATACAAATAAGAAAATATTTTAGCTTAATTATACATATGTCAAAACAATACACTAGAATAAAATATATTTAGCTCAGTTAAAATAATCTTTCGCTCGGTCACTTCCAATATGCCATGTCTATCTCTTCTTGATAATACGATGAATATTTCTTTCCTTACAAACACTGAGGAAATGTGTTATAATGTTAATTGCAGTATTAATTACTGTAATCATTTAAGATAAAAACTTCCATGAATTATGAAATACTTACCTGTTTGGCCAGATTTAACTATGTAAATAACTTTACCAATGTAAGAAATACTAATTTCCATTCAGTAAACACAAATAAAGAGAAATATATACCAATCAGGTATTTAATAAAAAATATTTACAAATTTTGTTCATTGTCATATAATACACAAACATAGATGTCTATTAGATATATATCTTGATATTTTATTTAAATCCTACAAATATTTTCTTTTCTTGTACTCCTGTTTAACTGACTTAATTCTATGATTGAGTACTCAACATATCCTGAGTTCTGTGGCAATTACATTGTATACAACACAGCAGAATAATGAAAATACTTACCATGAAATCCACAAGAGTTTTATTTATTGATATATTGTAAATGTTTCCTTTTGTATAGTTGTCCTAAGATGTAATATAAATGACTTTTCCAAGAAAATATTCGTAGATATATCTGATTATATTTGTCAGATCCACTCTTCTTCTCTCCTTCTCAGTCTCGTTTGAGACCTTGTTCACATTATCCATGAATGTCTGATAGCAACTGTAACCTTGTCTCAGCAGTATATTAAGTGACATTTGCAGACATACTTTTATCATTTCCTTTCAAATGAAGACACAAAATAATGGGTTTCTTCTAAGAGTGCATTAACAAATAATGTGTATGGAATATATAATTTTTTCACAAGATTTTCTGATTCTCTCAGAGACATGAGAAGATACAGCTTTGCTATTAATATAAAGGTGGATATTACTCCAGTATGTCCCTTGGGGATTCATGTGAAGTAAGTAACATTTGATTATCTTCATCATGAGCTTTGAAAGCAGAAACAAAACAAAAAATCAGTTATCAGTTCGTTATGGGATCTACTGGGAAATCTGAAAAGTGAATGTTGAAATAGAGCCTAATTCCCACATGGGTAGTAGAAGGTTGCATGAAAACATTGAGGGCCATTTGCACTGCACAAAAGGTGAACTGGTTGCCTACTAACTTAAAGGTTGGCTGTTTGAAACCCTCCAGAGGCACCTCCATAGAAAGACCTAGGCCTGGTGATCTGCCTAAGCATGAAGGTCGCAGTCCTGAAAATTCTCTAAAGTGTTTTGTTTTTTTTCTGCCCACAGGGCTGCTCAGTGTTAGAATTGACTCACCAGTGACTGACACAAATGGCAACACATTTTACATTGTAAGATTTTTACAATGTATCTGAGGAGAGAGTGGTCCAAATGGTGGTGGGGGGCGGTGGAGATGGGGGGGAGCAGGGACTGGAATTTTCTCCTCCATTTGAAATGGAGAATCAGTATAGTGATGTGTTTCTTTCTTTTTCTGTTTTCTCTTTCTAATGACAGCATTGTCTATGACTTCTAATTATCTCGTGTCACTCGTAAGCACTCCATACATGTTTTTAAGGGCAATTGTACTATTTCTTATGCTCCTCGCACATGAAATTTTTATTTTGTACTAAAAAATAAATTACAACTAAATTTGAAATACTTTTTAAAAATACTTTAGATATCCTAATATGGAAGCCACGTAAGATCATGAAAAGCATCTTAGACCCCCCAAAACTCCACCATCGTGTCCACACATCCTCACTCAAAACCATGGAAATTATTTCTTCCTGCATACAATATTATGTAAAACGCTGATAACTGGGAAATCCCAAATGCCTTTTACTTTATACAATGAAAACTATACTGTTAATGTTAAAATTATTGACTAAAGTCAACACTTGGAGATTGATAAAGTAGGATATAGAAAATTTTTCAGTGGAGACAAATACTGGTATTGTATTAATATACATAATAAAATAAGATTTTCTTCTAGGAGAGGGTTAATTATATTTTAAAGACTTATAAATTTATTAATTGTCTTACAAGAAAAATACTTCAATGTTCATTAATATATCCTCTTGTGGAAGAGATAATATTTGATGATTTTCATAAGGACTATAAGCAAGGAACAAAACTAATTAAGAGTCTAGTTATGGAACTAATTGAGAAAATGGAGATTCTGTCTGAAAGGTTCAGATAGAATCTAAAGCTCATATCCTAGAAGTGACAGAAAAATCGGATGCCATTTTGTCATCAACAGGTCATATACACCCAGAAACAAGCCTAGCATTTGAGGCACCCACATGTGTGGTGGCCAGTGTTTTCTTCAGTGCTTTTTCCACTTAACACCATTCCCTGGAGAGGCAACCAAATGGCTGTTGTTTGTTTCTTTGTGATTATTGAGTAGCATTCTGACGTATGGATGTATCATAAGTTGCTCAGCTATTTACACTGTCAAGGACATCTAAACTGTTGCAATTTTGAGATTCATAGATAATCTCTAACATTTGCAAAGTGAGTTTTGTTTGAGCATATACATATTATTTTATTTATTGTGATTTCATATATTTGAGTATATATATTTGCCCCCCTTCTGGGATAAATTCCCATAAGTCTAAGCGGTAATTAATATATGTTTCATATTCAATGCTAGATATAATATATTATGCATTTTGTATCTTTACTTATTGGTCAATTATAGATCTTGCAATCATGATGCATTTTTTATTTATATTATTTAGGGCCTTTTTTTACTTCTTTATTTCTGATGGTCAGGATTTAAGACTGACACAATTGAAGTGTCGAGCCTTGTGTAAAGTTACCCTTTCCTCTGCAGAGGGTGTCACATACATAAAAATTCAGCTGCCACCAGGAATGGAGACCACGATCACGTGGGAGGATCACTCATAAAAGGCCTTCCTCCTCTGCTGGGCAGAAGGAATCTTTAGATCTGTTCTTTTGATGTTTGCATGGGAGCGTATTAAGAGAGCCAGTGGCTGAAATGAAGTCTATCCTTTCTATGGCCTGAGTGTCTGTGCAGGAAAGTTTCCGGATAGGACAATAGTAACATGCAAAGTGGCCAATAACATTAACGTCACATAATATGGACCCCAAGCCAACAAAAAGTCTAGGTGAGATTGCTAACAATCCAGCAATGAACCAGGCAACAACAAAATGGGTACAACCGCTGTTGTTGTGGTTTTCATATAGTAAAGGGGTTTGCAGATGGCCCCACAGCAGTCATAGGACATGGCAGCCAACAGGAAAAATTTTATGCGCCAAGCAGTATGCCAAAAAATAATTGTGTCTTACAAGCCTCATAGGAAATAGTTTATTCATAGTCACAGGGGTAAACAGACGGATGTGAATGACATTTATACAAATGAAGAGTTTCAGAGGAAGAAATAAATGGGTGTTTTGAAGTGGGAATCCAGCAGAGAGAGCAAGAAAATCATAAGATTTTCAATGACACTCAGTAAATATGTGAGAAATAGAAAAAGGAAAACTACAATTGGCCAGTTTGGGTCATCTGTTAGTCGTAGGAGAATGAATGTTGTAAACACTGTGATTTCTCATCATTACATACCTTCTGAATTCCAACAGAGCTGGGAAAAATACTTTAAAAAAAAAAAGGCTTTACTGAATATAAATTTCATAGTGATATGAAAACTAAAGTAAGTCAATTTAGATTAATATAATTTCATCCTTCTCTGATTTTAACCATTTTCACAAAGCAGTCAGAATGCAGGATCGATCCTACTTATTTGACCTCTTCTGCACACAGTTTTCTAAACTACTTTTCATTCTTTTTTTGGTGCCTTGCAAAACATTGATTCTGAAATTGTTTATTAAAAGCATCTTTAAATTTTCCTTTTTGAAATTTTGTCCAAGATACTGGAATGTATTTTCTAAATTCGTACTACATATACACAAACACACCAAAGAGAAACATATTTTGGCCAAGTTACAAATATGTTAAACAATACATTATGTATTTTAAAACATATTTAACTCAGTTAAAATAATTATTCAATCTCTTTCAATTTGCTATGTCTCGCCGATATTTGTTTACTTTTTTATACTTTATCTTTTAAACATGGCTATTTTCTGATGATCTATCTCTAGTTAATCTATGTCTTCTTGATATTACCAATTAAAGCTTCTTTCATTAAAAAAACTTAGGAAATATATTGTAATATTAATGGCAATATTAATTACCATAATAAATTCAGACTAAAACTTTCCATGAATAATGAATATTCACCTGTTTAGTCAGTTTTAACAGGATGAATAACTTTACCAATGTAAGAAATATTAACTTCCACTAGGTAAAACCAATATGTATTAATCTCATTTTTAAATAAAAGTGTTAAATAAGTGCTGAAAATTTTTGTTCATGGTCTTATTCTGACAGAAAAATTTAGATGTCTTTCAGATCTATACATTGAAACTTGATTATGACTCTTACAAATATGTTTTTTTATTTATAATTTGAAATTTAATTGGTTTAGCCCTGTGGTTGAGTAGTCTCTGCATAGAGCTCTGTGGCATTGACTTTGTACACAGTACTGCAGAAACCTGAGAATACTTTCCACAAATTCCACTAGAGTTTTCTGTCGTGACACATTGTGACCTTTTTCCTTCATATCATTAACCTAAAATGTAATAAAAAGGACTTTTCCAATAAATTATATATTTTATCTAACTCTAAATATATATGTATATCCAACTGTATTTATGAAATCCAATCTTCTTCTTTGCTTCTCCAATTCATTAGAAGGTTTGTCCACATTATCAAGGAAGATCTAATAGCAAATGTATCTGATAGCAAATGTAATTCTTGTTGTTTCACGTTCTCTTTCCAATCAGTACACAAAGTGACATTCTGACATAATTTCTCATTATCTTTCTAATAAAAATGCATAATGAATGGATTTCTCCTAACAATCAGGCACTTAAATAATTTTACATGGAACAAATAGATTCTTTTCCACTGGAGTTTTCTGATTCTCTCAGAGACATCACATGCCTTTAATATAAAGGAGAATATGTTTCCAGTAAATGCCCTTGAGATTCATGCGAAGAAGGTAACAATTGATTATCTTAATCATAAACTTTAAAAACAGAAACAAAACAAAAATATTAATTAGCAGTGTCATTATGGGACCTATTGGGAAATCTGAAATTTTAATGATAAAATCAAGCTAATTCCTATAGAGGTATTAAAAGCTTGTATTAACAAGCTGAGGGGCATTTGCCTGCAGCAAATAGTAAAGTGCTTGTCTACTAACTTAAAGGCTGCTGGTTTGAAGCCCCGCCCCCGTCCAGTTGCACTTGCATAGAAAGTGAGGTATGATGATCTGTTCAGAAACCCTAGTCTTAAATATTTTCCTGATGGTCCTGCTCTGCCCACAAGAGGCTGCTCTGAGTCAGAACACACCCAACAGTGTCTGAAAACAGCAACGAGTCACAGTTTAAGGTTTTGCAATGTATTTGAGCTGAGACTAGTCCAGAGTGAAAAGACAAACACAAATGAGAGTTCTCTCATTCTCCTTTTAAAAAGTAGAACCAATACAGTAATGTTGTTTCCTGTCTGAGGAAAGCGTGGTCTATGACATTTTAATTTCTGAAGCTTCACCAGTTAGGTCTCCACACATGTTTTTAGGGCAATTATACCATTTCTTAACCTCCTCACAGATGAAATTTCTATTCTGTGTTCAATATTTGGACTAGTTTCCTGAAAGTTGTGAGGCATCTGAAAATGTCCAGGTTACATGCGTTCCGAAGAGCATAGAACTAGGCTTCTCCTACTGACCATTTTAAAAGGGGAAACAGAATGGTCATGTCCACATTCAGGGACAGCCGGGCCTGTCACCTCGAGCTCACTGAATGATGACCACTTAGCTCATAAAATCTGTTCTCAGGTCAAAGATTCATATTAATCAGGCCCCCCAAATATCCTCTCATTGATGAATTCATTTAAAAGTCAAAACTACTTTTGAATTAAAATCTATGTGAAGATGATAACTATGTACCAATCTTTCAGTAAAGGACCCTGGATTGTGCAAATGGTTCCCACCTTCAAGGACAGCAGTTCAAACCCACACTGCTATGTCCGGGAGGAACAGTCTGGTAAACTGCTTCCTTAAAGAGAGTCAAGAACTCCCAGTGGGCACACGTAGACTCTGCAGCACATGGTGGCTCCGTGATCAGCAGCAACTCCAAGACAACAGGGTTTGCCTAGTTTTTCTAAATATGCAGCACAGACTAAGTGTTTCAGTATGGATCCATAAGTTTGGTAATCCATGGACAGATTTTTCTTTACTCCAGTAGTGTGAAAATTTCAGACAATGAGAAAACCAAATCCTTCATATTTTTGTGTTACAATAACTGAAGTAGAAACACATGAAAGATATTATAAAACAGAACACTTTCAGCCATGTATGTAGGGCAACCTGTTAGATTTTTGCTGTAATTCCTTGAGTAAGGAATCCATATTCCATCTGTGTTCTGGTACAAGTTCATTTCGTTTTTAATGATTTTGTCCATTTTGCCTAGTGACTTAATACTCATGAGCAAAGAGGGAATGTGTAGGGAGAGAGCAGGCAGGAGTGAAAGGGACCAGCAGGCAGCCTCTGCTTAGGACAAGCACAAAGAAGCTTGAATAACCCAGCGGCCTCTTCCCAGAGCACTTGCTTTCCCTCCTCCTTTCTGGCTTTTGCTGCCTCCAGGACCCGAGCAATAGGGCGGCAGAGACGAGGGAAACGTTCTTGAGCCTTTGCCTGTGGTGGGGATGCAGCTCTTATGGTGGTGGCCATAGGCAGCTGGGTTTCCTCACTCATGATCCACATTCCAGTTTCCTGCTAGAATTGTCCAACCTTTCCCCATTCATTCATCATGTATGCATTCCTGCAGGTTACCTTCTCTACCTGCCCCCTCTAAGCGCGGAAAGGACTATTCAAAGGTCAGTTGTGACCACAGAGGACTGTTGCTTTTCTTTCCAACGTTAGCTCCTCCTGCAGTTGTTTTAGCTTCTTTTCCAAGAAACTAACGCTTCCCTCCTTTTTCTTATGAAAGCACACGCTTTCCCACAGCCATGCCGGGGGCATCGCCAGAGTCACGCGGCGCTCTACAGATGTTAAGCAGAAAGCCCACATATCCCTACATGGACTTATCTTGTCAAATCAGTTTTTTTTCCCCTTACTCAAAATAGCCATTTCCAGAGTCTCCTGATAGCTTTAGCGATTGTCTTGGTAGGAACAATTGCCTGTAATTTTCAGGACACTGAACTATAATAACAAAGAAGAAAGTAGGCGATTCCATGGCAGCAGCAATGCGTTTATTAAGGGACTTACAGTACCTGAGATGCCGGACTGAGCCCGCAGCAGGTTCAATACAATTATGTGTGTTCATTCCCCCTTGCCTGTGTGAGGCAAAGGAGGTTCATGACTTGGCTAACAAGGATGACTCCACCCCAAGATTGTGAGCCTTCAAGCCCCTGGCAACAAATAGTACATGAAATGACTTAAAAGAAGTGGGCTATTAGAAAGCTAGGATGACATTAAAAGTCCATTTTTTCATCAACGCCTTCATTGTTAGCATTCGTGGGTTAGTGTGTACCTATGAATAATAGTCATATTAACTATGTCTCTTTTGTAGACTGCTAAGTGTTTCACTTCAAGATGTATCTTAAACTATCTTTTTAATGATGAATATGATTCCTTTTGTCTTCAATTGTTATTCTCAATATAGTAGATCTTAGACTTCTCCCAAATGACCCATTCATGTCCCAAATGACCAATACATGTCCATTGCAGTATAATCATGCCAAAATATCAAGCATTTTTCATTCTATTTCAATTTTCCTAAATTCATACTATGTGCAATTCCTAATTTCATACTTTGTATATGATCTGCTTATTAATCAGTGTGTATGTCTATTTCTTTTCATTTTGAATCATGTCAGCAAATGATGATCCTAAAACCTTCACGCCATCTAAGCAATAAGGTCACTCCTCATTTGAAGACGCATCATTTCTCCAGTCCTCTTTCGAGTGTCTTCTAACCTGTAGGATTCATCTTCTTGCACTCCATCACACAATGATGCACTGTTAGTTATCTATAACACTTTCACTGGAATTTTATTTTCAGAAGTAAGTCACTAGGTCTTCTTTTCAGCCTTTCTGGTTTGAAGCTCTAATTTGTTATACAATTCAGGGTGCTCAATCATTTTACAATTTTCTATGCAGTGGATTAAGCATTGGATTGTTCACTGCAAGGCAGCAACTCTTAACCACCAAATGCTCAGTGGGAGAAAAATGAGGCTGTGTGCTCCTATAACGGTTTCGGCTCAAACACCCTGAGGAGCAGTTCATACTCTGTCCTCTAGCATCGCTGTGGCAGAGCGCTTTGTTTCTTTTGGCTTGATGCTAGTGTGGTTTCTGCAATAGCACCTATATGAGTTCTTCCAATTGACATTTCTCCCTAGATTTTTAATTACTTATTTTGGTTGAAAACTTAGTTTGCTCATGAAATGGGAAAAATAATTATTGTTTGCTTCATCAAGGTATTTATTTTGAAATAAAGGTATTAGTGATGTACCTTTAATCATTTTTCACATATAACTAGAGTCCTTTGATTATTTTTCAGTCATTCTTAAACATCTCATGTAATATCCTTAAGGTACCTAATCAAAATAGTTCAGTTTAAGTGGGGGTGGGTGCAATTCCTGGTAGACAACAAAGAAAGCCCGGCATGGTGGTGCAAGCCCGTATTCCCAGCTACTCAGGGGGCGGAGGTTGGAGGACAGCTTATGTCCAGGAGTTCTGGGTTATAGTGCGTTCTGCCCATGGTGTGTCCACTACACTAAGTTGTGCATCTATATGGTGGCTTCCCGGGAGCAGAGAACCACCAGGCTGCCAAAAAGTGTCTGAACCACCCCTGGTTGGAAACAGAGCAGGCCAAAACTCCTGCACTGATTAGAAAACAAAGTTAAACGACTCCTCCTGGATGAGTACTGTGCTAGTGTGGAGATTAGGTTATGGTTTGTTTTGCTTCCATTAAAGTAGGATTCCGAGTTAACATTGCATTCCTTCTGAATCTGTCCTGTGAATTTATTCTCCTTTCCTACTGGGAATTTTGTTGTCATTTTATCGAGTGTCAAAAATCTGTGCTTTCTATCAGTGCCAATAAATATTAGTGAATTTTAAATGAGAGGAGAACTCTAGATCAGGGGTTCCCAACCTGTGGGTTTCAACCCCTTTGGGGTTTGAACCACCCTTTCACAGGGGTCTCCAGATTAATTATCCTAGAAAAATTACACTGATGAAGCAGCAACGAAAATTATTGTATGGGTGGGGGTTCACGACAAAATGAGGAACTGTATTAAAGAGGTGAGGCATTGAGAAAGTTGAGAACCACTGCTCTAGATCGAAGGCAGTTAAATAATTAGCTGTTTAAAGAAAGCAACTTATGGTGAAAACACAAACACTGATTGAAATGACTTTTAGAGTTTCCACATATTACCATGCTCAATCCTTCATTCCAAAGCTGATATTCACTCACATGCATGCACCCATGCACACAAAAGCATGCAAGAGACCTCTGTTATGAAACAATAGAAGTAAAAGGTAATAGAATGTTTTCCCAAAGTCTTGGAAGCCTCCTTATATATTTACTTCATAGAATTAACCACAGAAAATGTGAACAACTCTTCATACATCTTTTTTTTCCCACATATCTTTTGTGTCTATTTTTCAAGTCATTAATTAGTCAATCATAGTACATTTTCATAAGGCCTCCTTTTAAAGCTGGCAGCACATAATCCTTTAAAGTATGTATTTTATGCATCAGATTGCCAATATTTTGGAAACCCAAAGAAAAAGGACTGGAAAATGTATGAGGTGTCAGCTAATTTACATAAAGTCCTTCACTTCTAAGTCAAAAGGAGTTACCGTATATATTAGTTGCCAATACTCTGTAACAAAGTACCACAAAGTTACCACATTAAAGAAACATAAATCTCTTATATCATATTTTGTATCAGTCAGGATCCTGGGTAACTCTTAGCGAGGTGTTCTACAAAACCTTAATATCTCATGAGGGCTGAATCTTCATCTGCAGGCTTAACTAGGAGAAGTTCACTTCTCATTTTGCCCAGGGTTTCGACACAATTAGTTACCTCTGGTTATAGAATTCATGGCAACTCGTTTCTTAAAAATGGCCAAGGGAGAGAAACATTCTAGAGAAAGTCTATTATAAGTCTCGTGTAAGGAAACGTAATGAAGAGAATGACAGCACATCATCATTGCAACATTTTAGAATTATATTAGCAACATTGTGTTAGAGTCAACTCCAGATCCTGCCCAGGCTCAGAGGGAGGAGATATTCCAGA
>NW_022111304.1:38824-41073 GCF_000313985.2 Echinops telfairi | reverse complement strand
ATAGCATCCACACATAACAGTATAAGGGTAGGAGAAAAAATGAGAAGCAAATGCTTTAGTAGGTGGAAATGAAGCATGTTCTGAACTGTCTAGTAAGATCCACAAGTACTATAGAGTACACAAACTAATTATGTTATTTTCTCACATAAAATAAACATACATAGTGTCAGTGTGAAACTAATTTTATTTCTTTTATGTGGATGCTATAGTTTATCTGTTGTTATTGAATCTTGATGTTTATCAAGAATAGGTACTCTTTATTTTTATTAATGAAATATTTAATAAAGCTTTTTATATTATGTTGCCTATTCTGTTATTTTCTGCAATTCAACACTTTTATTTGTGATTGAATAATTTCATTCATGTGACATTTATTTCAGGTTAAAATAAAATAATACTGAAAAATAAATTCAACGATAATATTTTGACTTTAATTGCTTCATTGATGTTTGGATTCTATTTCTCTGAAAAGTAATGTATAAAATTAATTTACAAAATGTCTAATTAAAGTTGTTCAACGTAAATTAAGGACACCCTCATAAGTAGCATTTTTCTCCAGAGACATTTTACTTTTGTTTTCCCACAAGAGTCCCCTGTGTCTATTTTGAAAAATATGCAATGAAACCAACTTGTTTATGTTGGAAACAGTATATAGAATAGTAAATTCTCTACTTGGAAGGAGAAGTCAGAATAAAGCATTTTAAAGATCATTTTACTTTCACAAGATTTACTCTGTCAAGTAAATCCAATATTCGGTAGGCTTTCTTAACATCAAGAATCTGAGAATTTTCTATAGTTACATATATATATACAGCTATAGTGGAAATTTTAGACTAGAGATATTGAATAATTTGTCTTGGGTTATACATGTTTAATATTCTTTGCATTTTCATCTTTCTTTTTCTCTCATGAGTTTTTTTTCAAGGCCATGCCACTTCTCTGTTTCCCATAGCTATTTTTATTAACTTGACTTTTTCCATGGATTAATTTCTCTCCTTGTTACAAGCTAAAATATTCACTTAATAATGTCTCACACACACACACATGCATATTCTCAACCCCATTTAGCTATTATTAACATTGTCCTGAGCTTGATAACAATGAATCTGTTTTTTTCTTCCTTTCCTAAGATCCCTACATACCTGGAAAGCTTGATTTTTCTGTCTGAATGCCTGGTCTTTAGTCAAATGCAAACCTAGGAGAGAGATCCATTTTGTTTCTGATCTTTCATTTTCATGACCTTCGGCTGTAGCTTGATTCTTCAACCAAAAATTAGTACCAATGACACTGTGACTCAATGGAAAGCTTAGCAATGCTCCCTGAACTTCAATTTTTTACATAATATGGATGGATTACTTGCTTGAACGCCCACTGAGCTTTACTACAATGTGAGGCATTCATATGTTTGTCTGGGTATCACCTCGTTTCTGGATCACAAGTCTCAAGATCTCTTGGCTTCTTCTCTAGCTGTAAAACCTTCTCCCAGTTTCTAGACTTATATCATTTTTTGACTGTGTCTCCTCCTTTCAGAACTATGCTTTTTGGACGCATTTTAGCTATAGGCTCATTTCACTGTTCACAGTCAAAATTATCTTGCCAAATGATACCTATCTTGTAAATGTGCCATTGGGTGAAAAATCAGTCAGTAGTAAGTTGGAAAAACTATGCGATAGTACATCGAAGTGAAGCATCAAACACTGGCCTATATTTATAGCAAATTAACAGTGCATTATAATTTGATTGTCAAAATGCCACCAAAAGGAATTGTAAAAATGTAAGTGTAAGCTTCTTCTCTTAGTTACGGTTCCATTTGTAATCAATTTGTAACTAAGTCAAATCATTAACTTGGGTCTTAGAATCACTTAAAATATAATAATGTAAAATGTTTTATTCAGACATGTATGCAGTTACCAAGAATCAGAGATGATGCTATGATTTCTTTTAATGAAACTTAAAAAGTGAATCAGTAAAACAGCATGACTGTACATACCAGATATAGATTTAATTCTATATTTCAAATATATTTTCAGAATTTAATAAAATTGAATAGCTGACCTATTGTATCATTGTAGGTCTCACATGTTATTTATTTATTTTTTTATCTAACAGAAATGACAAAAAGGTAACACTGGAATCAGTTGCTGTTGCTTTTATTTTTTATTTGTAGATATAGCAGACACACATGTTAAGATATGAAAAATCAGTCTTCTGTGAAAGAGTTCATTCTACTGGGATTAACAGATGACCCA
>NW_022111304.1:34816-38155 GCF_000313985.2 Echinops telfairi | reverse complement strand
GAAGAAGGACTTGCTTTCAGCAAAGGCGTAGCAGTGCTGAATACTTCTGTGGCTCCAATGTTAAATCCCTTCATTTACTCCCTAAGGAACCAACAGGTAAAACAGGCCTTTAAGACCTTACTGAAAAGGTGTTTCTCAAATAAATGTCAGCTATAAAGAGACTCAAATCTGAGATGTACATCAAACTCTATGCCTAGCATAATCAACATTGCTTTATTTCCCATTCACAACTGCACTCAAATTCCCTTTCTTCCAGGTTTTGTTTTCTATTTACTCAAATTTTATCTCATTGGTACAATTATCATTTTATATTTACCCACCAGCATTGGTGATAGTCTTCATATAGGTGAAGATGACATAGGTAAGGATGCCTGTGTTTATTAGCAAATACTTGCTGAATACATTTCTTTCTGGGCAGCAATCAAAACCTAAATAAAAGTCATCATCAAGAAATTACAAAAGATGTATTTTCCTAGTGCACAAAGAGTAAGCTCTTTTGGGGCGAGAGCTTATGTTAACCTATTGTGTTTCTCTTTTCCATTTTATCATGTACATTTTGGGGTTTATTACTATCATCCTATGTTATTTGATGAATAGTGTCATATCTATATTGTTAACCATGTTTTAATATTATAAGGTATTTTGATTTATGTGTGTATGAATGTCCAGGCTACTACATATCTGGCTCTGCTATTCCTATGAGGCCTCAATACCATTACCAGGCTACACCTTTAATGAACTCTACTGATTGTTGACTCATATCTATTCCACTCTTAATTTGTTAATAATGAGCGTAGGATTCATCTGAGGCTATCTTGGAAAAAAGTCTTACTTGTCTTTGCTACCATGAATCCCGATTTCTTCGATGATTATTCTGACAATACCAGCCATGCACTTTGTATCTTCCAGAGGCTTTCAAAGCTACCGGGACTCAGACGATCCTTAAATTGTTTCCGGGGTTTTATCAGTCAAGGCTTTAAAATAGTATCTATTTTGTAATGTTTTGTGCTATGGGAAGTAGTATGTGATTAAGTGTTTTTGCACAGTCCACACATTGACGTAGAACCTTTCTTAAGAAATTCATAATAATAATAAGTTCTACATCTATAAGAACAAATGTTTGGAAAATCACTGTACTTAGTATGCATCCATTTACTTCTATTATATCTTCATGCACAAACATTACATGTGCAAGCAAAATAATTTAATTAGCTATCAATATGCAATTTTTTCTTAAAATTTTATTCAAATTATCTGTTTGCTCCACTTTCTCCATCGTTTTTTTAAAAAAAAGATTCCTTTTACCAATGTCTCACAGAATCAGTTACTAATAGTCAAGATTATGGAAAAATTGATAAGAGCTACAACAGTACCATTTGTAAAACACCTATATGATTTGTGTGCCATCATGTCTCTGCAATAATATTAAATCTACTTAAATATTGTTATGTTTTTAATCTGCTGATCACTTCAGTTAAAATTGGAGGTATAGTGGGCTCTCTTCTTATGTATCCTGGATTTATATTTCCTATGTTGGGAACTTCTGTTATTTTATTTTCCTTTTTAAAGGTTTTAATTTTTCAGTATTTTGTGCTAATTCTAAACATATTTGAATATGTGCTTCTCATTGCTTATCGAAAGCATTGTAGTAAGTGTGAGATCCATCAATGCATATACACAGAAATACTTATGTGTTTGTCAATTTTTATAGCCAAGCGTCTGTCTCTTTCTCTTTCTGATCTATTCATCTATCTATCCACATCTATACACACACTTTTATATCTACACATTTATATATATTATGGCTTGTTATACACTTTACTAAGATAAATTATAAAAATTTTGCAAATAATTGAGCAGTAAATTAAAGGAAATGAAACCAAATGGACAAAAAAGCACTGTTAAATGTTAACATCATATGTTTATGTACCTATATATAAAGAAATGCATATATAAATATTATTTTAAAATTTATTATCATAATTCATAAATAATAGAAGTACAAAGTAAATATTATTATCACTTCCAAGTCAGTTCATTTTCACGTAGTGGTCTCACTGATTTCAAACAAATGCAGATTCAGATTCTCATAACCAATCTGTAGTTGCAACATAACCCCTCTTTGAAAAATGTAATTACATCTAAAAGTACCCTACTCTTTGTAAGTTTATTGTCATTATGTCTGATAATCTGTGAGTCTTAAATCATTAGTTTATTAATTAAAATAAAATTTATTATTTAAACATTTACATGATTTATGTTTTGTGATTGGAGTATTTAACAATGGATTCATAAGTCGTTTGAAACTTTAACTTTTAACACTCAAAAGGACAAGCAAAAGCATGGATTTAAACTATCTCTCCAACACAAAGTTCATACCATTAATAGAAAAAGTTCACCAAAATAATAGGACATAGGAGGCTTGAATAGCCTTCTACGCCAAATATAATTAACTGGAATTTTTAGAACATTTCAATCTACATTAGCCATTTATTCTATTTTCAGGTGAATTCAAACATGATAATGCTAGACCAAAAAATTTGAGAAAAACAGTTGAACTTCACTTAAAGGATAAATTCTCAAATAATTGTAAGGGTGAGTAGAAAAAGAAGTGACAGATAGGGAATAAATATTGGTAAAATCTATATAATAAAAGTTCTTATAACTTACACATAAATCCCAGAGTTATAAGGATGATCATTGACAAAATAGGAACAAACTTAAATGCCTTTGTGCAAGGCATAAACATACTACCAAATATAATAAAGAAAGGCACACAGTAAAAGACAAAATAGATGAATGGGACGTACTAAAAAAATACACATCAAGAGACTTTATCAAAAGAGTAAAACGAGAGCACAGGACTGGGAAAAATCATTAGTGATGACACAGAGGGCTAGGGACAACTCTCCAGAATAGGCAAGACCTCGATAAGAAAAACACAAATAATCCAACTAAAATGAGCAAAAGACATGAACAGACAGCTCACCAAAAATGACTTTCAAATGACTGAAAAACACATGGAAGATCCTCACGATCATTAGACATTTGGGAGATGCAAATCAAAACAGTGATATCACCTTGTACTCACAATGAGCCCAAATTAAAATCAAAACAAAACAGAAAATTCTAAAGAGGGGGCCGAGAGATTGGAACTTTTATACATTGCAGGTGGGCTTGTAAACATGCACAGTCATTGTAGAATGTGGTAGGGGAAAAAAAGCAAACCTCACTGTCCTTGAGTCAAGCAATTCTTGCAGTTAGCAGCCCAAAGAGAAACCACTACCACTAAGCCACCAGGATGCCTTGTAAAGTGATCTAGCGCTTCCTAAAACAATT
>NW_022111304.1:32450-34143 GCF_000313985.2 Echinops telfairi | reverse complement strand
AGGTGACCAGGCAGAAAGATAGCTAGACTGGAATGGCTCTAGATTCTGTACTTTAAAGGTACACAGCATCCTTCATACACCACACCAGAATTACCTTGTTTGAAAACCCTATTAAACAAACTGGACTTTACCTTAAATACATAGATTAAAGGATCTGAAACATCCCCTTGGAGTCACAGCTGAAGCCGTGTGGTAGTTAAATAATCTGTTGTCAATTTGAAAGGACTAAAAATGAAGGGGTGAGAAGATGGTGGGGAGGGGAGAAGCAGGGAAGTGATCACAATGATCTACATGTAACCCCCTCCCCGGGAGACAGTCAAGAGAAAAGTGGGTGAAGGGAGACGTTGGTCAGTGTAAGACATGAAAAAACACTTTATACATTATCAAGGGTTTGTGAGGTAGGTGAAAAATGAAGACCTGATACCAAGGGCTCAAAGAGAAATAAAATGTTTTGAAAATGATGAAGGCAACAAATGTACAAGTGTACTTGACACAATAATGTATGGATGGATTGTGTTAAGATATGTATGAGCCCCAATAAAGTGATTATTTTAAAAAAGAGTGAAGGGGTGTAGTTTAGCCTGTCAATCAGGTCGCAGCTTGATGACCTCAAACTAGTAGGACCATCAACGAAGCAATGGGACAAATCTGAGAACTTTGGTGCAGGGATACATAGAAAATAGGAAATAGGAAAGGACACAAACACACGGGATGCACAAATTGACAAGTGGGATATACTGAAGATAAAACATCTGTGTACATCAAAAGAATTCACCAAGAGAATAATACGAGAGCCCATGGAATGGGAAAACATCTTTAGTGATGAAACATCAGACAAAGGCCTTATTAATAAAGTTTACAATAGTCTGCTAGCTTAAAAAAAGAAGAAATAAATTGGCTTATTAAGGGGCTGGCAAAAGACCTGAAGGGAGTTTCACAAGGGCAGAAATCTGAATGGCCAATAAACAAATGAGAGAAAGTTCCCGATCATTAGCCATAAGAGAAAGGCAAATTAAAAGACCTATGATATACCACCTAACACCCTCAAGGATTGCTCAATTCAAAAAAATCAGAAAGTAAAAGTGTTGGAGGGGCTGTGGTGAGATAGAAACTCTTGTCCACCTCTGGTCAAGATGTAAATAGGTACAGCCATTATGGAAATCACTTTGGCGATACCAAAAACAGATGGAAATCGAGCTACCATATGACCCAGCAATCCCCCTACTGTGTATGTACCCAGAAGAGTCAAGAAAAAAACCACGGCCAGACATCTGTGCTCCCTAATGTTTATCAGGGTGCTATTCCATTCGCAAGAAGTTGGTAACAACCCAAATTACCATCAACGGATGAATGAATTTTAAAACGTTTTTAAATGTACCTACATACAATGGAGTACTACACTTCCTTAAAAAGCAGTGATGAACGCATGAGGCATATCACCCCATGGGAAGAATCAGAGGATATTATGCTAAGTGAAGTAGGCCAAGCACAAAAGGAAAAATACAACACGAGTCCACTGAGGTAAGGTTAAAAAGTGAAAGGGGCATAGGGGAAAAACTACTATATGCATACGTTCCTGGGGTGAAGTCCATGTACTATGGCAGGCACCAGACCCAATCCAGGGATCCATATGGCAGCGAACTCAATAGGAGGAGAAAAGAAAGAAATAAGGAAGGAAGGAAGGAAGGAAGGA
>NW_022111304.1:23359-32350 GCF_000313985.2 Echinops telfairi | reverse complement strand
GGAAGGAAGGAAGGAAGGAAAGAGAAAGAAAAAACAGACATAGGTAATGGGGAAACAGGGCACTAACCCACCCAAGGAGAGAGTATTGTTCATATCTCAACAGGAGAGGGATAGAGAGACCAGGCTTCAATCCAATACACCAAAAATGTGAATGCAACACACAGTTATGAAGCAGCAAACCAATAGAGAGGTCTGTGGGCTCGCCCCAATCCCACCCCTCCATCTGCCCCCAACCCCACCCCCCACCCCCTGCCACAGAAGAATGCACTACAGAGGACAGCACGGAAGCTACAGCTCGGGGGGCAGGGTGTGTGTATGTGTCTGATCAGAGCACATGGGAGCAAACTAAAAGGGAAGGAGAGGGCAAGAGAGAGTGGAACACATCCTGGCCAACCAAACCTGAGGAAGAGTTTCCTGCTCAGAGAAGCCACTGCACAGAAGACCATAGGGCTGGCCCCACCATGAGACGCAACACCCCTCACTGACCTATGGAACTATGAGGACAACACTGGAGGCACAGTGCAAGAATTGTGCTTGATGTGTCCCCAGCACACTAGGGCGAAATACCAAGGTCATTCAACATAGCAGCAAGAGGAACAAAGCAATGAAGTCCCTGAAGAATCCCAAAAATAGACTTTGGGGGCAGGGTGTGGCACACCATCAGATTCAACCAGAAAACACTCCTAAAGGTCAACAAACAGACCTGGAACTATTTATGGGCTTTTCTTTTGTTGTTGTTTTCCTTTTGGGGGGTTATTTTATTTTTTTGATGTGTGTTGTTGATTTGTTTTTGTGCTTGTTACTGGTTTTGAATATCTATATATATATACAGTGAACCCTCGTTTATCGCGGTTAATCGGTTCTAGACCCTACCGTGATAAATGAAATTCCGCGAAGTAGGATTCCTTATTTGTAAATCAAATATTTTCGTAGTTAGAGCATAGAGGACATGAAAAAACACCCTTTAGTCACCATTACACTCGTATTACCCAATTTATTAAACGAAAAAGGGAAAATACAGTAAAACATTTTGGACGTTACAATTATCATTTATTATTTATTATATTATTTATGGCATCAAGCGTGTACAGTATGAGCCAATCAGTGGCAGTAATGACAGAGCATGCGCTGTTACGCAAAAACCGCGATAGAGTGAAGCCACGGAAGTCAAAGCGCAAAGTGGCGAGGGTTCACTGTAGATAAGTGGGATAAATAATCAGGAGTAGAAAACAACAGGATTCATGGTTTTGGGGAGCCACAGCAGAGGGGGAGGACAGGGAAAGGAAGGGAGGTGCCAATACACCCAGGGGCAAGGGAACAAGTGATCTAAAATCATTGGCAGGGAGGGCATAGGATGCCTGGTAAAGTTTGACCAAGTGCAATGTAGCCAAGAGAAATTAACAAAAGGGAAATGAAGGTCGAACTACAAAAGGAAAGAAAAACGGAACAGAGGAAAGAACTAGGAGGCAAAGGACATTTATGAAGACCTAAATACAGGCATGTATATATATATTGATAGGGAATAGATCTAGGTACATATATTTATATGTTAAGTATTAAGGCAGCAAACAAACATTGGGCTTCGAGTCCAGTACTCCCTCAACACAAAAACACTTTGTTTTAATAACCCGGTATTCTGTGATGCTCAGCTTCCCTGCATGATTGAAGACAAAATGGGTGCCTAACCAAATGAGGTGATGAAAGCTGATGGTTCACAACTATCAAAATATATAGCATGTGGGGTCTTAAAAGCTTTAAGAAAAATAAGCAGGCACCTAACTGAGAGGCAACAAAGTCCACATGGATGAAGCAGACCAGCCTGTGTGATCATGGGATTAGGTATCAGGCACCAAAGACCCAGAACAAAAAATCATATTGATATGAATGAGGGGAAGAGCAGAGTGAAGACCCAAAGCCCATCTGTAGACAACTGGACACCCTCTCACAAAGGGTTGCAAGGAAGAGACGAGCCAGTCAGGGTGCAGTATAGCACCGATGAAACATACAACTTTTCTCTAGTTCTTTAATGCTTCCTCCCCTCCACTACCATGACCCCAATTCTACCTTACAAATACGACTAGACCAGAGAATGTACAGTGGTACAGATAAGAGCTTGCAACTCAGGGAATCCAGGACAAAAAAACCCTCAGGACCAATAATGACTCTTACACTTTTTCTTATCAATGTAGTGCATAATATTGATGGATTTTCAGATGTTAAACCATCCCCGCATCCCTGGGTTGAATCACAGCTGATAATGATGGATGATATGTTTTATATACTTTTGTATTCTATTGGCTAATATTTTGGTAACAATTTAATAATATCGATAGATGCAGAAGAAGCATTTGACAACATCTAGCACCCATCCCTAATTAAGACACTCAAGAAGATAAGAATGGATGGAAAATCCATTAAGTTAATACAACCTCTCTATGAAAAGCTGACATCCAACATCATGGTCAATGGAGAAAAGACAAAAATAATCCCACTGAAAAAAGAGGGACAGTCAAGGATGCCCCTTGTCCTCACTTCTATTCAACATCATACTGGAGATCCAAGATAACAACATAAGATAGTGGAAGGACATTAAAGGTATCCATTTGGAGAGAAGAGGTGAAACTATTACTATTTGCAGACATGATTTTTATACATTGAAAATCCCCAAAGCTGACAACAATAAAGGAATATGGAAGAGTGGCAAGATCCTAGATCAACAAATAGAAGTCTATTGATTTGCTGTATAGATCAGAAAAGACCATGGAAGAGGAAATCAAGAAAGCAGTACCCTTCACAATAGCCAAGAACAAACTGAAACATCTAGAGAGATACTTAACAAAAACAAACAAACCAAAAGACTCATACAAGGACATCTTCAGGACCGTACTACAAGAAAACAAAAGCAACCTCCACAAATGGAAGAATACCCCATGCTTTTAGATGAGAAGACTCAATATAATCAAGATGTCAATCTTTCCTAAGGTACTATATAAGTTTAACACTATCCAGAATTCAAATACCAACAACCTTCTTCAAAGAATTGAAAAACTGACCAGCAATTTCATGCGGAGAGGAAAGAAGCCCAGAATTAGCGGAGAGCTCCTCAAGAAGGACACAGTCAGAGCGCTCACGTTACCCAACGTCAACACCTATCACACAGCCCCAGTGGTCAAAACAACATGGTACTGATATAATGACAGACACTTAGTCCAATGGAAAAGAACAGAAACCCAGAAATTAAACCATCAATATATAGACAGCTGATCTTCTACAAGGGCCCCAAAAGCATTAAGTGGGAGGCAGACGCACATACCCAGTAGAGGTAAGAAATAAAACCTGACCAGTCATCTGTGCTCCAATGTTTATTTTGGTGCAATTTACAATCACAAATAATTAGACACAACCTAAATTTCCATCGACAGATGAGTGGATTAGTAAATTTTGGCACATACACACAATTGAGTGCTACGCATCACTAAAAAGCCTGGATGATCACATGAAGCATGCGGTTTCCTAGGAAGAGGTGGAGGAAATTATGCCAATCACAAAAGGGCAAAGTACAACATGAGTCCCCTGAGGTAAGTATAATCAGCACAGTAGTTGTAGAAGAGAGGCCACCTATTTCACACTCTACAGGTTGAGGTATAGAAGACAGGTGGAGGTCAGACAAGCCCAAGGAGGTACATGTTATCCCAAGACAATAAGGGGAAAGGGGGAAATGGGGTGGAATAAAAGTAGGGGAGGGAGATGATGGCACAGAAGGAGCAGGGCACTAACCCACCCTGGGGGAGAGTAGTGCTTATGTCTCCACAGCATTGGGAGTGTGCATGCAGACCCTACCACGGCTCACCAAACGACTGTGCTGCAGGGAAGGCCCCAATCAGAGCCAAACTGACCCCCTCCCTAGAAGTATGTGTTACAGTTGGGGAGAGGGGCTGGCATGAAGGAAAAAGAGAAAGGGACGGGTTAGACCCCATATCAGCCCAAGCCAAGAGGATGACATCCCTGCACAGAACTGCTAAAGCACAGAGAAGACTGTAGGACTGACAACAGCTCAAGACATGTTGTTCCCTCACTGGAGTATACCACAACCAAGGACAATACTGGGGACACATGGCGGGGAGTTAGTTTGGTCTTAACCCCTCAAGAGTGAAGTGAACCAAGAAGGGAGCATTACAGATCAGCAACGGGAGCAAAGCCAAGCCACAAAGTCCCAGAAGACGCCCCAAAATAGACTTCAGTCTAGGTGGGGCAGCTGCAGAAATTCCCCCAGGACCAGTGGGAGATAGAGAGACCGGGAATTGTGTATGCTATTTTTTTTCCTTTCAATCTTATGTTTTCTTTTTGTTTGGTCTCTGTTGTTGTTGATTTGCCTGCTTACATAAGACAGGCTAAAGTCAAAGCAATGAGACCAACGGTCCTGGAGGACCTTAGGGGAAGGAGGCAGGGGAAGGTAGCAGTGAGCAAACAACGCCATAGACAGGGGAACAACTAGGGAATTACGATCAACAACAAGGAGGATGTAGAGATGATCCTGAGGTGTTGGAGCAACAGCCATCAAGCTGAGAGGTGGAAGTAGGGCAAGTGTGATGGTGGGTCAGGAGGAAGGTAAAAGGAAACAGAGAAACAATCTAGAAAGCAAAGCTATGGATAGAAGTATAAGCATAACTGTGTACATGTTTAAATATATTAACTCATAAAAATAGAGATAATGGCCTATGTAAGTTTATTTATATGGCAATACACTAAGGTAGTGACTGAACTTTGGGCCTCTGCTCAGACCCTCCCTCAAGGCAAGAACACCTTGTTCTAACAAACTGGCATTCTGTGATGCTCACCCTCCCGCCACAATCACTGAAGACCAAATGTGTGAATAAGCAAATGTGATGAAGAAAGCAGATGGTGCCTGGCTATCAAAAGATATAGAGTCTGGAGTCTTAAAGGTCTGAAGTTAAACAAGAGGCCATCTAGCAGAGAAGCAACATGCCCACATGGAATAAGCACACCAGCCTGTGCCATCACGAGGTCTTGTCTAAAGCTGGTAACAGGCATCAGATGACCCAAAACAAACAAACAAATAAAAAAGTATATTGTTGAGAATGATGGGAGTCAGAGCAGAGATCCAAAACCCATCTGTAGAAAATGGAGCATCCTATCACAGAAGGGTCACAAGGAAGGGACGAGTCAACCAGGGCGCAGTATAGCACTATGAAACACACCATATCCCTCTGGTTCCTTGAGGATTCCTCACCCCCCACTATCATGACCCCACTACCACCTTTCACTGCAGGCTAGACGGAAGCATGTGGACAGGTACAAATAAGAGATAAGAGCTCACAACACACGAAATCCTGGAATAGGAATTGGGGTAGCATTACCAGCGTGGTAGGGGGAGGGTGGGGAGAGGAGGGGAGTAAAGGTGAACCAATTGCAATGATCAACACATAACCACCACCAGCACCACCCCTCCGGGGGTACAAACAATGGAAACCATGGGAGAAGAGAGACAGTGGTCAGTGTAAGATATGAAAATAATTTATAATTTATCAAGGGGTCACGAGGGTGGGTGGCAAGAAGAAGGGGAAAATGAGGAGCTGATATCAAGGGCTCAATAGAAAGTAAATGTCTAGACAATAATGATGGCAACATATGCACAAATATTCTTGATCCAATCAAGGTATGGATTGTAATAAGAGCTGTTAAGAGCCCCCAGTAAAATGATCTGTTAATAAAAAATAATGAGTGTAGTAATACATTGGCAGGGAGCTAACAGAAATTTAAGCCAGATTCAGAAGAGGATGTGGAACGTGGGTTATTATTGCTGACATAAATCTTGGCTGAAATCAGAGAAGGCCAGAACAATTTTTACCTTTTTATTTAACATGTTGAGGCTTGTAACTATGTGGATGATAACAAACTGGAAATCATTGAGAAGCGCGCGGCCTCCAGAACACTCCCTTGTGTTCATGAGAAACCCGTTCATGGACCAAGAGTTAACGTTTTGAGCATCACAAGGGAATACTGCGTGCACTTAAATTAGGAAACGTGTGTAAGGGTGTTATGTTCTCTTCATATTATTTAATCAGTTCTTAACAAACAATCCAGGAACTTGAAGAAGAAAATGGCATCTCTATTGAAGGCAGGCTTATTAACAAGTCTAGATAAGCAAATGATACAAACTTACCTGTGGAAAGTGAGGAGGGCTTGAAACATTAGCTGACAAAGCTCAAGCATATCAGTCTTCAATCTGATTATAACTCAATATAAATACAAGAAAACTTCTCACAATTGGATCAACAGGTAACATTATGACAAGTATAGAGAAGAATGAAGTTGTCAAGGATTCCACCTTGCTTGGCTCCACGATCAGTGTCCGTGGAAGCATCAGTCAAGAAATCAAAGGACACATGGCCTTGGTCAATGTGCAGACAAGACTTCTTTCAAGTGTTGAAGAGCAAGGATGTCACTTTGAGGACTAAGGTACGCCTGATCCAAGTCTTGGTATTTCCTTTTTTTTTTTATTGTCTTATTGACATACATGTCACATATTATACAACTTAATCATTCAGTCATTTTAAGATGTGGGAAATCATCAACACAATCAATTCCAGAGCATGTTCTTCTTCTACTCATTGTTATTAGCTACTCGTTTCCCTCCATACTTCTTTGCTGTGCCTCTAAGCGATTACCAATCCTAGTTACTGTCTCTATAGACCTACCTATCCTGGATTTCATACAAAGAAAATCATGTAAACACATACAGGAAGCAAGCAAACAAGCAAACAAAACACCACGACAGTGACTAAACAAAATAGAAAATCTCAATCAAAAAGAAATCACAAAATATTAAAAACTGAAACAGCTTAAGAATGGGTCAAAGGGGAGATCAAATGATAATACATTATATTTGAAACTAGCTACATTTGCGATAATCAACTTCGCAAGGCTATTCACATCTCTGGACTATGGTCAGAGGGGCTTCACCAAAGACTTAATTCATGTAGGGATCCTGCAAATGGATTTTGGACTTCTACTATTATCCACATCTTCTGAAAACAGGGTGCTCACAATTTATGTTCTAATGCCATTCCATCATGGGAGCCATGGTATTTTCAATCATATGCCTGTAAACATTGGGCATTAAATAAAGAACACCAGAAAGGAATCAAGACATTTGAGTTATGGTTCTGCCAAAGCATATTGAAAATATCATGGACTGACAAAGGCAGATAAACAATCTGGCTTGAAAAAGGAAGCGGCTGACACAAGATTCCATCACTGGGGGATACAGCTCCACAGTTGAATGGGTCCTTAGAAGCGCCTGATTAAGGACAAATAAATAAGACAGAAAGGTAGAGTACAAGGGCTTCCCTCCCATGTTGGAATCTAGAGGAAGAGCCAGTTATTAACAGGAGTGTATATAGTAAGGAGGCATGCAAGCCTCCACCAGGCACATAAATGAGGGGGTGCCCCAAATAAAGCACATTTTCTAAAAGCAACCTATTTATTTATGTATTTAAAAACAACCTTATCGCCTTCAATGTGCTCTTCTTAACACTTAAATACATTTGTCAAATCTGTGACTCCATTCTTGGAAAGATTTTTCAAAGTCATCTTTTAGACTAAAACAAATGAATTTCTAACTAGCAAAACTTAAAAACGTCTGAGACTGGACATTATTTTTAAAAAAAATGAGAGTTGGAGATTGGGCTAAACCTTCAATAACACTCGTTGATAAAGAAAGACCTATGCCTCATGGACTGATATGTCATAAAAGAGCAGAAAGAATGAAAATAGCATAGATATGGTAGTTTTGAGTTGCTATTTATAAGACACCCTTAAAACAAGAGACTTAAACCAAAGGCCAAATGATTTCCAAATCAATAATAATTAGCCTCCTCTCACCTTAGGTGTTTCTGTTAGTCCAGGTAGACTAGAGAAACAAAGCCAGGGAGACTCAACTGTGTATATGAAAGAACTTTATATACAAGAGTAATTGAATATTGAGAAAACAGCCCAGTCCAAATCAAGTCCATAAGTCCGATATTAGAACATGTCTGATACCAATCTATAAAGTTCTCTTCAGACTGATAAAACACATGCAGTGATGCCAAATGCTGGAAGATCACAGGCCAGGGGGTTGGAAGTCTAGTGGGTCCAGTGGAGTTGTAAGCATTTCAGCGCTGGCAGGCATCTCGACCACATGGCTTCTCCAGCTCAGGGCACTAACATCCTCCATATGTCTTGTCAGCTGCAATGTCTCCAACAGGAGTAAGCCGGTGTCCTGCCTCCAGTGAGCTATTGATCTCTTTAGCACCAAATGAGGTCATCAAGCTGCGACCTGATTGACAGGCTAAACGTCACCACTTCACTCTTTTAAAAAAAATCATTTTATTGGGGTTCATACAGCTCTTATCACAATCCATACATACATTACTGTGTCAAGCACATTTGTACATTTGTTGCCATCATCACTTCAAAACATTTTATTTCTATTTGAGCCCTTGGTATCAGCTCTTCATTTTTCCCCTTCCTAACAAACCATTGATAATATATAAAAAATTTTTTTCATGACTTACACAGACCAATGTCTCCCTTCACCCACTTTTCTCTTGACCGTCTCCAAGGGAGGGGGTTATATGTAGATCATTGTGATCAGTTCCCCGTTTCTCCCCCACCTTCTCACCCCTTCATTCTTAGTCCTTTCAAATTGACAACAGATTATTTAACTACCACACGGCTTCAGCTGTGACTCCAAGGGGATGTTTCAGATCCTTTAATCTATGTATTTAAGGTAAAGTCCAGTTTGTTTAATAGGGTTTTCAAACAAGGTAATTCTGGTGTGGTGTATGAAGGATTCTGTGTACCTTTAAAGTACAGAATCTAGAGCCATTCCAGTCTAGCTATCTTTCTGCCTGGTCACCTAGGGTCGGAGAGAAAGGAGAACAAGAACATCACTAGGATCAGGAAAGTGCCTGTAGTCTCCCCTTG
>NW_022111304.1:9256-20314 GCF_000313985.2 Echinops telfairi | reverse complement strand
GCACAAAGGCATTTAAATTTGTCCCTATTTTGTCATTGATGATCCTTATAGCTCTGGGATTTATGTTTAAGTTTTGAGAACTTATATAGATTTAAACAATATTTATTCCCTTTCTGTCACTTCTTTTGAACACCCACACTTACGATGTTTTGATAATGTATCATTTAAGTAAAGTTCAACTGCTTTTCTCAAATTTTTGGTCTAGCATTATCATGTTTGAATTCACCTGAAAACAGAAGAAATGGCTGATGTTGATTGAAATGTTCTAAAAATTCCAGTTAATTATATTTGGCGTAGAAGGCTATTCAAGCCTCCTATGTCCTTTCTACTTTTTTGGTGAACTTTTTCTATTAATGTATCAACTGTGTGGTAGAAAGAGAGTTTAAACCTATGCTTCTGTTTGTCCTTTTGAGTGTTGAAAGTTAAAGTGTCACACGACTTATCAATCCATTGTTGATTGTTGACTCACAGATTATCAGACATAATCACAATAAACTTACAAAGACTGGAGTACTTTTATATGTAATTACACTTTTAAAAGAGTGGTTATGTTGCAACTAGAGATTGGTTGTGAAAATCTGAGTTTGCTAGAAATCACTGAGACCACTATGTGAAAACTAATTGACTTGGAAACGATAATAATATTTATTTCATACTTTTATTATTTATAAATTATGATAATAAAATTTAAAATAAAGTTTCTGTATGCATGTCTCTATATATATAGATACATAAATATATGATTTTAACATTTAACAGTGATATTTTCGTCAATTTTGTTTCATTTCCTTTAATTTACTGCTCAATGATTTGCAAAGTTATTATAATTTTCCTAGATAAATGTATAACAAGCCATAATATATATAAATCTTTAGATATGTATATAGGTTTATGTATAGATAAATGGATAAATTAGAAAGAGACAGACTTGGCTATAAAAATTGACAAACACATAATTATTTTTGTCCATATGCATTGATGGATCTCACACTTACCACAATACTTTCGATAAGAAATGAGAAGCACGTATTCAAAAAGGTACAGAATTAGCACAAAATATTGAAAAATTAAAACCTTTAGAGAGGAAAATAAAATAACAGAAAGTCCCAAAAAAGAAAATGTAAATCCAAGATATGTAAGAACAGAGTCCACTATACCTCTCAATTTCAACTGAAGTGATTAGAAAATTAAAAATATAATAATATTAAATACATTTAATATTTTTGCAGAGACATGATGGCACAAAAAATCATATATGTGTTTTAGAAATTCATACTGTTATAGCACTTGTCAATTTTTCCATAATCTTCACTGTAACTGTTTCTGTAAGACATTGGTAAAAGGAATCTTTTTTTCTGAATGAGGAAGAAAGTAGAGTAAACATAATTTGAATGAAAGTTTAAGAAAAAATAGCATATTGATAGCTAATTAAATTATTTTCCTTGCACACGTAATGTTTGTGCATGAAGAAGATAAAGTAGAAGTAAATACATGAATAATAAGTATAGTGATTTTCTAAACATATGTTCTTATAGATGTAGAACTTATTATCATTATGAACTTCTTAAGAATGGTTCTACATCAATGTGGGGATTGTGCGAAAATGATTAAACACATACACTTCCCATACCCCAAAACATTGCAAAATAGATACTATTGTACAGCCTTGACTGATAAACACTGGATACAATTTAAGTATCATCTGAATCCCAGTAGCTTTGAAAGCTTTGGAAGATAGAAAGCACATGACTGGTATTGTCTAAATAATCATAGAAGAAATAGGAATTCATGATAGCAAAGACAAGTGAGACTTTTTTCCGAGGAGCCTCAGATGAATTCCATGCTCATATTAGCAAATTAAGAGTGGAATAGATATGAGCCAACAATCAGTAGAGTTCATTAAAGGTGTAGCCTGGTGATGGTATGCAGGCCTCATAGGAATAGCAGAGCCAGATATGTAGTAGCTTGCATATTCATACACACACATAAATCAAAATACCTACAAATATTAGAAGCACAGTTAACAATATTGATATGACACTGTTCACCAAATAACATAGGATGATAGTAATAAACCCAAAAATATACATGAAAAAGAGAAGCACAATAGGTTAAATAAACTCTTTCCCCAAAAGAGCTTACTTCATTTCTCTTGTGCACTAGAAAAATACGTCTTTTGTAATTTCTTGATGATGACTTTTATTTAGGTTTTGATTGCTGCCCAGAAAGAAATGTATTCAGCAAGTATTTGCTAATAAACACAGGCATCCTTACCTATGTAATCTTCACCTATATGAAGACTATCACCAATGCTGGTGGGTAAATATAAAATGATAATTGGACCAATGAGATAAAATTTGAGTAAAGAGAAAACAAAACCTGGAAGAAAGGGAATTTGAATGCAGTTGTGAATGGGAAATAAAGCAATGTTGATTATGCTAGGCATAGAGTTTGATGTACATCTCAGATTTGAGTCTCTTTATAGCTGACATTTATTTGAGAAACACCTTTTCAGTAAGGTCTTAAAGGCCTGTTTTACCTGTTGGTTCCTTAGGGAGTAAATGAAGGGATTTAACATTGGAGCCACAGAAGTATTCAGCACTGCTACGCCTTTGCTGAAAGCAAGTCCTTCTTCTGCTGAGGTCTTTACATACATGAAAATGCAGCTTCCGTAAGAAATGGAGACAACAAACATGTGCGAAGAACAGGTGGAGAAAGCCTTTTTTCTCTGTTCAGCAGAGGGAATTTTCAGAATTGTTCTAAGAATGAACGCATAGGAAAGAATTACCAGTGATAACGTACATATAAGAGCAATATTGCAATGATAAATCCCATCAGCTGTAGGTACGCTGTGTCCGTGCAGGAGATCAGCAGCATAGGAGAATAGTCACAGACAAAATGATCAATGACGTTGCAGTCACAGAAATCCAGTTGGAGCCCCATGATCACAGGTGGGAAGATTATAAGAAACCCAACAACCCAAGAACCAACCACAAGCCGGATGCAGAGTCTGCTGCTCATGATTGTTGTATAATGCAATGGCTTACAGATAGCCACATAACGGTCATAGGACATAACAGTCAGGAGAAAAAATTCTGTTGAACCAAGGAGAATGAAGAAAAAAACCTGGGCCAGGCAAGCATGATAGGAAATGGTCTTGTCTCCTGTAAGAATGCTGACCAAAAATCTAGGAATACAAACTGTTGTGAATGAGATTTCCAGAAGGGAGAAATTCCTAAGGAAGAAATACATGGGACTTTTGAGGTGGGAATCAACCAGAGTAAGAATGATAATCGTCAGGTTTCCAGTTATACTCAGTATATATGTGAAAAATAAAAACAGAAAAATCAAAATGTTGATGTCTGGGTCATCTGTTAATCCCAGTAGAATGAACTCTTTCACAGAAGACTGATTTTTCATATCTTAACATGTGTGTCTGCTATATCTACAAATAAAAAATAAAAGCAACAGCAACTGATTCCAGTGTTACCTTTTTGTCATTTCTGTTAGATAAAAAAATAAATAAATAACATGTGAGACCTACAATGATACAATAGATCAACTACTCATTTGTATTACATTCTGAAAATATATTTGAACTATAAAATTAAATTTATATCTGGTATGTACAGTCAGGCCAGTTTTACTGATTCACTTTTTAAATTTAAATAATATAAACCATAACATCAACTCTGATTATTGGTAACTGCATACATGTCTGAATGCAACATTATAGATTACTTTATTTTAAAAGTGATTCTAAGAACCAAAGTTAAGATTTGACTTAGTTACAAGTTGATTAGCAAATGGAAACATAAGTAAGTAAAAATGAAGCTTACACTTACATTTTTATAATTCCTTTTTGTGGCAGTTTTACAATCAAATTATAATACCTTGTTAATTTGCTATAAATATAGGCCAGTGTTTGATGCTTCACTTCAATGTACTGTCTCTTAGTCTTTCCAATTGCTATTGACTGATTTTTCACCCAATGGCACATTTACAAGATAGGTATGTTTTGGCAAGGTAATTTTGGGTATGAACAGTGAGATGAGCATACAGCTAAAATGTGACCAACAGAAAGCACAGTGCTGAAAAGAGGAGACACAGTAAAAAAAAAAAAAAAAAGGACATAGGTCTAGTCACTGGGAAAAGGTTTTATATCAAGAGAAGAAGCCAAGAGATCTTGAGACTTGTGATCCAGAAACGAGGTGATACCCAGACAAACATCTGAATGCCTCACATTGTAGTAAAGCTCAGTGGGCGTTCAAGCAAGTAATCCATCACTATTACGTAAAAATTGAAGTTCAGGGAGCATTGCTAAGCTTTCCATTGTGACACAGTGTCATTGGTACTAATTTTTGGTTTAAGTTTAAAGCCATAGCCAAAGGTCTTGGAAATGAAAGACCAGAAATTAATGTAGCTCTCTCCTAGGTTTGCATTTAACTAAAGACCAGGCATGCAGAATGAAAAAAACTGAAGCTTTCCAGGTAGGTAGGGATCTTAGGAAAGGAAGAAAATAACAGATTCATTGTTATCAAGCTCAGGAAAATTTTAGTAATACGTAAATAGAGTTGAGAATATGCGTGGGTGTGTGTGTGCATCTGTGTATGACTGATTATTAAGTGAATTTTTTTAGTTTGTAACAAGGAGAGAAATTAATCCATGGATAAATATAAAGCTAATAACAATAGCTATGGGAAACAGAGAAGTGGCATGGCCTTGAATAAAAACTCATGAGGGAAAAAAAAGAAAGCTGAAAATGCAAAGAACATTAAACATATACAATCCAAGACAATTATTCAATATCGCTAATCTAAAATTTCCTCTAACTATAGCTAATTCTCAGATCCTTGATGTTTAGAAAGCCTACCTAATATTGGATTTTACTTGACTGAGTAAATCTTGTGAAAGTAAAATGATCTTTAATATGTTTTTTTCTGACGACTCCTACCAAGTAGAGAATTTATCCTATATACTGTTTCCAACACAACAAGTTGTTTTTATCGCTTATTTTTTCAAAATAGTCACAGGGGAGTCTTGTGGGCAAACAAAACTAAAATGTCTCTGGAGAAAAATGGTGCTGATGAGGTGTCCTTAATTTACATTGAAATTTAATTAGACACTTTGGAAGTTAATTTTATACATTACTTTTCAGAGAGATATAATACAAACATCAACGAAGGAATTAAATCAAAGTATTGTCATTGAATTTATTTTTCAGCGTTATTTTATTTTAACCTGAAATAAATGTCATGTGAATGAAATTATTCAATCACAAATAAAAGTGTTGAAGAAAATAACAGAACAAGCAACATTATATCAGACATCATTAAAATTTCATTAATAAAAATAAAGAGTACCTATTCTTGATAAACATCAAGATTAAATAACAGAAAAACTGTAGCATCAATATAAAAGAATTAAAATTAATTTCACACTAACAGTATGTTTATTTTATGTGAGAAAAGAACATAATTAGTTTGTGCACTCTATAATACTTACCGATGTTACTAGACAGTTCAGAACATGCTTCCTTTCCACCTACTAAAGCATTTGCTTCTCATTTTTTCTCCTACCCTTATACTGTTATGTGTGGATGCTATTTTTCTTATAGTTATTTATTTTGTATTATATAAGATTTCTCAGAGCAGAAAATATTATGGCGCATGGACACATTCGTAAGTGATTTAGGTTGATACGGTTCTTTCAACAGAGCTTTCTCCTGTTGCTTCCAAGAAAGAGTGACTTAAAAAAATTACAGTGTTCTTATCTCCATCTTCCTACGATAACGCAAACATTATGTTTCCGTGGCTCATCTTCTTCTTCTCTCACTACCAGGCTAAGTTGTTGCAGATGAACTTTATCTTGACCACGACCCTCAATTCTTAAAGTCCGTGTCTCTGGAATATCTCCTCCCTCTGAGCCTGGGCAGGATCTGGAGTTGACTCTAACACAATGTTGCTAATATAATTCTAAAATGTTGCAATGATGATGTGCTGTCATTCTCTTCATTACGTTTCCTTACACGAGACTTATAATAGACTTTCTCTAGAATGTTTCTCTCCCTTGGCCATTTTTAAGAAACGAGTTGCCATGAATTCTATAACCAGAGGTAACTAATTGTGTCGAAACCCTGGGCAAAATGAGAAGTGAACTTCTCCTAGTTAAGCCTGCAGATGAAGATTCAGCCCTCATGAGATATTAAGGTTTTGTAGAACACCTCGCTAAGAGTTACCCAGGATCCTGACTGATACAAAATATGATATAAGAGATGTATGTTTCTTTAATGTGGTAACTTTGTGGTACTTTGTTACAGAGTATTGACAACTAATATATACGGTAACTCACTTTGACTTAGAAGTGAAGGACTTTATGTAAATTAGCTGACACCTCATACATTTTCCAGTCCTTTTTCTTTGGGTTTCCAAAATATTGGCAATCTGATGCATAAAATACATACTTTAAAGATTTAATGAGACCTTTGTCCTTTTGATGTGGGATATCATTAATCTTATCAGATTTCATTAAGTGGGCTTCTGGTATTTGGTAGTAAAAATAAAGGGAGATTTTACATTTTTTAAAAACCACAATAGAGATATTAAAATATTTAAAAACCTACATCGAGGGTTTAAATGCATACTGATTTTGTCTGGGTACACTTAAGGTCATATTCAATAAAGAAACCATTGAATGTGGTTCCATTTTAATTTTCACTGGGTTTTCCCCAGCAACTTTAAGTGTGTATGTTGAAATCTTTTGCACTTGAGAATACTCTGACAGTTTGTACTTGGATGCCTGTAAACAGGGTACAAGTTCAGGAGCCCTGGTAATACCGTAGGTTCAAGGTTGTGCTGCTACAGGAGTCCTCTTTTAGAAAAATTCACAGGCCCCCGAAACCATAAGGAGCAGTTCTAATTCTGCTGTCTGGTCTCTATGAATTGAAATCCACCAGACAACAGTGAGGGTTTCTTTTTTTTTTTTAATGTTATTGCTTTGTCTTCTACCCAATGCACACCTTTTTAAAATTATGAAATAGAGATTTGAATGAATACCTACTAGTTCTTTTTAAAATTAAAAAATTCAGCTTCTAATTTCATCAATTCATATTATTCCATCTTTTCATTTCCCAGAATGAACTGAAATAATTAGTTCTCTGATAGTCCCATTCCTATTCTCTTATTCAATTTGTGTACACTTAACATCATTTATAACCATTTACTATGTAGGAATATAGTACAGCAAGCTATATATTTAAAGGCATGTGATGTGATGTGGTGTCTGTAGGGTTTTTCTTGCTACTGTAGACATACTAAATGCTCATGTCTACATGTCACCTGCAGGAGTGAGATTATAGAGGCCTGATTCACACAGAGGAATTCTATAAACAGAATTATTTGCTGCCGGCTTTAAAGTAGGCCCTAAGAAAACATACTACAATTCACTAATTAATGAATTGGAAAAATAGACACGAAAGATATATGAAGTGTTGTTCACATTTTCTGTGGTTAATTCTATGAAATAAGTATATAAGGAGGCTTCAAAGATTTTGGGAAAACATTCCATTACCTTTTAATTCTATTGTTTCATAACAAAGCCCTCTTGCATGTGTGGGCATGCGGGCAGTGGGTATCAGCTCTGGCATGAAAGATTGAGCACGATGATATGTGGAACCTCTAGAAGTCATTTCAATCAATGTTTGCATTTTCACCATAACTTATTTTCTTTAAACAACTAAATATTAACTTCCTTCGATCTAGAGTAGTGGTTCTCAATGTTCCTAATGCCGCACCTCTTAAACACAGTTCCACATGTTGTGTGAACCCCCAACCATAAAATTATTTTCATTGCTACTTCACAACTGTAATGTTGCTAGTGAACCTGGAGACCCCTGTAAAAGGGTCGTTCGAAACCCAAAGGGATCGCGACGCACAGGTCGAGAATCCCTGATCTAAAGGTTCTCCTCTCATTTAAAACTCAGTAATATATATTGGCAGTGATAGAAAGCACAGATTTTTGACACGTGATAAAATGACAACAAAAATCCCAGTAGTAAAGGAGAATAAATTCACAGGACAGATTCAGAAGGAATGCTATGTTAACTCGGAATCCTACTTTACTGGAAGCAAAAACAAACCAGAACCTAATCTCCACACTAGCACAGTACTCATCCAGGAGGAGTCGTTCAACTTTGTTTTCTAATCAGCACAGGAGTTTTGGCCTCCTCCATTTCCAACCTGGGCCAGTTCAGCCCCTTTTAAACAGCCTGGTGGTCCCCTGCTCTGGGAAGTCACCATATTGTTGCCCAACTTAGTGTGGGGGACACACTAAAGGCAGAACGCACTACAGCCCAGAAGTCCTCCGGCCTCCACCTCCTGAGTCTCTGGGAATACAGGCTCCCACCACCACGCCTAGCTTTCTTTATTGTCTACCAGGAATTGCACACCCTACTTAAACTGAACTATTTTGATTAGGTACCTTAAGGATATTACGTGAGATGTCTAAGAATGACTGATAAATAATCAAGGAACTCTAGTTATAAGTTAAAAACAATGAAAGGGATTTCACTAATACCTTTGTTTCAAAATAAATACCTTGATAAAGCAAACAATAATTATTTTCCCCATTTCATGAGCAAACTAAGTTTTCAACCAAAATAAGTAATTAAAAATCTAGGGAGAAATGTCAATTGGAAGAACTCATATAGGTGCTATTGCAGAAACCACACTAACATCAAGCGAAAAGAAACAAAGTGCTCTGCCACAGCGATGCTAGAGGACAGAGTATGAACTGCTCCTCAGGGTGTTTGAGCCGAAACCGTTATAGGAGCACACAGCCTCATTTTTCTCCCACTGAGCATTTGGTGGTTAAGAGTTGCTGCCTTGCAGTGAACAATCCAATGCTTAATCCACTGCATAGAAAATTGTAAAATGATTGAGCACCCTGAATTGTATAACAAATTAGAGCTTCAAACCAGAAAGGCTGAAAAGAAGACCTAGTGACTTACTTCTGAAAATAAAATTCCAGTGAAAGTGTTATAGATAACTAACAGTGCATCAT
Organism: Echinops telfairi; assembly: GCF_000313985.2. Taxonomy (NCBI): domain Eukaryota; kingdom Metazoa; phylum Chordata; class Mammalia; order Afrosoricida; family Tenrecidae; genus Echinops; species Echinops telfairi. The sequence continues at coordinate 11,254 of NW_022111304.1, read as the reverse complement.
TGTGTGATGGAGTGCAAGAAGATGAATCCTACAGGTTAGAAGACACTCGAAAGAGGACTGGAGAAATGATGCGTCTTCAAATGAGGAGTGACCTTATTGCTTAGATGGCGTGAAGGTTTTAGGATCATCATTTGCTGACATGATTCAAAATGAAAAGAAATAGACATACACACTGATTAATAAGCAGATCATATACAAAGTATGAAATTAGGAATTGCACATAGTATGAATTTAGGAAAATTGAAATAGAATGAAAAATGCTTGATATTTTGGCATGATTATACTGCAATGGACATGTATTGGTCATTTGGGACATGAATGGGTCATTTGGGAGAAGTCTAAGATCTACTATATTGAGAATAACAATTGAAGACAAAAGGAATCATATTCATCATTAAAAAGATAGTTTAAGATACATCTTGAAGTGAAACACTTAGCAGTCTACAAAAGAGACATAGTTAATATGACTATTATTCATAGGTACACACTAACCCACGAATGCTAATAATGAAGGTGTTGATGAAAAAATAGACTTTTAATGTCATCCTAGCTTTCTAATAGCCCACTTCTTTTAAGTCATTTTATGTAATATTTGTTTCCAGGGGCTTGAAGGCTCACAATCTTGGGGTGGAGTCATCCTTGTTAGCCAAGTCATGAACCTCCTTTGCCTCACACAGGCAAGGGGGAATGAACACACATAATTGTATTGAACCTGCTGCGGGCTCAGTCCGGCATCTCAGGTACTGTAAGTCCCTTAATAAACGCATTGCTGCTGCCATGGAATCGCCTACTTTCTTCTTTGTTATTATAGTTCAATGTCCTGAAAATTACAGGTAATTGTTTCTACCAAGACAATCGCTAAAGCTATCAGGAGACTCTGGAAATGGCTATTTTGAGTAAGGTATCTTTAAAAGGGAAAAAAAAATGATTTGACAAGATAACTCGATGTAGGGATATGTGGCCTTTCTGTTTAACGTCTGTAGAGCACCGCGTGACTGTGGCGATGCCCCCGGCATGGCTGTGGGAAAGCGTGTGCTTTCATAAGAAAAAGGAGGGAAGCGTTAGTTTCTTGGAAAAGAAGCTAAAACAACTTCAGTTGGAGCTAAAGTTGGAAGAAAAGCAACAGTCCTCTGTGGTCACAACTGACCTTTGAATAGTTCCTTCCACACTTAGAGGGGGCAGGTAGAGAAGGTAACCTGCAGGAATACATACATGATGAATGAATGGGGAAAGGTTGGACAATTCTAGCAGGAAACTGGAATGTGGATCATGAGTGAGGAAACCCAGCTGCCTATGGCCACCACCGTAAGAGCTGCATCCCCACCACAGGCAAAAGGCTCAAGAACGTTTCCCTTGTCCCTGCCGCCCTATTGCTCGGGTCCTGGAGGCAGCAAAAGCCAGAAAGGAGGAGGGAAAGCAAGTGCTCTGGGAAGAGGCCACTGGGTTATTCAAGCTTCTTCGTGCTTGTCCTAAGCAGAGGCTGCCTGCTGGTCCCTTTCACTCCTGCCTGCTCTCTCCCTACACATTCCCTCTTTGCTCATGAGTATTACGTCACTAGGCAAAATGGACAGAATCATTAAAAACAAAATGAACTTCTACCAGAACACAGACGGAATATGGATTCCTTACTCAAGGAATTACAGCAAAAATCTAACAGGGGCCCTACACACATGGCTGAAAGTGTTTTGTTTTATAATATCTTTCATGTGTTTCTGCTTTAGTTGTTGTAACATGAAAATATGACGGATTTGATTTTCTCATTGTCTGAGTTTTGCACACTACTCTATTAAAGAAAAATATGTCCATGGGTTAGAAAACATATGGATCAATACCCAAATGCCATTTTTGTCTGTGCTGCATATATATAAAAACGAGACAAACCCTATCACTTGGGAGTTGCTGCTGATCACGGAGACACCATGTGCTGCAGAGTCTAAGTGTGCCCACTGGGAGTTCTTGACTCTCTTTAAGGAAGCAGTTTACCAGACTGTTCCTCCC
>NW_022111304.1:1356-7125 GCF_000313985.2 Echinops telfairi | reverse complement strand
TTGGAAAGAGAACGTGAAACAACAAGAATTACATTTGCTATCAGATACATTTGCTATTAGATCTTCCTTGATAATGTGGACAAACCTTCTAATGATTAAAACATATTTCTACATATTGGTTTCACTGAGAGGAAATTAGTATTTCTTACATTGGCAAAGTTATTCATCTTGTTAAAACTGACTAAACAGATGAGCACTCATTATTCATGGAAAGTTTTAGTTTGAATTTATTATGGTAATTAATATTGCCATTATTTCCTAAAGTTGTTTTAATGAAAGAAGCTTTAATTGGTACTGTCGAGAAGATATAGATTAACTAGAGATAGATTAGAAAATAGCCATATTTAAAAGGTAAAGTATAAAAAAGTAAATGAATATGGGAGAGACATAGCAAATTGAAAGAGACTGAACAATTATTTTAACTGAGTTAAATATGTTTTAGAAATACATAGTGTATTGTTTTTACATATTTAGAACTTAGCCAAAATATGTTTCTCTTTGTTGTGTTTGTGTATATGTAGTATAGTTTCAGAAAGTACATTCCAGTATCTTGGACAAAATTTTGAAAAGGAAAATTTAAAGATGCTTTTAATAAATAATTTCAGAATCAATGTTTCGCAAAGACAAAAAAAGAATCAAAAGTAGTTTAGAAAAATGTGTGTGAAGAAGAGGTCAAATAAGTAGGATCAATCCTGCATTCTGACTGCTTTGTGAAAATGGTTAAAATCAGAGAAGGATGAAATTATATAAATCTAAATTGACTTACTTTAGTTTTCATATCACTATTAAATTTATATTCATTAATGCTTTAAAAAAATAAGTATTTTTTCACAGCTCTGTTGGAATTCAGAAGGTATGTAATGATGAGAAATCACAGTGTTGACAACATTCATTCTCCTACGACTAACAGATGACCCAAACTGGCCAATTGTAGTTTTCCTTTTTCTATTTCTCACGTATTTACTGAGTAGCAGAGAAAACCTGATGATTTCCTTGCTCTCTGCTGGATTCCCACCTCAAAACACCCATGTATTTCTTTCTGAAACTCTTCATTTGTATAAATGTCATTCACATCCGTCTGTTTACCCTTGTGACTATGAATAAACTATTTCCTATGAGGCTTGTAAGACACAATTATTTTTTGGTAGCCTGTTTGGCACATAGAATTTTTCCTGTTGGCTGCCATGTCCTATGACTGCTATAGGGCCATCTGCAAACCCCTTCACTACATGACAATCCTAACAACAGAGTTTGTACCTAGCTTCTTGTTGCCTGGTGGATGACTGGATTGTCAGCAATTTCACCTAGATTTTTGTGAGCTTGGGTCCCTATTCTGTGATGTTAATGTTATTGACCACTTGGCATATTACTATTGTCCTATCCTGAAACTTTCCTGCATGGACACTCAGGCCATACAACTAATAGACTTCATTTCAGCCACTGGCTCTCTTAATACTCTCCCATGCAAACATCAAAAGAACAAGTCTAAAGATTCCTTCTGCCCAGCAGAGAAGGAAGGCCTTTTACGAGTGATCCTCCCACGTGATCGTGGTCTCCATTCCTGGTGGCAGCTGAATTTTTATGTATGTGACACCCTCTGCAGAGGAAAGGGTAACTTTACACAAGGCTAGACACTTAATGGCATCAGTTTTTCCTGTCACTTCTAGGATAGGAGCTATAGATTCTATCTGAACATTTCAGATAGAATTTCAGTTTTCTCAATTACTTCCATAACTAGACTCTCAATTAGATTTGTGCCTTGCTTACAGTCCTTATGAAAAGCATCAAACATTATCTCCTCCGCAAAAGGATATGTTAATGAATATTGAATTATTTTTCTTGTAAGACAATTATTAAATTTATAAGTCTTTAAAATCTAATTAACCCTCTCCTAGAAGAAAATCTTATTTTAATATGTATATTAATACAATACCAGTATTTGTCTCCACTGAAAATTTTTTCTATATTTTACTTTTACTATTTCCAGGTGTTGAAATTAGTCAATAATTTTACACATTAAAACTATAGTTTTCCTTGTAAAAAGTAAAAGGGATTTAGTTTTCCTGTTATCAAACTTTTGCATAATATTGTTTGTAGGAAGAAATAATTACCATGTTTTGAGTGAGGACGTGTGGACACGGTTGTGTGTGTTTTTGGGCTTAAGATGTATTTCATGATCTTATGTGGCTTCCAGATTAGTGTATCTTAAGTATTTCAAAAAAATATTTCAAATTTTAATTGTAATTTATTTTTTAGTACATAAAAAAATGGCATGTGTGAAGAGCGTAAGAAATAGTATAATTGCCCTTAAAAACATGTATGGAGAGCTAACTAGTGACACTTGAGGTAATTAGAAGTCAGAGACAATGCTGTCATTAGAAAGAGAAAACAGAAAAAGAAAAAAAGGGGTGGGGGGAGAACATCACTATTCTGATTCTCCATTTCAAATGGAGGAGAAAATTCCAGTCCCTGCTCCCCACCCCCACCCCACCCCACACCACTCCACCATTTGGACCACTGTCTCCTCAGGTACATGGCAAAAATCTTACAATGTGAAATGTGTTGCCGTTCGTGTCAGTCACTGGTGAGTCAATTCTAACACGGAGCAGCCCTGTGGGCAGAAAAAAAAACAACACACTTTAGAGAATTTTCAGGACTGCGACCTTCATGCTTAGGCAGGTCGCCATGCCTAGGTCTTTCTATGGAGGTGCCTCTGGAGGGTTTCAAACAGCCAACCTTTAAGTTAGTAGGCAACCAGTTCACCTTTTGTGCAGTGCAAATATCCCTGAACTTTTTCATACAACCTTCTCCTACCCATGTGGGAATTAGGCTCTATTTCAACATTCACTTTTCAGATTTCCCAGTAGATCCCATAATGATACTGATAATTGACTTTTTTGTTTTGTTTCTGTTTTCAAAGTTCATGATGAAGATAATCAACTTTTACTTACTCCACATGAATCCCCAAGGGACATACTGGAGTAATAGCCACCTTTATATTAACAGCAAAGCTGTATCTGCTCTTATGTCTCTGAGAGAATCAGAAAATCTTGTGAAAAAATTATATATTCCATACACGTTATTAGTTACTACAATCTTAGAAGAAACCCATTGTTTTATGTCTTTATTTCAAAGGAAATGATAAAAATATGTCTGCAAATGTCACGTATGTACTGCTGAGACAAGGTTACAGCTGCTACTAGACATTCCTGGATAATGTGAACAAGGTCTCAAATAGACCGAGGAGCACAGAAGAAGAGTGGATCTAACAAATATAATCAGATATATCAATGAATATTTTGTTGCAAAAGTCATTTATATTACATCTTAGGTCAGCTATACAGAAGGAGATGTTTACAATATATCACTAAATAAAACTCTTGTGGGTTTTGGGGAAAGTAAGTATTTTCATTATTCTGCTGTGTTGTATACAATGTTATTACCACAGAACTCAGTATATGTTGAATACTCAACCATAGGATTAAACCAATTAAACAGAATTACAAGCAAAATATTTGTAGGATTCAAATAAAATGTCAAGGTATATATCTAAAAGACACCTACATTGTGTATTACAATAAGACCATGAACAAAATTTGTCAATATTTTTTATTAAATACCTGATTGGTACATATTTCTCTTTACTTGTTTTCACTGAAAGGAAATTAGTATTTCTTACATTGGTAAAGTTATTTATATAGTTAAAACTGGCCAAACAGGTAAGTAATTCATAATTCATGGACGTTCTTATTTTAAATGATTATAGTAATTAATACTGCCATTAACATTTTAATACATTTCCTCAGTGTTTTAATGAAAGAAGTATTCATCGCGGTATCAAGAAGAGATAGACATTGCATATTGAAAGTGACCGAGCTAAAGAATTTTTTTTTTAATCATTTTCTTGGGGGCTCATACAACTCTTATCACAATCCATCCATTCATCCACTGTATGTCAAGCACATTTAACTGAGCTAAATATGTTTAGTATAGTGTATTGTTTGGACATAGGTATACCTAAGCTAAAATATTTTCTTATTTGTATGTGTATATAGTATGATTAGAGAAAATACATCTCACTGCCTTGGACAACATTTTGAACGAGGGAAATGTAAAGATGTTGTTAGTAAGTACTAGCAAAGCCAATGCTTTGCGATGTAAAAAAGTATATATCTCAAAGGTAGATTAGAAAAATGAAAGTCTGGAGGAGGAGCTACAAAAGGGATCGATCATGGGTCCTGACTGCTTTGTGAAGTGGTTAAAATCCTGGGAATAGGAAAGTATAGTAATTTGAATTAATGTAGTTTATTCCTCATAGCATTTAAAAATATATATTCAGAAATGCTTTTTTAAAATGTAGACTTTTTTTTCTAGCTCTGTTGGAACTCAGAATGAATGTAATGATGAGAAATGACACCGCGGTGACAATATTCATTCTCCTAGGACTGACAGATGACCCAAACTGGCAAACTGTAATTTTCCTCTTCCTGCTCCTAACATATTTATTGAGTGTCATTGGAAATCTGACAATTATCTTGCTCAGTCTGCTGGATTCCCACCTTAAAACACCCATGTATTTCTTCCTTCGAAACTTTTCATTTTTAGAAATCTCATTCACATCTGCCTGCATCCCTAGGTATTTGTTTAGCCTTGTGACTAAGGATAAAACTATTTCCTATGGGGCTTGTATGATACAAATATTTTTTTCTATCCTGTTTGGTGCATCAGAGTTTTTCCTGTTGGCTGCCATGTCCTATGACCGCTTCGTGGCCATCTGCAAACCTCTTCACTATATGACAATTATGAACGACAGAGTTTGTACCCAGCTTGTTGTTACCTGTTGGTTGGCTGGCTTGTTATCAATCTCTCCTGGAGTCATCATGGATCTGGGGTTGGAATTCTGTGATGCTAATGAAATTGATCACTTTGTATGTGACTATTCTGCTATCCTGAAACTTTCCTGCACAGACACTCAGGCCATAGCATTGATAGGTGTTATCTCAGCCACTGTCACATTGTTTGCTACATTGGCTCTAGTGATACTCTCCTATGCATTCATCCTCAGAACAATTCTGAAGATCCCTTCTGCCCAGCAGAGGAAGAAGGCTTTTTCTACCTGCTCCTCCCACATGGTTGTGATCGCTATCTCGTATGGAAGCTGCATTTTTATGTTTATTAAACCTCCTGCAAAGCAAAGTGTAGCTATAAACAAAGGGATTGCTGTGCTCAACACCTCAGTTGCACCATTCTTAAACCCTTTCATATATACCCTCAGAAATAAACAAGTAAAAAATGCCCTAAGTAATATAATTTAAAAATGCATCTTCATTATATTTAAAAAATAGCTTGTTTTCCTCAAAGGAAATCTGTAGATCTTATGGAACTATGTGCCTTGTGAAATTACATATCCATTTACTTTATTTTTATATTATAATTTAAGGAGACAACTCCAGGTTGATTAAACAGGGATTATTTCTAGATGACTGGCTCATCTCCTCCCCGAGACCCCTCTGCAAAGGGATCTCCAGTGGCCTAAAAATGGGCTTTGGGTCTCCACTCTGCCTCTCCCCCTAATTCACAAGGATACAATTTTTTTTGTTCTGATGATGCCTGATACCTGATCCCTTCGACACCTCGTGATCGCACAGGCTGGTGTGCTTCTTCCATGTGGGCTTTCTTGTGTCTGAGCTAGATGGCTGCTTGTTTACCTTCAAGCCTTTAAGACCCCAGACACCAGACGCTATATCTTTTGATAGCCGTGCTTTTTTC
>NW_022111304.1:0-1256 GCF_000313985.2 Echinops telfairi | reverse complement strand
TCATTAGAAGGTTTGTCCACATTATCAAGGAAGATCTAATAGCAAATGTATCTGATAGCAAATGTAATTCTTGTTGTTTCACGTTCTCTTTCCAATCAGTACACAAAGTGACATTCTGACATAATTTCTCATTACCTTTCTAATAAAAATGCATAACAAATGGGTTGATGCTAACAATCAGGTACTTTAGTAATTTTACATGGAATAAATAGATTCTTTTTCACTGGAGTTTTCTGATTCTCTCAGAGACATTACATGCCTTTAATATAAAGGAGAATGTTTCCATTAAATACGTTGGAGATGCATGTCAAGAAGGTAACAATTGATTATCTTAATCATTAACTTTAAAAATAGAAACAAAACAAAAATATTAATTAGCAATGCCTTATGAGATCTATTGGGAAATCTGAAATTTTAATGTTAAAATCAAGCTAACTACCATAGAGGTATTAAAAGGTTGTATCAACAAGCTGAGGGGCATTTGCCTGGGGCAAATAGTGAAGTCCTTGTCTACTAACTTAAAGGCTGCTGGTTTGAACCCCTTCAGAGGCATTTCCATAAAGACTAAGGTAGGATGATCTGTTCAGAAACCCCAGTCCTAAACATTTTCCTGATTGGTCCCACTCTGCCCACAAGAGGCTGCTCTGAGTCAGAACACACCCAACAGCTACGTTTCACAGCTGGAGATTTTGCAATATATTTGAGGCAAGACTAGTCCAAAGAGAAAAAGTAAACACAAATGAGAGTTCTTTCATTCTCCTTTAAAAAGTAGAATCAATAGAGTAATATTGTTTTCTCTCTGAGGAAAGCGTGGTCTATGACATTTAAATTTCTGAAGCTTCACCAGTTAGGTCTCCACACATGTTTTTAGGGCAATTATGCCATTTCTTAAGCTCCTCACAGATGAAATTTCTATTCTGTATTAATAAGTAAATTGTGTTTAATATTTGGACTATTTTCCTGAAAGTTATTATATACAAATGTAGAAACCAGGGAAAATGTCATAACAGTTATTGTAGAAAGTACCTAAGTACAAAACTGAACTTACATAAAACATGTTTAGGGGTAAAAAGTACCTAGAAACCTGTCCACATGTCCTATAAACCATGGAAATGATTTCCTTTTGCATATACTTTTATGCAAAATACTGAGAACTGAGACACCTAAATCCCTCCTATTTCCTTTTTTACCTAGAAAACTATAGTTTTGTGTAAAAAATTATTGAAAAGCACCCACATCTCATCACTATAAGCATA
>NW_022111303.1:338945-340292 GCF_000313985.2 Echinops telfairi | reverse complement strand
CAAAGTTTTACTGTTATGCAGAAAGTTTTCATTGGTGAATCCCTCAGAAGTTGACTGATTATTTTGTCTTCCTTGTAAGTTCTTAGTCTGGAAGCTGTGCTGAAATCTGTCCACCGTGGGTGAACCTGCCTGGTATTTGAAGTACTAGTGGAATAACTTCCAGCATCACAGCAATGCACAAGCTACCACAGTACAACAAATTGACAGATGAGGGGGGGTTGTTGTTGTTAGACGCTGTTAATTTGGCTCTAACTCATAGCAACCCCCAGCCTGTTTCCTCACTGTCAATGTGTGAGACCGTTTTTTGCAGCCAGTGTGCCCATTCATGCCATTGAGGACTTTCTTCTTTTTTTTCACCACTCCACTTTACTAAGCATGGTATCCTTCTCTAGGGGACTACACTCAGCTGTTAACATGTCCAAAGTATGTGATATGAAGTCTTGCCATTCTCACGTCTAAAAAGCATTCTGGCTCTACTTCCTCCAAGAAAGGTTTGTTCCTTCTTCTTAAATTCCATGGAATATTCAATATTCTTCACCAAAGACATCAACTTTTCTTTGATCTTTCATATTGTCCATTTTTCAAATACATATGACATATTGAAAATACCACAGTAAGATAGTTTCATATTATCTTCAAGCTGACATAAAATTATGTAAGTGTAAGGGTGATATCCAATCTGTCAATCACATTATAGCCTGATGGTGCCTCTTTGTGGCCATGGCCTTCTCATAAGGAGGCCCCTGGGAACCTCCCCTTCTTTTTTCATTCACCTGCCTGCTTGCTGCCCACTTCGAGAGCTGCCAGAGCCTTGCCATGTTTTGATCGACCTTGGGTCCACACAAGGTTGCAATCACTGGCCTTTGATATTCCTGCATTCTGCATCATTGCATGTGACTGCATAGGTTGGAAAAGGAACTTATGGGTTAGTATTGGACTTATGGACTTGAGTTGAACTGGGCTGGGGTATTTTCTTGAACTATAGGTACTATAATGACTTCTTCTTTTATATATATATAATCATTTTATTAGGGGCTCATACCACTCTTCACAATCCATACATATATCATTTGTGTCCAGCCCATTAGTATATATGTTGCCATCATCATTCTCACAACACCTGCTTTCTACTTGAGCCCTTGGTGTCAGCTCCTCATTTTCCCCCTCCCTCCCAGCTCTCCCATCCCCCTGAACCCTTGATAATTTATAAATTATTATTATTTTATCATATCTTATACCATCTGACGTCTCCCTCAACTAGTTCTTCGCTGTCCGTCCCCCAGGGAGGAGGCTATATGTAGACTTGTCATCTGTTCCCCCTTTCTCCCTCACCTTCCCTCCACCCTC
>NW_022111303.1:337024-338845 GCF_000313985.2 Echinops telfairi | reverse complement strand
GTGTCTCCCACCTCCAAGGAAGAAATACAGGATTTCCCAGGATTCTCAGGAGAAGGCCATACCCACACAGAGGCCTCATTGGCTATGATCTGATTGACAGGCCAGACGCCACCCCTACACTCTTAATCCTTAAATTGACAAACGATTATATAACTATCACAGGTGTTTTGTTTATTTGCATGGAAGTCTTGAAATTTCATCTAAAGTGGATGATCAAGTACCATAATTTCCTTGATTTCCCAAGATATGCTTTGGGACTTCTTTGAGAACACTTGTCAGAATTAACGGGTAAATTTAAATTATTGCTAATTAATTGATAATGATAATATTTTTAGTAATTCATCATAAACAATGTTATAAATTGATGATTTAGAAAACAGTTGAAAAACCAATAACATACACTTCCAGTGACAACATTTTCTTTGCTTTGGAATAATTTTAAAGAAAGAAAATAAAATATGATTTTATAATTTTATTTTGGTCCCGTGAGAGGCACAGTTTTATACATCTGATTTTCTATAAAGAGAAGTGTGTGGTTCTCTAAATCCTCTTTATTTTAGTAATCATCAACGTCACCAGCACAGGTGGCAAGCAGTGCTTTCTCATAGTGCCCTGAAGTAAAATTCTGAAAAGAAAAAATCACATATTTGAAATATGTCATATTGCTCTCAAAGAGAAACTTCTCAAAGAGGAGTTTAATTTCTATGAAATGCAGTTTGAAAGATCCATGGACTTTTCCAAATTTACCTCTATTTACTTTTTTATTTAAAGATTTAAAGCGTCCTGAAAACTATTCCTAATGGAAGTCATTGGAAAATGATACCATTTTATAGTTAACATATTATATAGTTTAAATGAAGTTGATTGACCATTAATATGTATTCACTGGAAGAATAAATTGACATTGGATTGAATCTCAACTGTAGTATTAAGTGCCCTAATTTTATTATAAGCGTAGATCCCTCTAGAGAGCTAATATAAAAATAAATCTCAAATGATGATATTTATACTCATCAGTGCAGTGATTCTACTTTAAGAAATATATAGTAATGTAGTCATCAATTACTGATGTCCACAAATATTTATGCTAAATAATTTATACTTTATAACTTACAGCGGCAAAATGAAAATCAAGCTAAATATATACTAATATAGAATAAGTTATGTACTTTCCAGCTCACATAATCAGAATCCTGGCCTAATAAAAAATATCCTTCCATGATAGGAGAGTGTGTCCTAGTCGCATAGTAGTATTGGGCTGCTAAAGGCCAGGTTGATGGTTTGAAACTACCATTACAGGAGGAAGAAGTGGCTTTGCCTTTATAAAAATGTGCAGCATTGACAAGTCTGCAGAGGAGTTGTACTCTGCACCAAAGGGTCACTATTAGTTGTGAAGACGCAGTGGTAGTGGTTTTTATAGACAGATAGACAGATAAAAAATTTTAAAATGAAGCTCATGGCCACTGAGTTAATTCTGTCTCATAGCAAACCTGTAGAAGAGAGTAGATATGTCTCATAGGGTTTCTGAAGCTGTGAGTCTTTATGGAAGCAGAAAGCCTCATTTGTTTTTCCTAGGGTGGTTTCAAATTGCTGATCCAAAGTGCAACCCACTATGCCACCAGGACTCCTTAATAGTTGGAGACTTCAAAAAGTTCTCGGAAAAATGGTATTAAAAAGTAATGGAAAATTTACATGAAATGTTTGTATATACAGTGAACCCTCGTTTATCGCAGTTAATCGGTTCTAGACCCTACATGATAAATGAAATTCCGCGAAGAAGGATTCCTTATTTGTAAATCAAATATTTTCGTAGTTAGAGCA
>NW_022111303.1:330401-335618 GCF_000313985.2 Echinops telfairi | reverse complement strand
CTTGTTATGAAATTCTCGACAAAGACTTAATTTTTGGACATCTTAAGTTTTCTCGATGGGATAAAGGAAAACATGGGAACATTTTTAGAAGAATTAAAAAAAAACAATAGAAGAACAAAACAAGGGATTTAGTAAGGAGATAGAAACATTAAATAAAAAGCAACTAGAAATTCTAAAGCTTAATAATGAAATAACAGAAATAAAAAGCATCTCAGAAGAAAGCAGAAGTAGAATGGAAACCATGGAAGACAGAATCAATGAACTAGAGGACGATGATTGCGATTACTCAGTTTGAAGACCAAGTAGAAAAAAAATGAACAGGGCATAAGGGTTCTGTGGGACTACATGAAGATAAATAATATACACATAATAGGAATTCCAGAAAAAGAAGAGAGGAAATGAAGTCAGGAAGATATTTTTGAAGAAATAATCATAGAAAAGTTCCCAAATCTGGAACATAAGATGATTATCCAAGATGCTCAATGAGATCCATATAGGTTAAACTCTAAGAGAAACACCCCAAGACATATCATAATCAAACTTACCAGGTACAAGGATAAAGAAAGCCTTTTGAGAGCAGCACAAAATAAGGGAAATATCACTTACAAAGGAGCATCAATAATTCTAAGTGCCGATTTCAGACCAGTAACTGTGCAGGCAAGAAGGCAATGGTGTGACATTTACAAAATCTTGAAAGAAAATAACTATCAACCAGAAATAATTTACCCAACAAAATTATCATTAGGGTGAAATTAGGATTTTCCCAGATAAACAGAAATTAAGGGAGCTTTTAACCACCACAGTAGCTGTACAACAAGTGTTAAAGGGAGTTCGCTAGAAAGAAAACATGGTCCCAGCCCACTAATCCAAAGTGTTGACACTAAATAACCACCTGAATATATATGATAAATTTACAATGAGATGGGGGATCTGGACTACACAATTGTAATTGACAACCTAAATGTAAAATGGAGATGGTTGGTATAGATAAGAGAACTTTCAGGTGTTAAAGGGAATAAAAGTGGTTTGGTAATAATTATCCCGAAAAAATGACAAACAAAAAAAACTTAATTCCTAAAAAGAACTCCACTTTGAGGGGGAAGGGATGTTTAATAAACTGTTTGACATAAATTCTCTATTGATAATTAATTGCAGTGAACATAAATGGATCAGATATTCTAGTGAAGAAAAAGTGGTAGATTGGACTGCAAATATGACACATGTGTATGAAAGGGGCACACCTTAAGCATGTGTGCATAAATAGGTTAATGTGGGTGTGGAGATACTGGACTATAACAAGTAAACAGTAATACAAAGCAAACAGTGGCGATGTTAATATATGACAAGTTATAAGTGAAAATTTATTATGAGACAGAAGGACACATATACCAACTTTTGATGGTGGATGGAAGTTTTAAAAGGGAATAAAGAGCCCGATGACCTGCATAATATTAACCATTTTGACTTAACAGATATAAAGCACACCACTCAACAGAAGCGCAGTACACTACTTCATTGTACATTTGTTTGGTGTAGACTATTTTTAGACACAGTAAATTTACGTGATATGACTGAATAATTAAATTATATGATATATAAATGATATACCAATACAACTGTTGGGAAAAAATGATATAGGTATGCCATATAATCTGAAAGTTTCCTCTCTAGGTTTTATCAAAACCTTAGGAAAAGATTAGAGGTATCCGTGCATAGAAATTAGCTGTTTACTTCGGAGTCACCCTTCTTTGCATTTCAAAGACTAAAGATAAAATTCTATTTAGCTTGCAGTTCTAGAGTCCTGTAGATTAATTGTTATGAATTTTACCTGGTTGCCCTGCCTTCTATGGGGGTCTGAGAGGTGGGATGACCTGCTTTAAGACAATTAGTATTGTCTCATCGGAAAGTTGTATTTAAGTTGTATTTCTTTTCTAGTGCTTTCTATATATCCTGATACTATAAGATTAAACCTCTAAAGTACAATTGTGGAAGCCGAGTATTTTATATAAGTACATCAATGCTTTTGTTTATAACACATCGATGAAGTGTTGTCACTAAGTTAAAAGAGGTTTCTGGGGGTACTACCTGTTGATATGCTAATGATTGCCTGAAGTACTAGATTTTGCTGTTAGAAAACTTACCTTTTAAGATTCTAGTATAAAGCTACTGAAATGAAGGCTTTTGTCTTATTTTCAAATGGATATCTTATTTATGTGTCTAAGTAAATCACTTGCAAGAGATTCACCTTGATATCATGACACAGGGATTTTCATTATCTCTCTTTGTATCATTTTCTTATGGCCATTAGGCCTATTTCACTTCTGGCAATGAGAATCCTGATTATGGTTTATTATGGAAAACAAATTCCTAAAGGATACAGAAAAGGGGGCTGGGGAAGGGAGAGAGAAAATAGTAGCGAGAGTCCTTGGGCAGTACACTGAAGGAATTAAGAACTTTGCTTGTAACTCAAAATTTGGTGGTTCCAGTCTAACTAGATGTACCTGGTGATCTACACCCAGAGAATGAGCCACGGAGCACAGTTCTCTGACACATAGAGTTTTCTGTGTAGCAGTCATTTCTTTTCTCGTTCCTTTCCCTGCATCGATTTACTCCTTGTTCTGTAGTTCACACAGACAGGCACCTCTCTCCTTAGAACTCTGTCTCTTACTTTGCATATGCCATGACCTTCTCCTATAGTGACTTCATTTCTTCAATTTTCCTGTCATCTTTATTTCCAGTGTCACCACCGTCACTCTGGTCTTTGTCATTTCACACTCAGATCCTGCAATAGTCTCTTCACACTGCTTCCTTAACAATGAATTATAAAACATGTATTTGATCATTTGTTTATCCTAGGTTACAAAATATTCTTGGGATGGGAGTGGGGATCCTTGAATACCTTGCTAGAGGAATGCTTCACAGAAAGACAGCAATTACATAATCACTTTATATTCTATTTATTATTGAAAAACTATAAAATGAGGCTTACATGTATTTGAAATATTTCAACTCAACTACCAAAAAGTACAAAATCAATTTCTGTTTATTACACCCAGACTTGATACCATTTAAAATTGAGAGCAGCTTGTGCTGTCTGTACAAATGGCTTAAGGTTGACATCTAGTGGCCAGGAAACATAACAACATTTTCTATATCAATGTCTTCATTGTATACCTGCTAACACCTTTTTCATAATTTGAGGTATGTATTGAGGTATTTTATAAGTCTTACTTTATAAGACTCTTCTAGCCATAGTCCTTGTAACTCACCAAAGGAATATGTAGGACTGTGAAGACTGGGTATATTTTCTCTTTTCCTGATTAGGTCTGGGTAAAAGAAGGTGGAGGATGATGCTGGTAAGATTATATGATTCAGTTAAGAAGAATTAAAAGAGTTTTTGTTTTATAGCATTTTATACTCAAGCACTTCCTATATCAAAAATTTGACCACTTGAATCCTGATCTTTTATTTCTAATAATTTTCTTTACAACAGTTACATAGCTAGGGAATAATTTACAGTTATTATTAGAACTAGCCCCAGATTTAGGCACAATTGAAATCCAGGTAATTGGATTTTCATCCTTACTTGTGACTGAAATTTTATGAACTATCCTAGTGGTTAGTTCCTGGAAGGAAAGTGGTCCAATCATCCCCTCGCATTGGCCAATGCAATTTTAAATATATGTTCACCCCCCCCCCCATATTATGTGTCTAACAATTTGTCATACTGTTGGGCTGTCTTGTTGCTGTGATGCTGGAAGTTATGTCACCAGTATTTTAAATCCCTGTAGTCACCCAAATTGAACAGGTCTCAGCAATTTCTAGACTAAGAACAGATAGTAGTTGGAAAAAATAATCTTGACGATAGAAATGAAGGTGGATATAACTCGATAGAATTTTATAAGATCAGAAACTTTTTCATTGCAAATGTTTTCTTCTCTTTCAACAAAATAATTAACAACTGTACACACGGACTTTGCCTTAGGGAATGCACAGAATCAAACTGACTGCATCTGAGGGAAGAGACAGTGGGGAAGCTTGATACAGGTAGTGAAAATGAAGCCAGACACTGAACAGATCATCAATTTCTCCTCTATAAGATTAGGTTAAAGTTGAAAAAAATTAAAACAAGTACACAAGAGACAACATAAAATCTTGACTATATTTTACCTGAATTTTGAGCATAGCTCAAAAACAGATTGGACTCACTGAACAACAATGACTGCAAAAATGACAAGCTGACAGATAACATAAATAATATCAAACACGAAGAAAGCAAAAGGCCTTTACAAAGACAGGAAAGAAAGAAAAGGTCGAAGTTGATGTCACGAGAGATTCTGAAACTTGCTTTTGATCATATAATAGCTAAAGCAAATTGAGGAAATCATGACGTCAAGTTGGTGAACAGAAAGTTTCCAAGGGCAGCCAGAGAAGTCAAAGCCAAGTATTATATAATGAACTATAAAAGGCCTGGAGTTTGAAAATCCAAAGGGAAGAAAAGACACAGCATGAAAGAACTGTAGAAAAAAATTAAATCTCAAGTTGAAATATTGAAGGATGCAAGAAGTCTCACAAGACCATTTAAGGAATACCCAGACGCACTGCCCCAGAAGAACAGGTCAATTTTCAACCATTTAAAAGGCAGCAAATGACCAAGAACCACTGAAACTGAAGGAGAAGTCCAGTTGCACTGAAAGCATTAGCGAAAAACAAGCTCCAGAAATTGACAGACTGCCAACTGAAAGGACTCCCCAAGCTGACAAAGCACTGGAAGCACTCACTCTTCTATGGCAAGGAATTGGAAAGCAATCTACCTTGCTAATCAATTAGAAGAGACATAGTTGTGCCTATTCTCAAGAAATGTGACCTAAGAAATTATCAAGCAATATCACGAATAGCACAATCATGTGAAATACTCCTGAGGATCATTCAACAACTGCACATTGACAGGGAACTGGCAGAAATTCAAACTGGATTCAGAAGAGGATCTGAAATGAGGGGTATCATTGTGGATGTGACATGGATCTGACTGAAAGCAGAGAATGCCAGAAAGATGTTTACTTGTATGTATTGACCATGCAAAGGCCTTTAACTGTGTGAATAAGAAATGATGGATATTCAGTGGGTTCCCACCTTCCTGATACGATCACTGAAGACAAATGTGTGCATAAGCAAATGTGGTGAAGAAAGCTGATAGTGCTCAGCTATCAAAAGATA
>NW_022111303.1:328482-329740 GCF_000313985.2 Echinops telfairi | reverse complement strand
AAAATGAGGAGCTGATATTAAAGTCTCAAGTAGAAGGCAAATGTTTTGAGAATGATGATGGCAACAAATGTACATATGTGCTTGACACAATGGGTGTATGTATGGATTGTGATAAGAATTGTACGAGCCCCCAATAAAATGATTTAAAAAAAAGAAATGATGGATATTATTGAGAAGAAAGAGAATTACAGAATCTTTCTTTGTGTTTATACAGAACCTATATATGGACCAAGAGGCAGTTGTACAGGTTGAACAAGGGAACACTACATATTTTAAAATCAGAAAATATGTGCATTAAGGTTTTATCCTCTTGCAGAATTTATTCAATCTGTGTGCTGAAAAAATAAACAGAGAACCTGGATAGATGAAGAATACAGCATTGGGATTGGAGCAAGGCTTTTTAACATTTGATATGCAGATGACACAGGTTTGCTTGTGGAAAGTGAGGAGGACTTGAAGCACTTGCAGATGAAGATAAAAAACTGTTGATCTCACTATGGATTACAATTCAATGTAAAGAAAACCAAAATTCTCACAAGTGGGCCAAGAGGTAACATTATGATAAACAGAAAACAGATGGAAGTTGTCAAATTTTCACATTGCTTGGATTCACAATTAGTGCTCATGGAAGCAATAGTCAGGAAATCAAATGACATTGCATTGGACAATCTTCTGCACAAGACCTTTAAAGTATTGAAGAGCAAAAATTTCACTTTGAAAGTTAAGTTGTGTCTAATCCAAGCGATGATATTTTCAACGTCACATGATATTCATGTGAAAGTTGAAAAATACACACAAAAATGAAGAATTCATGCATTTGAATGATGGTATTGATGAAGACTATTGAAAGTACTGTGGAATGCCAGAAAATCAACACATCTGTCTTGGAAAACATATACCCAGAATGCTCTTTAGAAGTGAGGATGGCGAGATTTCAACTTACATGCTTCAAGCATGCTATCAGGAGAGACCAATCTGTGTAAAAGATAATCATGTTTTGTAAAATAGGTCATCAGAGACGCTGAAGACAAATGGGCACATAAGCAAATGTGGCGAAGAAACCTGATGGTGCCCGGCTATCAAAAGATATAGTGTCTGGGGTCTTAAAGGCTTGAAGGTAAACAAGCGGCCATCTAGCTCAGAAGCAACAAAGCCAACATGGAAGAAGCACACCAGGCAGTGTGATCATGTGGTGTCGAAGGGATCAGGTATCAGGCATCCTCAGAACAAAAAATCTTACCATAGTGAATGAGGGGGG
>NW_022111303.1:323068-327497 GCF_000313985.2 Echinops telfairi | reverse complement strand
ATTTGATTTACAAATAAGGAATCCTACTTCGCGGAATTTCATTTATCACGGTAGGGTCTAGAACCGATTAACCGTGATAAACGAGGGTTCACTGTATAGAATTTTTCTTTTTTGATTTATTGAGATGAAGTGCTTTATTCTCAGCTTTCCTCATACTAAGCTATTCTTTCATTTGTATGACGAACTCTGTTTTATCAGCCGGCAACCTTTTAAGGCGCTGCTGGACTCTTAGCATTGCAGTCCGTTTGTAATCCGTGCTCTTAAATAAATGGCAGCTGTTTCATTAAAAAAATCAGTTATTAAATGAGGATGGCAACAGATGTACAAATGTGTTTGACACAATGGCTATACGTATGGATTGTGATACGAGTCCCCAATAAAATAATTTTTTAAAAAAAGGCCATCAGAGAAATATAGGAAAACCATATAGGAGATGGACTGACACTGTGGATGTAGAGATGAGCCCAAACATAACAATTCTGAGGCAACGTTTTGTTACTTTTTTCATAGCGTCACAATGAGCAGAAAGAAGCGACTCACAAGAACGACAAGAACACACACTCACATCAATCAATCCCTTCCTGCGAGTATACAGGACATCAGACAAGAAGAGAAGCTGCAAGGTTACTCAGACTCTTCTTGTGTGTATACTTAAGAAAATATTTTACATAGATATATAATAATATTTACACTGATTCACATATTTTCATACACACTGACTAAATAAATCCTCCTGTACAAATAATTCTGGGGCTAAAACACTCTGCTTATTATAATTACTGTAACTGGAGGTTTAAAATAATTGTTTGTGAATTTTCAAGGCTATGCCATTTGTATAGAATTAGCATAAAAATATTTGCTTTTTCAACTATGCTTTAAACACTATGGAAAAGTTGTGATTTTTTTCTTTTAAAAACAGTGCGCCAAATGATGTGTGATTGAAAAGTACACTGAAATACAAAACCAAAAAAATCGTATTTAATTAGAAATATAGCTTTTTTCTTTTGGAATGGCTTGTGGGTTCAAACTACTGACCTTGAAATGACCAATCTCATGCATAATCCACTGCACAAAAAGGGGTCCTTGTAGTATTCTGTGGTGTTGGAATCTTTAGAAATATATGAAAGCACCTGGATTTACCAATCTGAAAATGGACCTAGACTCAAATGCTAATCGATGCTGAAGATGCAGACAGGTTCTGTCTCTATGGAGATAGAGACACAAAAAGTGTTTTATATTTCTATAAAAATCTAAAAAAACAAACTCAGTGTCATTAGTTCTATTCGAATTCATAGTGACTCTACAGCACAGGGCAGAATGGTCCCTATTGGCTTCAGGGACTACAGCTCTTTATGGAAAGAGAAAGCCTCATCATTTCTCTCCTGGCTTTCCAATAGCTGATGCTGTGATTGGCGAGCCAATGAGTGACACACCACATCCCTAGAGCTCCTGCTCAGACTTCTTAGATCCCCAAGTGTGATACAGACAGCACAGCATTTCCTTTAGTTGACGGGCCTCCTTTTTGTCGTATAACGCATTTCTAATTTGGACGTGTGCATATGCATATAAACCACAAAACAGTGGCTCGTTTCTGACTCACAGCGATCCTGTAGGACAGGGTAGAACTGCCCTGAGGATTTTCGAGACTGCCACTACATCTCTACGGGAACAGAAAGCCCTGTCTTTCTTCAGGGTAGATGCTGGTGATTTCGAACTCCTGCCCTTTCTGATCACAGACCAACTCCGAACCAGTACACCATCAGGGTGCTATTACACACATACTTATATCCAAGACCAAAAATCTCCATCCACTTTCTAATAATGAAACTAACATCGTGGAACAACGAACACAGTTTCTGGAGGCATTAAAAATACATGTGGGGCTCTCTGTCGCTGGGAGTCGCAGCATCACTCACATGGGCATGGTTGTCTGCCTTGGGTCCTGGGGCGCGAACAGGAGGCCCCGAGGGAACAGAGAGTGGGGGGAGGAGGACACCTTGGCGTGGTCTTGGGGAGGAAGCTCCGAAAGTACCCTCTCACCAGGCGGGCGCGGAAGGAGCCCCACACAGCGCAGAACACCTAGCCGAACCCAGGTGCACCAGGCCGGCGACCCCGTTCGGGTGCACTTTCTTGGGGGCCTCCATCGGGAAAGGGTGTCACTAGGGCGCTTCTGTTCCAAGATGGTTCAGAGGAACCGAGGCTTCCCCTGAAGGCCCAGGTGCGCGGCCAGAGCCCACAGCTCGATGGTTTACGGCTGAGCCAGTTAGCGTCCTAAAAGCTGAAGCCGCAGGCTCCGGGAAGTGCTTTTCCGGGGATTCCTTTGGAATGTTAGGAAAGTGCCGGGGTCTTCCTACTGCTCGGAAGCTCCGCAGCCACCGACTGGACCAGAAATGGCATGATCAACAGTACCAAAAAGTCCATGTGGGCACAGCTCTGAAAGCCAACCCCTTTGGAGGTGCTTCCCATGCAAAGGGAACTGTGTTGGAAAAAGTGTAAGTCCAAGTTACCCGCTTCTGTAAATTATGTTATTGTGGCCCCCTGGGCACAAATACAATTATTGCATACTTTTTAAATGGAATTTGAATACAGATGATAGGTTTCGGGGTAGTCATATTTCTTTGGGTAATCGGCAGCATTTCGGAGCTGCCTGGTAACGTGGAGGCACGTGTGTTATGGGGAACTATCCCAAGAAACGGATGCTCTTCAGTTCTTTAGTCCTTGCAAGGGTGTAACGACATGAGGGAACTTGACCTTCTACCTGGGAGGATGAAAGAGTGATTTCCCTGAGCTCAAAACACTAATACTGAACCATAAAAATTTACCAGTATTCCACAGTTTAAAACTTAAAAAGAAAAATGGTTCCACCTGGTTGAAGCCGATTCAGTGGCATTTGGGAATTAAACCCAGACTTAGTCGTTTTTGATTTTCTGTTGCTTTAAAAGGAAACAGAAATTTGCTCACATTAGCTCATCAGCCCCTAAACTTATTAAATTAGTCCCCCGAAAAGCAATTAGAGAATTTTTTGCTCCCCGCCCCAAATACATATGGGTTGTATTTACATGAATTGCACTATATAACCTGTATGCAAAATAGGCTGGTTTATCTCAAACACAGAAACTGTAAGAAATCAGAGAAAAAAAGAAACTTTAGGGTGATAATACATAATTTCTACAGAATTGGAGAAACAAAGCTGTTTATGTTACAATTTTGAATAAGTGTTCTAATGACATGAAATCCCTTATCGAATGATGTATTATAATTTCTAATCTTATGAAATAAAATTTCAACACACAGAAAACATAAAAAGTATAATTGATTCAGATTTTTATTTAGACGTTTCTTGATTTCTTAGTATACCCCAATGAAGAAAAATATGAAAATTGAAAAAAAAAATAGAGCTAGAAAGTGACACAGTTGATAACAATTAGTAGATTTCTATTACTGCAGGATTCCGTGTGGTATGTTGTTATGATTAGGGGCTGAGTCAGTTTCAACTCATAGCAATCCTATGCACAACAGGCTAAATATGCCGTAGCCCTACCCTTGCAGACTGGTGAAGGATCTGAGAATGTTTGAGAAAAATGTGTTCCAGGTTGGTTTTAGAAGTCAGCTCATGAAAATTGTTATGTTATTAGAACAATATAAACTTTGGTATACAGATGGCTTTCATGCATGTCGTTTGTTCACCTTTTTTTAGAATGACCTTTGTAGTCATTCTATAGTGATCATTTGAATAACTGAATGAATTATGTACTTTCTGCTAAAACTTTCTAGGCAAAATAAAATCATCATAATGATGTTTTCGCTGTAGTTTAAGTGATTACTTTAGGTTTCTTAAACCATCTAATCAATTTTAAAAATTTATATAATTTATAGAATTGCTCTTGAGTTCCTACTAGAATTTAAACTCTTAGAAGACAGGGATTTTTATTTATTTATTTTTCTTCTTTTTAAAAAAATCGTTTTATTAGGGGCTCATACAACTCTTATCACAGTCCATACATACATCAATTGTGTAAAGCACATTTGTACATTCATTGCCCTCATCATTCTTGAAACATTTGCTCTCCACTTAAGCCCCTGGCATCAGGTCCTCATTTTTTCCCCCTCCCTCCCCGATGCCCCCTCCCTCATGAATAATAAAATGATTAAAAAACGAAATAAAAGTTTTCGAATTTTAAATTCTAAATATGTACTTTCTTGGGAGTGCCATTGTGCTATTTCCATGAAAATTGAATAAGTCTGACCCAATATGAAAAATAAACACTTTATAAAGAAAAAAAGAGTAGCCTGGAAACGCTGATGTCACTTTTTTCATAGAGTTAAGTTTACTAACTCAGAACTGTGCTAAGTTAAGCTTCCCTATTTCAAGAGTTTTTTTATTTGAATTTCTCCCAAGCAACTTTCAGTTCTCACTTACTGTGGTATT
>NW_022111303.1:320758-322968 GCF_000313985.2 Echinops telfairi | reverse complement strand
TTATTTTGTCCTATCTTGCCCTGCCTGACGTCTCCCTTCACCCACTTTTCTGTGGTCCGGAGACAGGGAGTTTTTGTTGTTGTTTCACGTTTCTCTGACCGGAGCAGGAGGTTCTCAGTAAAGGTTTGTTGAAGAAAGCATGAATCAGTTGGAAGGTTTTCTAGTATGCCTGTTCTTCACTATTTTTTCTCTCAAGGTTAATACTTAGTTTTTGCCTGTGGTCTAAAGAGGAAAGGGTTATATTAAGATTCAGAATGTATGGTTCTAGTCATAAATTTGTGGCTAATTAACTATATTTTTGAAGCAATGATTTAGTATATATATACATACATATTTGTAAAATTAGATACTTTGATTCATGGTTCTTATATTTTGTTGAAAATTTGTTGAAATATATGCATATTCTTTTCAGAAAATGACACAGACACAAATATTCATGTTTGAATATCGTTTTAAGGATTTTACAGAATGTTCAAGAGTGTTTTAATGGCACCTATAGTTAAAATTCTTTTACTAGAAAAACTATAAAGATTCTGTTATTGTCCATTTCCCATCCCAGATTTATGAATAACTATCAGAATATTCATCAATAGAGGATCCCCTAAATAGAAGAGACTAGGGAGAGATATACTATTCTCATGACAACCTACAGAAATCACTGCTAAGTAAACGTTTGGTAATTCTTTTTTTTAATGGTAGGACTTACTGTTGAAAGCTAAAGGCAGCCATATTACTAATATTTTCTGCTTTTGAACAGAAGAATGGCAGCCAGGAAATATAAAATAGATAGAAAGATGTCAGATTCCAATTACCTGACAAAAAAGATCTGAGAAATCAGAAATATCTGACATGAAAGCTGATACAAATGGTAAGGTAGGGTATTACCTCATTAAAACCATCAGGTTACTACCAGTTTAGTCCGTATATCAATCACTGATATACACCCACTCTAAAATGTTAAAATTTCATTTAAATAAATAAATTCAGGGAAAATGGATTGATAAAATGTTTAATAGATTTTATCTGTGAACCTGAATGTATTTTATCTGACCTTTTAGAAAAGGTTAACAGATTTTGATAGTTACAAGGGTTAAGAGGAAAGGATGGAAAGGAGAATCAATAGCCAGAAGGTGGGTAGGTGTTAACTTTGATGAAGGGGAGACAGGGAAAAGGGATAGGGGAAGGGAGATAGAGTAAGTCATTTGGAGGTTTGATAAATTAAGTAAAATGGTGACTGCAAAAATGATCTGATATGTAAACCTCTACGAAATAATCTCTTATAAAAAAATTGTAAAAACCAACAAAAAAAGAAAAAGAAAAAATGTGAACCTGCATTACAGATGATCTGGCAAACAAAGTAAGTACCGTACTTACCTTACCATTGAATAATATACCCTGGGTTTATTGTTGAATAAAAGCTTTTTTAGGATAAGTATTACATGGTTCATTACTTACCAATTGCAATTAGAAGTTGCTGAAAGTATCCATTGTAACATTCATTAATGGCATCAATTATGGCTTGCCCAGAAAGAGTTTGAAATTCCAGGAAAACTTCAACAAATATATATTATTCAAAGGAGATGTTGGATGTATTTGTAAATTTAAAATGCTGCATTGCTGTACATGGTGGGGAAAAATCCTTCTTAAAGTAACTGAAAATACTTTTTTTTTTTAATCAGCGGAGGCCTAGAGGAGTAGTGCTAACTGCAAGGTCAGCAGTTTGAAACCACCAGCCGTTCCACAGGCTTTCTACTCCTGTAAAAAGTTACTGTTTCTGAAACTCACAGAAGCAGTTTGATCTTCTTCAATCTACTGGGTTGCTATGAGTGGGCATCGAATTGGTGGCAGTGAGAAAGAGAAAGAAATATAACTGAAAATTCTATTGCTACCAAACACCACTTCTATTTGAATCATTTGAAATAAATGCAAACCCTCTTACTTGAGGCAGTAGAAATCTGTGCATCCACAAGCACTGAAGAAATGGGGTTGTTTCTCTTCTCTTAAAGCACATTTGACATTTCTAGAGGGAGCTACTAACTCACTGGTGATTTAAGTTGAGGGGAAGTACACAGCCAGCCATTATAAACGGGGGCATTTGTTTAAGATCTATATACCAATCAACAGCAAACTTTCTACTATAGTTTAAACCTGAGGATTTAGTGGAAAGTGATGATTAAAGTAGTTATTATAAAGTATAAGAAGAGTAGTCT
>NW_022111303.1:317605-320658 GCF_000313985.2 Echinops telfairi | reverse complement strand
TTTCTAATTACAAATAAATGAAATTTTGTTTTGAAGTATGGTGTAGCGTGGGTAACAGTTTTCATTCCTGGTACTCATATGTGGGTATATCTACATGTGGGTGGACCCGCCGGAAGACAGCTAGAGAAGCAGTGTCTTGGTTTCTAAGACCATCGGAAATATGTGTTTTCTGATGGTGTTAGGTGACTCCTGTGAAAGGGTCATTCGACCCCCAAAGGGGTCGCAACCCATAGGTTGAGAACTGCTGCTTTAAAGAGTAAAGCCTAATTGTTCTCTCCTGGAGGGTGGGATGGACTTAGTACTTTTTCCTCTACCAGACAGAAAATGGAATGGACTAGGTCCTATGTGTTAGTCCAGGTAGACTAGAGAAACAAATTCATGGACATTCATATGTGTATAAGAAAGCTTTACATAAAGAGTAATTGTACATTAAGAAAACATCCCAGCCCAGTCCATATCAAGCCCATAAGTCTGATTTTAGTCCATATGTCCAACACCAATCTGTAAAGTCCTCTTGAGACTCATGAAACACTTGCAATGATGCTGAATGCAGGAAGATCACAGGCCAGTGGGTGGGAAGTCCTGTGGATCCAGTGGTGTTGTAGGCATCTCAGTGCTGTCAGGGATCTCTACGTGCCTCCTCCAGCTCAGGGCACTAGCATAGTTCCATGTGTTTTCTCAACAGGGATGTCTTGTGGGGAGTGAACCAGCATCTTGCCCCCAGCAAGCTATTTATCTCCTTAGCATCTCTAAATGAGGTCATCAAGCTGCGACCTGATTGGCAGGTCAAACTCTTACTTCACTCTGGGCGTTCACTCTTACTCCTTTCAAATTGACAACAGATTATGTAACTACCATACCCTAAAAGGCTCCATAGCTTCATGTTTGCTCTTTCTTTTGTGTTGCTTGTTCTAGAGAAACTTCAGTAGCCTTAAGGATACTCAAGAATCCCTATGGAAAAGTCCAGTGGTCAAACTGAGGACTCCTGCCAGCAACCAACCCTAACTTGCTTGTTGTGTAAGAGAACTACGTTGGAGGCAAATCCTCCCCCCTCTAGTGATGTTTTGACTGCAATCTCATGAGAGAGCCTGAGGCAGAGCACCCATCCAACTAAGCTCTCGGGTTCTTGACGGTCAAACTATGGGTAATGTGGGGAACAGAAGGATTTCTCTCAAGCTGTCTCCTCCAAATATGTACCAGACTTAGCTGCTTGAGAATGACTGTACACTTGGAGGTCATCAAGAGTGGATTGGGAGTCATTCTCCCTGAGAGTTATTAGCTGTCTAGATCAAGCAGACACCACTGTTTATCCCACAACAAATAGGGCCCATTCCCTTCTGACATTGTTCCATGGAAGGAGTGCCTGAAGGCAAGCCCGGGACCACTCTAGGATGACTAAGCTTATCGAGTCCAGGGTCTACCCATCTTGCCACACATGCTCCCCTATTCCCTCCCTTTACTATTGCGTGTTCACCCCTAGGTCATCCCCCTCCTATTGCTTGTATTGCCTATGTTGCAACCCCTCCCTATGACGTAGGTTGTTGTGAATCGTATTGCCCCTTTCTGTGACGTGTGATTCTATAATGATGTCCCCCTAAAGTGATATAATGCATGGTTAGCAATAAAGAGGGAGTTAGCTCTGTAGCCTGAGAGGTGCTCCCCAGCTCTGAGGCTGAAGGCTCTCCCCGATTCCAGGGGCCCTCTGGCTCTCAGGCCAGGAGAGGCTTCCCGATTCTCGGTCCCAGAGGCTGCTCCTGTTCTCGTAGCCAGTTCCCCCCATGAGGACCCCCAAGGGGGGCTGAGTTGAGCAATGCTACCATGAATTGTGTGTGACTCCATTCATTCCAACCTTTCCTCTAACTCTCATGCTCTCTATGACTTTACTATAATTTCTATTTATTATTGCTGCACAATTGCGCCTACCGGACCTGTGATGTTTTGTGGGGTCCCCTCTCCCCTTTAACCCCACATATGCCGAACCTTGCTCCCACTGCCTTTGGAATTCAAGGTCTTCCCTCCCTAGTCATAGTCCTAGCCTTGCCCTCCAACCACAAGGCCCTTGTCTGTTGAGTCTCTCCATTGATTGCAATCAGATGAGCCCAGTCCCTGGAGAAGGACATCATGCTTGGTAAAGAGGAAGGCCCTTGAGATGGATGGACACAGTGGCCACCACAACGGGCTCAAACATAACAATTGTAAGGATAGCACAGGACGAGCAAGTGTTTCGTTCTGCTGTACACAGGGTCCTTTGGAAACTGACTAGAAACTGACTCGAGACCAGCTAATAACAAGAACAAGAATTCTTAACAACCATAACAGACTTGAACCCCCAATGAAGCAGTTCTACTCTGTCACACGAGGTATTGACTTGATGGCATCAAACACCACCACCCTTACAAAGGAGCCCTAGTGGCACAGTGGGTAAGCATTCAGCTGCTAACAGAAAGGTCAACTCTGCAGTGGTTCTGTAAGCAAAAGATATAGCAGTTGACCTCCCAAAATATTTACAAACTTGGAAACCCTATGGGTATTTCTATAGGGTCGCTATGTGTTCCAATTGAGATGATTGTCATCGGTTGGGTTTGGTTTAACCCGTCTTACTGAGGAGACTCCTTCTGTACTGGTGATCAGTCACTTTAGAGGAAAAAGACAGACCTGCCCCAGAACAATCCAAGGACTGGGCAAGGCAATGCCCACAAAGACACTCCCTCTGACTGCCTAACTCTAAAATGCTGCCCATAAATCACTTTGCCTGGTAATATCTAGACAGCACACTGGTAAGATGCAGCAAATGTGTGTTGAATGTATGAGGTCATTTCATTGTTTGGTTGCACAATCAGTGTGCCTGTCATAAAGCCCCTCTCTTTGATTCCACCTCTCAGCATAGATGAAAACAAGCTGCCCGTTATTTTCTAGGCAATGTGCGTATCAAATAAAAGTTCCTTGTAGATAAGTAACTTGCCACAGAGCAAAAGGTCTGGGAAGAGGATCATCTTTCTCCTGGCTATGAAATAGAATGACAAGCCCCTCCCTTCAACACACACACACACACA
>NW_022111303.1:312978-317439 GCF_000313985.2 Echinops telfairi | reverse complement strand
ACACACACACACACACACACCTACCTTATAACTACATTTGGTTGAATAGCAAACAAAAATCTGCAACCCAACTATGTGTTTTTCTTCTACAGAGGAATTATGGACTTATATTCCCTGCATTGTCTGTTTTGAATGGAATTGCCCCAGTTCTCCTCACCTTTCCTTTCATAGTGCAGTGAATTATTAGATGCTTGCAGGTATTGATTTCCGGTTTGTGTCACCTCTGGCTATGAGCACCCCTCCATTTCTCTAGTAACCTTTCCATTGCTTTGGGGGAATTTTCTCTCTCTGATTGTATTATGTGAGGGGGGTAGTGTAATAATCAATGTGTCTATGGAGGACTATCCTTCATGACCTTAGCTCATTAAGGTGCAGTACCGGATAGAGCATCAGGTTTGGAGGAAGGCTTATTAACAACCTGTATTATACAGATGACGCAATTTTGCTTGCTGAAAATGAGAAGGACTTGATGCACTTGCTGATGAAGATGAAGGGTTGAAGCCTTCAGTTTGGATTATGAGTCAATGTAGAGAAAGCCCAGACCCTCACAATTGGACCTATAGATAACATCATGATAAATGGAGGAGAGAGCGAAATTGTCAAGGATTTTGTCTTGCTTGAATCCATAATCAATGCGCATGGAAGCAGCAGTGATAAGATCAAATGACACATGGCACTAGGTAAATCTGCTATACAAGACCTCTTTAAAGTGTTGAAAAGCAAGAGATTACTTTGAGGACTAGGGTGGGCTGACCCAGGCCATGGTATTTTCAACTGCCTCATATACAAGTGAAAGTTGAACAGTGAATAAGGAAGACCAAAGAAGAATAGATGCATTTGATTAATAGTGATGGAAAAGAGTATTGAAAGTACCATGGACTGCCAAATGAACAAACCCGTCCGTCTAACTTGGAAGAAGTACAGCCAGCATGTTCCTCAGAGGCAAGGATAATGAGACTTCGCCTTAATTTAGACATGTTGTCTGGAGAGATTGGTCCCTGGAGCAGGAAATCATGCTTTGGAAAGTGGAGGGGCAATGAAAAAGAGCAAGGCCCTCAACAAATGGGATCAACAGGGCTGCAACAATGGGCTCAAACTTAAGAACAACTGTGAGGATGGTACAGGACCAGGCAGTGTATCATTCTGTTGTATGTATGGTCACAATGAGTTGGAACCCTCTCTATGATGCCTAACAACAACAACAACAACAGCAGCAGCAACAACCACCACCACCACCTGATTGAATCCTCTGGGAGGGCCATTGAATGTGAGCAAAATGGAACAAAGTCAGAGGAAGGCTTGGAGGGTGTCTTAAGTCCTGTCTTAATCTCCTAAACCAAAAATATCCAATAAGTCAGTAGCCTTAAAACAATTCCCCCCCTGCTTTGGAGCTTACAGGTCCGAATTTGGAGCATGGCTTTAGGTCAGGGTCCTTCTTTGTGGATAACAAGAAAGTTCCTTGGCATTCCTTGCTATCTTTCTCCCCGTACTGTGTGTTCCTGTGTCTATCCTGGCCTTTTACTCAGAAGTGTTTATTAGGTTTAGGCTCAAGCCTACTCTCATATGGCCTCATTTATATTACAAAAGAACTCCCCTCTTCTCAAACAGGATCATGTTTCTCACATATTTTGAGGGGCTACACATCAATCCATAATGGTTCTTTTGGGTAGCTTTAACAAATGGCTACCAATCGAGCGACTTAAAAAGCAGGCATTTGTTCTCTCACTTTTCTGAAGGGCAATGGTCTAAAATGAAGGTGTGGGCAAGATTCGTTCCTTCTGAGAGCTCTGAAGGAGAATCAGAGTAGCCTCTCTCTGCTTCCGGTCACTGCTGCCAATCCTTGATGTTTCCTGGCTGGTAGACACATCGATCCAACCTCTGCCAGTGTCTTCACACAGGGTCTCTGTGTGTCCACTCCTCTCCTCATAAGAACACACCGATCAATGTATTTAGGATCCATCCGAAATCTAAATCCAGAAAGATGGAGCTTTTGAAATCCTTAACTAATCACATCTGCCAAGACCTTTTTTCCAAGTAAGGTCATTGTATGGCCAGATCAGTACCAGGCTGGCTTCTAGCAACAAGTGACCTTGATTCTCCCCCACTCGTGTGGAGCTGACCAGAGCTGGTTGAAACCACCAGCAGCAAGTGGCCTTGAATCTCCCACACACACCTGCAGAGCTGACCAGAGCTGGCTAATGGCCCTCTTTGTTCTCGACCTGCCGCTGTGCACCCGGCATGGCCCATTTGGCTCAGTGCCCACTTTGCTCTCGACCCTCCACTCTGCACCCACCACAGCCTGTTTGGCTCAGTGCCCGCCTTGTTCTTGCCCACCACTCTGCACCCGGCACGAATACACCCGGAACCAGGAAGACACCTTACATTTCAGGAACCCGGACATACCTGTCCATATAAGCAGCAGCGCTGTAGCCTGCGATGCAACTCCCCCAACCCGGACATTGTGAACTGTGGGACTTTACCCAGGCTGGTTTTTTTCTCCCTAATAAAGCCTGTTTGTTCTAATTCGACTGATTTGGTTTCTGGCGCCTCTCGACTACCTTACAGCCATAGCCTCAGGTTCCATGTGAACATGATGGGTGTGTGTGAACGTGATTTAACCTACTACAGAGGGCATGCTTTGGCCTCAGGAGGAGGGTTTCACCAGTACCTGCTCCAAAGCCCTGAAACTGCCCAGGCCTTTGCCCCATTTTCTTTTCTTCCCACCATTTATCCACTATCACAGCCCTTTTTGCCCAAGTTAGTCAAGTGTCAGTTTCTGTCACTTGTGCTCATGACCCTCCCCCCCTCCCAGGTCACAAATTTCAACTGATACAGTTTCTTAAATGGGCACTATGTTATCCTGACTAGCAAGCATTGCTAAAGAGGGAGGATTAATTAGCGAAAACCCACTTGCTTCACCTATCTTTGGGGCAGTCCACAAGGATTTATGCCTGAGCCACTAATGAATTTTGCAACTGTCACAAAACATGCAAATAAGTAAGATCCACATCTGCTGAGCACCATCATGAGGTCAAACTGTGTGTAAATAAATGCTTGCTTCGAGGAGAGGGTAAATCCTAAGGTGAGGAGTGACAGGGCTTTGTTTGCATAAACCCAGCAAGGTATTATGGGTAGGATATTAATTAAATCATGCTCCTGGGCCTCACAGAGCCCCAGCTCAACTGCTTCAGCTTGTTGACAAACTGAACACAGGGTCCCTGGAGAGAGCACTAACATTTTGATGAACAGCGTTGGTTGGGGGTGATGTTTCCTAACTAGCATTTTAATATAATTTTGATGCTTCATCTGAGCAACTTGGAAAGAGCATTCAGATAAAAGAGAGGGACAAACATCAAATGACCAGAGGATGAAACTTCTATCTAATCCGCGTCCACTGGAATTGCTTCGTGGGAGGATTTCTTTTGGGGGGTGGGGATTGTTCCCCTACCCTGCTCCAGGCCTTCCTCCTCACCCCCACCCCAACCCCAGCATACACACTACTGGGAGAATGTCTCTGAATAATGTGGAAGATGCCTCAGGTTTAAATGAAGTTTTAATGAGCCTGATAGTCTGCCTAAGACCCCTTCAAACTGTAATCTTTCATTTGTATTCTTCCATCCTTTTTGAAGAAATGAACCTGATGGCAGGTAGTATATTCCCTTTCCAGGATGAGCTGAGAGCCTCTTGCTGCTGCAGTGGGAGGTGAAACATTAAAAGGTCCTCTGTTGCCATGAGACATGCCTACTCTCCAAGAGACACTGGAAAGTTTCGCTGAAGCTCCTCAGAATTGACTCGTGGCCCTGCTACACCCATCTCAACCAACCCAATCTTCATTTGCACTACATGCCCTCTCTGAGCTCCAAACTGCATGCTTCATTTGAGGATGACAAAGCCTCTTTTATCTGAGAATATGCACAGACATGTGAATTAATCAATGCTTCCCCTGTCCCCTGGAGTGCGACATTCTCCCATCATGACCCACCAGCTTCCCTGGAAATCCCTGTCTTAACTCAGGCACTTAATATCAATGGTGTCTCTGCTTCCTTACTTCTTGCACCCCCGCCCCCCAGGCATTAACTGTCATCCTTCCTCCCCTAAAATATACTTTGAATCTGTTCACTTCATGCCATCCCTAATGCCTGAATGGGTGTCTTGCATTGACTATAAAACTAGACTCTGTATCCATTTTCTAGGGGTGTCAAAACAAAGCATCATAAATCAGGTGGCTTTTAAGAACAGGCCACCACCTGTCTGTCAGTTCAAGGTACGGTGGTAGCTAGCGTGTTGCTGTGAAACTGGAAGCCATGTCACCAATATGACAAACCCCAGAAGGGTCACCAATCATGGACAGGCTTCAGTGGAGCCTCTAGCCCAGGGGCGCTCAACCATCCTTTAATACAGTTCCTCATGTTGTGGTGACCCCCAACCATAAAATTATTTTCCTTCCTACTTCATAACTGT
>NW_022111303.1:295409-297463 GCF_000313985.2 Echinops telfairi | reverse complement strand
GGTCTCTCTGTGGCTTCTCCCGCTTCTGAGGTCTGGTTGAGTCCATGTGGCTTGCCTTTTGCAAAGTCTCCCAAGGAGTAGCAGAGAGAGAGGTGTCTTCTGCCTCCAAGGCAGAAGTACCAGATTTCCCAGAATTCTCAGGAGAAGGCTATGCTCACATAGAAGTCTCATTGGCTATTTCCACATTGACATCCTAGACTCCATCCCTACACCCTTAATCCTTAACTTGACACCAGATTAGGTGACTACCACAGGCTCATAATCCATAACAAGCCCACTTATTTTCTCCCTGCCACCCCCCCACACCAATCTAATACCCAAAGCTCTACCCAATGGGTAGAGATCTATTTCTAAAACATGAATATATAAAAATCACTTTTGCTTCTAGGCTCTCAAGGAAATGCTCACTGTAAACTCCATCCTATTATCTCACCTTCCCCAAATTAGTCTTCTTCTGGGCTCTCAGTCACACCAAGGTCTCTCTTGCACTGTCGCCTCTTCCCAGCCCTGAACTGCCAAGTTCAAAGTTACAGTTGATCTCCATGATCCTGAATTTTAAGAACCGTGCGTGCGTGCGTGCAGTGTTTGTAGAACTTCTGGGTTTTGGAGCCGTTTGTTATGCAACCTCATTTTATAAACGACTGGCTAATTAATGCAGCATTCATTTGCCCTTCTTCCACTCACAGCACATGGTTTGTATCTTTGGGATCACTCTTCCACCATGCTCCATCTCCACACTTCTGGTGGCATTGACCCAATCTGCCAGCTCCAGGCCTGGCTAGTCAGGGCATTACTTTCCTCTGTCCAAAGGGACTGGGTCAAACTCAGTATGTGACTCATGGTAGGTTAATGAGATCTAACCCTAGAAAATGCACCAGAAACAATTACCCCCTTGCCAATGAATCCATTTTGATTCATAGCAGCCCTCTTTGGGGTTTCTCAGACTGTAAATTTTTATGTGAGCAGACAGTTCCATCTTTTTCCCCAAGGAGCAGCTGGTGGGTTAGAACTGCTAACCTTCCAGTTAGCAATCCAATGCTTACTTGATAGTGCCACCAATTATTAGAAAGGAAAAAAAGCCTCTCTCTAATAGAATTCTTGAGCTTCTAGATAAAACCAGAGCTGCCATCAGGAAGCTTGCATGAAACTCAAAAGGAAACAGCACTGAAAGAAAAGGTTCAAAATCTGATGGTATCAACTGAGTGCCAGAACCCAGCTATTCCTGATGCTGTCCCCAGACTTACAAATTCCATGAACCTACCCATTCATTCCTTCTCCTACTCCTTCCCATCCCACTCCCCAAGGTATTTTGACGTACCTTTGAAGGCACTCACAACTTCAAGGGTTCTGCCTTGCACAGGTGTCTGCTTGCTTCCAGTTCAGTCCTGACATTATCCCTATCTTTAGCCATGAGCCCTAGAGCTTTCCTTTTGTTGTCTCCCTATTGCTCTTGTCCTATGGAGTCTGTGGCTTTATCTTTAAGTCGAAGTCCTGTCCTTTCGCTTTCGTAGAAATCTGTCTCTGCATCTTGGCTTGTGGCAAGTTGTATGCTTCAAATATGACTGTCCCAATATTTCACATCTCACATTCTCGTTATAAGATGAGTTTGTAACTCATCTCTTTTCCAGAAACAGGGCCCGTTTTCCCTCTTCCTTGCATCTTGGCAGACCATTGACTGTGGCAGAGTGTTGCTCTGTGACTTCCACCTGGTCATATTGGGTTGTTCACCATTGGGACCCAGCCATGATGTTGCAGGGAAGACCAAGCCAAATGAAAATGTCACATATAGGGGTTCTTGCTGAGCTCTAACCAACAGAAGTGTCAGTCGTGTGAGTGAGCCTTAAGAGAACTGCAGCTTCCGACCTTTGAGCCACTCCAGCTAATGCTTGATGAAGCAGAAACTAGTGTCCTCACTGAGCCCTCCCCAGATTACAGATGTGTGAGCAAAATTGAAAGTTTCATTACTTTAAGATGTTATTTGTGGGGATACTTTCTGTTAGCAGTAGATCTTCAGAATACTGCCAAATCAGACTGCATTGCCATTTTTACTCTCT
>NW_022111303.1:293983-295309 GCF_000313985.2 Echinops telfairi | reverse complement strand
GAGGGGCCTGCCAGTCCACTTCTAAAAATTATTCAAAGAAAACCTTATGGATCACAAGAGAACACTGCCTGACTAATGTGTTTTGGACACATTATCAGAGGCCAATTGCTAGAGGAAGACATCATATTTGATGAAATAGAGGGACATGGAAGATCCTTAGTGAGGCAGATTGACCTAATCACTGCAACAATGGACTCCAACATTCAGGAATGTGTGAGGATTATGCAAGATCAGACAGCATTGCATTCCATTTCATGTAAGGTCACCATGGAGCAGAGTAGACTTGATGGCACTCTCTATATGTCTGTTTTCAATGACTTGTCATAGGGATGCTCTGCCTGGCAGCCTCTATCTTTCAGGCTTCCAAATAGGGAGCACAAAAGGTCCATAGTCACTGATATTCCCTTCAATCCCCAGGTAAAGCAAGGAGGCATGAAACTCACTACGTGTTTCTCTTTGCTCTGCCTCTCTTCCCTTTCCCATCCTCCAACAGGGCTAGAGGGGATAGATACTTACCTTCCTGTCTAGAAGAGAATTTCTTCCATATCAAAATCTTCTCCTTCCTCAAAAGGCACATACAAGCTTTTCTCCTTGTTCTGCATTAAAATGGCAGATGGGATGGTAGGAAAGAAAATGAATTAGTCCTAAAAGAATGGCCAAACAGATTTACCTGCCACGTAAGATGCAAATAAGTCATCAATCTTGTTATCGACTCACGATGTGATGAGCTCCATCAAAGCAGAATAGTGCACCATGGAGGTCAGACGAGAAAAACCATATTGAGTTGATTTTGTATGAGGGATTCTAGTTACTAATGATACTTTTCACAACAGACAGATTGCAGGTATAGAAGCCCAGACTTAAAATGTCTTTCTAATTGCCTGCCTAAAAGATATTTATAA
Source organism: Echinops telfairi (assembly GCF_000313985.2). Lineage (NCBI taxonomy): Eukaryota > Metazoa > Chordata > Mammalia > Afrosoricida > Tenrecidae > Echinops > Echinops telfairi. Next base: position 294,407 of record NW_022111303.1, on the reverse strand, counting down.
TATTGTCTTCACATGCAAAGGGAACACTTTCTTTACCTTAAATTCCATTTCCCCCCTTTTATGTAATTTTATTGAAGTATCATTGATGTACAATAAACTATAGTGTATTTTGCTTGTTGAGGTTTTTTAAAACAAATCATTTCATTGGGGGCTCGTACAACTCTTATCACAATCCATACATACATCCACTGTGTCAAGCACATTTGTACATTTGTTGCCATCATTCTCAAAACACTCTCTTTCTACTTGAGCCCTTGGTATTAGCTCCTCATTTCCCCCTCCCCTCCCTCCCCACTCTCCTCTCCCTCATGAACCCTTGAGAATTTATAAATTATTTTGTCATATCTTACACTGTCCAACATTTCCCTTCACCCACTTTTTTGTTGTCCATCCCCCATGGAAGAGGTTATATGTAGATCCTTGT
>NW_022111303.1:291903-293787 GCF_000313985.2 Echinops telfairi | reverse complement strand
AAAGACATAAAAGTTTCAACTTTTGAATATATTTCATATACGAGTATAAGATTAATTTTGGATATAACAAAACACAAACCCAGTGAAACAAGAGGCAGTAATTCAGACCAAACGCTACTGCTTTCCCAGGATTCTGGACAAGGGCTTCCTTCTTATTTCATGTGCCCCGAGCCTCATCAAGCCAAGTTCAGTCATGTTATTTCTCTCACATCCTTCCTAATCAGCAAACACAAATCTAAAGGCTGCACTTTCCAATACATCTTGATGTGACAAGAACACTTTCCCCCATCGAACATACATATATCAATTTGTTCCCATTTAGAGGAAAACATCTAAAAGGTAAAACTACCCTATTAATGATCTGCTTCTTTGGGAATGTTCAAACGGCATAGGTCAGTTTTCATAATTTCAAGAGCACAAAGGTTTGTCGCGGTCATGTTTGCCTCAGGAGGCCCTTCAGAGTCACATCTGCCCATTTCTCTTTCGTGCATACACCCCTAGGCAGGCACAGATGCCTGTAATGCTAAGAACCACTCCTAACAAGAGAGCAATCGCATCTCCTGCTTCCACCGCTTCCACCACAGGCAGCACGGAGAGCAGTGAAATCAGGGCCAACACCAACTGAGTGGGAGCCGAGGGCATGATGCTGGAATCTTGCGGTGGCTGGATCTCCAGGCCGATGGTTCCAAAGAAATGGAGGGATATCTATATGTAATTCTATCTGATTTTAAACACTCCGTTCTAGGAACTCAGGATGCAGAAGCTAAGAGGTCCCACGCGACACCTTCCTGGAAGCAGCCATGACAGGAATCGACAGTATATCTTTCAATAGCCAGGCTCCATCAGCTTTCTTCACCACATTTACTTATGCACCCACTTTTTGTCTTCAGTGATTTTGTCGGGAAGGTGAGCACCATGGAATGCCAGTTCCTTGAATTCCATTTCTATAGGCTCAAGGCTTACCCACAGGAAGCCTATATATATATTTTTCTCCTTTGAACAAAATCTTGCAATAACTTTCTCTTTTTGGGTAAGTCCATCCTCAATGAGTTATCCTTTCACATTTACAAGAATTTATCTGTAACCAAACCCATTTACATAGTCTCATTCATGCTATTTTCTATCATAATTGCTAATAACACTATTTTTAGAATTGGCAGAAAGCATCAACATTAATATCCCATTGCCACCGAGTTGATTTCAACTCATGGGTACCCTATAGGACAGAATAGAATTGCCTCATAAGTTTCCAAGGCTGCAACTTAAAAAAATCTCTACTGTGAGTTGGGTGAAGGTTTATAGAGCACACCCGTTTTCCATTTGACAATTCACACATTTTGTTTCATGGTATTGACTGCAATCTGTTCAATGTAATTATCACTTATCCCACTTCCTGTTTCCATTCCCCCCTTCTTTCCTGATGCTTCTGAACTTTATCTTTGAATAAATTACGTTCTTCTGATTCAAATGGTTGATTAGTGTTACCTTTTACCTTATAGACCTGCCTATTGTTTGGCTGAAGATTGAGCCAAGGGAGTGAGTTCCGTTCCAGACCTGAAGGTGACTAAGGACAATAGTCTTGTGGGTTCCAAGAATCTCTATCTGAGCAATACCCCCGAACTTTTAAAATAATTTTCAACTTTGTTGCACATCTTTCTCCTATTCTATTCCAAAATTCTAAACCAAACTCTCTATCATTGTGTTGAACTGACTCATAGAGACCCTAGAAGAAAGAATAGAACTTCCCCCTCTGAGTTTCCAAGGCTTTAAATCTTCACCAGGGCAGACAAACTCATCTTTCTCACATGGACAAACTGATAGGTTAGAACCACTTACTTTGTGGTTAGGAGCTCAATTAAGGAGTTCTGATGGCATAGTGGGCTC
>NW_022111303.1:287385-288646 GCF_000313985.2 Echinops telfairi | reverse complement strand
GGTTTATAGGCAAATTCAACTTGAATGCAAATGAAATTAAAACAAGTCCACAAAAGCCAAAGTATGACCTTGAGTATATCTCATCTAAATTTAGAGATCACTTCAAGAATAGAGTTGACACATTGAACACAAATTACCCAAGATGATCTGAGTTCTGCAATAATATCAAGAACATCATGAATAAAGAAATCCAAAGATAATTAAAAAGATAGAAAGTAAAGAAAAGACCAAAATGGATGTCACCTTGAATGTGGAGTAGCTAAAGCAAATGAAAGAAATGATGAAGTATGTAAAAAAGAGAAATATAGAAATAATTGGTGAAGTAAAGAAGCTGAATAAAGAAGCTGAACAGAAAATTTCAAAGGGTCATTAAAAAAACTGGAGTAAAGAATTATAATAAAAGGTGCAAATACCTGGAATTAGGACAGCAAAAATGAAAAGCATGCTCATTTCACTATCTGAAAAAATTGAGGAGAAATTCAAAATACAGAATGACACAGGTAGCATCAAAAGAAGATGAAAAGGATTCACTGACCACATGAAGCCTAGCCTCCACAGCCCTGAGAACAGAAGAACAAGATTGCATATGGCTCTCACTGCAGACTGCTCTGAAAGTGCTCACAGTAGTAGGTCCTGGATCAACTGGGAAAAATGTAGAACTCAAAATAAGAAGACTAAGCTTAAGATCTGATAGGCACTAGTGGAATTCCCAGGACTATGGCCATTTGACACCTGAACTCACCTCCATGGCTCAACTTTCAGCCCCCCAAATAGGAGACCTATATCATCAACCATGTACAATCCACAGCCCAGCATTTGTCAGGGAGTTACTCAGAAGGCAGGAAGGGATGGGAAAGAAAGACCAATGGAAACAGTAAACAAAGGGAGGGAATAGGAAGAGTAGTATTGCATTGTAAATATTGGAATCAATATCACAAAACAAAGTGCATGAATTGTAAGGAAAATCAATTTACTCTGTAAATTTTCCCTCACATCACAATCAAAACAGTGTAAAAAGAAAATAAGTCATATGACAAAGTACACTGGTAAATCTGCTGCAGAAGACTAATTTCCAGTGTTAAAAGATGTCACTTTGAGGAATAAGGCACAGCTGAATGCTGGTGGTATAATGGTTACATCCATAATGCGTCAGAACCAACCCAGTTGGGTTGCTCAACACAAGATCAGCAGTTCTGCTCCCATACAAAGTTCCAGTACTGGAAACCCACAGGGACATCTCTCCCCTGTCCTATAGAGTTGC
>NW_022111303.1:281398-282626 GCF_000313985.2 Echinops telfairi | reverse complement strand
GCAAATCTACTGCACATAACCACTTCAAAGTACTGAAGATCAAGGATTTCACTTTGAGGATTAAGTTGCCCAAGGCATGGTATTTTCCACCACGTCATATGCATGTGAAATTTGGACATTGGATGAGAAAGAGTGAAGGAGAATTGGCGCATTTGAATTAAGGTGCTGCCAAAATATATTGAAAGTACCCTGGGTGGAGAGAAGGTCAAACAAGTCTGTTTGAGAAGAAGTGCAGCTAAATGTCCCTTGGCAGATAGGATGGCGGGACTTCATCCATCTCATGTACTTTTCAGATGTTACCAGGACAGATGAGTCCCTGGAGGACATCATGCACATTAAAATGGAGGGGTAGAAGAAAGAGGAAGATCCCCAAATGAGATGGATTGACACAATTCCTGCAACAATGGGCTCAAACATAACAAAATTTTTAGTATGGGGCAGCACCGGGCAATGTTTCATTCTGTTGTGTAGGGTTTACTATGAGACAGAACTGACTTAAAGGCAACTAACAACAAAATGTACTAAAGCTTCTGGAACCTTCATTTGCTGACGGATTATAATTCAAAATGAGAAAAATGGTTGCAACCATTCATTAATAATCAGAACATGAAATGTGCAAAATATGAATCTAAGAAAATTGGAAATCATAAAAAATGGAATCTCACCTATAAAGATCAATATTCTAGGCATTGGTGAGTTGAAATAGTCCTTTTGAATCTGGAAATCATATGAATGACTATGCTGGCAACGACAAATTCAAAAGAATGTCTCATTCATCCTCAAAAAGAGCATTTCCAGATCTATCTTGAAGTGCAATGCTGCCTGTGATAGAATAATGTCTATCTTCATACACAAGGAAGGCCAGTTAATAGAACCATTACTCAAATTTTCTCACAAACCACTAAAGCCAATGAAGAACTCTACCAACTTCTTTAGTCTGAAATTGATGACACATGTAATGAAAATGCATTAATAATTGCTGACAATTGGAAAGTAAATGTGGAAACAAAGAGGAAGGAAGAATAGTTAGAAACTGTGGCTCTGGTGATCGAAAAGAAGCTGAATACTGCATGACAGAATTCTGCAAGAGCAATAGCTTCTTCATTGCAAATACCTTTTTTCAACAACAGGAATGGCATATATACATGCGGAATACACAGGAATGGAATTGATTAAATCTGTGGGAAGACAGGATAGAGAAGCTCAATATCATTGAGCCAAAACAAGA
>NW_022111303.1:274046-280148 GCF_000313985.2 Echinops telfairi | reverse complement strand
GAATTGAAATATTTCAACAAGTTGATGCAGTGATAGTCTATGGCAAGAAATTTGGAAGATAGTTATCTGGCCAACCAAATGGAAGTGATTAATATTTGTGTCAATTCTAAAGAAATATGACCCAACAAAATCTCGGAAATTAACTTAAAATAGTATTAATATGACATGCAAGTAAAATTTTATTGAAGTTTAAAAGTAGTTACAGCAATATTTCAACAGGAAGCTGCCAGAAATCCAGGCTGTATTAAAAGAGGACATGAGGCAAGGTATATCAATGCTGATTTCAGATGAACCTTGGCTGAAACCAGAGAATACAAGCAAAATGCTTCCTTGTGACCTGTTGACTATGCAGAAGATTTCACTGTGTGTATCATAACAAACTCTAGCCAACATATGAGAACAATGGGAATTCCAGAACATGTCATTGTGCTCCTGTGGAACCTGTACATACACCAACAGAAAGTGGTTCGAACAGAACAAGGGGATACTGCATCGTTTAAAATCAGGAGTGTGTGTGTCCTGGTTATATACTTTCACCATATGTGTTAGACAGGGTTCTCTAGAGAAAGAAAACCACGACATTTATGATTGGATAGATAGGTAGATAGACAGACAGATAGATAGATAGATGAGAGAGAGAGATACAGCACGAAGGAATATAACAGCTAATTAGTCCACACAGCAGTACATAGGACTCAGTTTAACTATCTTCCATGCAACAGTAAATATACTAGAAGTCCTTCAACTCACAAGGGCTGCTGGATCCAAGGTCAAGGAAGCAGACAGCTGAGACTTTCATAGTGCAATGCAGGCAGTACGGCCACAGGTAGCAAACTGCAGAATGAGCTAAGGCAGCCACACCCTGGTCTGATCACCAGAGAGCAACTGAGAGACAGGTGTGGCTTGCCGAGCCATTTATCTCTTTGCCCACTAATCAAACTGCGACCTTATTAATCCCACATGTTCTTATTGCCAGGTTAGCACTATAAACCTACCTATCACACCATACTTATTCAAACTGTGTACTGAACAAATAATCTGAGAAGCTGTACTGTATGAAGAAGTTCAGACATCAGAATTGGAGGAAGAATCATTAGCAACCTGTGTTATGCAGATGACCCAATCTTGCTGGCTGAAAGTCAATAGGCCTTGAAGTACTTACTGCTAAAGCTCATAGACTACACCTTCAGTAAAAATTACTCTTCAACACTAAGAATACAAATGTCTTCTCAACTTGACCAATATAAACACGCAACATCATGACAAATAGAGAAAAAGTAACTACACTCTATTTTACTTGGATCCACAATCAATACTCACAGAAGCAGCAGTCAAGAAATCAGTGTATTACATTGGAAAAAATCTGTTGTAGAAGACCTCTTTCAAGTGTGAAAGAGCAAATGTTTTACTCCGGAGATTAACAAGGTATGCCTGCTTTTAGTCTTTGATATTTTTAATCACCTTAGATGCATGTGAAAGGAGTCTTAATTTCAGTGTCTGATATGGGTTAGATGACTAACAGCAAGGTTGGTGGTTCAACCCACTTGCTGCTCCACAGAAGAAAGAGGAAGCTATTTGAACCTGTAAAGATTTACAGCCTTGGAAACCCTATATGGTCACTATGAATAAGAATAGACTTGATGGTAATGTTTGTCATATGCATGTGAAAGATGGATCATAAATAAGGAAAACTGAAGAAAAATTATGCCTTTAAAATATGGTGTTGGCAAAGAATATTGAATATACCATGAATGCCCAGCAGAACAAAGAGGTCTGTCCTGGAAGAAATACAGCCAGAATGTATTTTCGAAGTGAGGATGGTGAAACTTCATTTCACATACTTTGAACATGGTTATCAGGAGAAATTAGTCCCTAGAAAAGGACAAAATACTTGGTAGAGTATCATCAAAAATTAGGTAAACCCTCAGTGAGATGGATCAACACAGTGGCTGTAGCAATAGGCTCAAATATAACCATTGTGAGGATGCCACAGGACTAGAAAGGGTTTCATTCTATTGTGCATGGGGTCACTATAAGTCGGAGCTAATTTGAGAGCACCTAACAACATCAACAATGCATAATGACTCTATAGGGTACCTCTGAGTCAGACTCAACTCAATGGCAGTGAGTGAATTTTTGTTGACTTAACACTGGGATATGAGCAATGTACCCATGGCATGTGCTATACTGTCAACATGCTGGACACAGTTTATCTTTGTGGCTTTAGAGGGTAATTATTTAGAGGGTTATGATTTCACGGAATTTTTTTCTGTGTATTCAAACTATTCCATCCTAATATTCCACAGATCTATCCAAACCAAGCTCACCGCCATTGAATCAATGTTAACTCATATCGACCCTATAGGACATGGGTAAAACTGCACCTGTGAGTTTCTGAGACTGTACCTCCTTACAGTAGAGTTCCATCTTTCTCCTGAAGAGCAGCTGGTGATTTCAAAATACTGACCTTGCAATTAGCAGCCCAACGAGTAACCATTACTCCACCAGGCTCTATATGCAAGAACTATTCAGGGAAGTTAGAGGGAGAGCATGAAAAGAAATGAGTCGTTGAGGTGGCTGGATGCACATCTATCGCTTTGTTCTACTCTCTGACTTTTTCTGAGTTCATTCAAAGTGTAAATTAAGGCACAAAATAGAATTCTACCCAACCCTGCTATATGCCTAAACAGTATCCATTTTCTCATTCTTACTATTAATAGAAGCTCAATTTTGTTTAGGGTGATAATGTACCTAATTAAATTCCTCACTCCTAGACTCCCTCGCAGCTATGCATAAGCATGTGACCCAGTATGGGCCAAATATGTGCAGGTGAAAGATACTGAGTTGGATTCCCAAGAAAGTTTTTGTTGTTGTTTTAAGGAAAAACACTTGTCTGGCATAACCCATTTCATTTTTGTCCTTGGCTCTTCTGCTGTCATGCTCCCTAGTCAGAATATTGAAAGATAGGAGAGTCACATGTGGCTACATGAGGTTGGCAGACCAAGAAGCATGAATTTGCCTATTTCCCAGATGAGTCCCTGAGCAAATACACCAGGCCTACTACAGAACCATAAAGTGCCTGTGATCAGTGGGTTTATTGTGCCTGACCTTTTAAAACCATCAAACGGGCAACCGAAAGACAAACATGCCAAATGTCATTGTAGCTATGGGGAAAGCAGAGAAACACTGCTAGTGATGCAGGTTTGCTGCAAAGCAATCTGGCAGAGCTTAGTGAAAGTTCGTTGAATGTACCCTATGACCTAGTGACCACCCTCCTGGGCATACAACCAAAGAACCATAGTCACTGAGTTGATTCTGACTCCTCATGACCCCATCAAACAAAGCTGAATGGCCCCATGAAGTTTTCAAGGCTTCCATCTTTTGGGAAATAGACAGCCGTGCCTTTATCCCAGAGTGTGCGGCAGATGGCTTCAAACTACTGACCTTTGGGTTAGCAGCCAAGCACTTAACCTCTCCCCTATCAAGGCTCTCTCCTGGATGTATAAAAACAAACAAAAACCCAGATGATTCTTTCTTATTAGCAACCCTACAAGACACAGTAGAATTGCTGCTTTAGGTTAACAAAACTAAAATCTTATGGCAGCAGACAGCCTCTCTTTCCTCCATGGGATAGCTGGTGGGTTGGAACTGCTCACCTTGGGGTTAGAAGCCCAACGCATAATTCCTGGGTATATAGGCCAAGTGATTTATCCAATTCACAGGGCCCTCAGGGCATCTTTAAAGGATGGTTACCACACTGTTGCCTGCAGTAGAGAAGAGTTGGAGCCGACTTGGATACCCATCGACAGACAACTGGAGAAGGAAACAAAAGAAAGATGGTGATTGCTCATGACCAAACGGCACGCAGCAACACATGCAATTGATATGCAGCATAGCAATAACCCTTAATGACATTGCAAGGAGTTGAAAAGATCAGAAAATGAATGACATTTATATCGCAATACCATTCATGGAAGCTGAAAGCCCATTCACCATGCAGCATAGTCTAGTGTGTCCCGTCCAGCGGGAACAGCAACGTAGGTCCTCGATAGAGGGAACAGGATGCGAAGATTGTAGACGAGGCAGGAGGCTGAGCAGTTCTGTTTATTTTTCCACAAGCCGCAGCTTATCAAGGCAAAAAGGAAGGGAGTGCCTGCGGGACATGCAAATCAGGCTACTACTGAACGCCCAATCAGAAAACTTACAAAAGCACACCCAGCGCCAGCAGTCAGTAGTTTCCGATTAGGTCCGTGGGAATGACATTACCTTATGCTAATTAGGTGAAACAGCACATGTGCTAACAGGGTGCTTGTTAGCCAATACAAATAAGGGAAAAGGTTAAGGCCATTTGGACTTTTCTGTAAGGCAGCAAAAGGAAACGGAAAGTCTCCACCCCGGCCTGAGGCCTGAGGCTGAGAGTAAAGCCTGTTTGAGATCTTGGCTGTTGGGGTCCATGGTCCCCGACAGGTCCCCCATTTTTATTATATCAATAGCCAGAAAGCATCCCTTCGGGGACTGCGTCTGTCTTAGGTTGTCGGGCATCAAGTCATCCTTACCCGTCATTGATCAATGGAATGCGGCAGATTTCTTAAAACAAAAGCAAACCAATGTCTGTCTTAGGTTGGTATGACTTGCGCCCGATCTTACCCGTCACTGACTGTCCAGTCCAGCACACAAGGGCAGGGGGTCTTATCATAACAATGCATATGAGCCACCCGATTCAAACATCTCAAGGCGATGATAATGGACCTGAATAGGATTAGCCTGGAGGGCTTCAATTTGCTGCTTCACGAACATCATAAGTTTATTAAATATCACAGGCCCTAAGGAGCACAATAAGAGCAAGCTAACTATGGGGCCCCAAAAGGGTAAAATATAGGGTAAAAGTCCATTCCATCCTGTCCATAATGGGTTGGCAGCCAGTTCTTTTCTTCGATTCTCCAAGTCTTCTTGTAGTTGCTTGATCTGTCTCTGACAATCCCAGATTTGTTCGCATAAAAGCAGCATCTTTCCTGTAAAGCCAAACAAATATCTCCCTGCTCTGCTGTAAGTAAATCTAGACGTCTTCTATTTTGTAATACTACAAGAATCTACTTGATCTTGAATATCTTGTATGGTGCTTGATAAAGCTTGTACATCTGAAATCAATTGTCTAGACAGCTTGGTATACTGAGTAAGAGAAACGCCTAGGCCGGCGGTGCCGGAGCAACTGCAGTGGAGATCCCTAATCCTGCAAGTAAAGGAATAAACTGAACTGCTCTCTTAGTTCTTCCTATCATATGGTCCATGACAGGGATGGGAACAGGTTCATCACCCGAGATAATATCTATGTCCGGGAGGAGGGAGGCCAAAACACACAATCCTGTCCAGTCTGTTGGCAAAAAGGTATAAGCCCTATTGTTGCCACAAACAAAGACTGAACCATTAGGAGCACACAAAGGCTCTGAAATATTGGTCACGCTGCTATAACGTGTAAATGTTACCAAACCCATGTCAATTTTATCAGCGTCATTAAAAAAGGGAGAGGAAAAACAAGTGGAATTAAAACATTGAAAAGGTTGTACCTGAAAAGGAGGGATCACAATGCAAGTACTATTCACTAAATAGTTTAAAGAGGGACTAGGTATAGCAAGAGGAACAGGATATCCTTGCTGCATGCAAAGCCAACATTCTTGAGCCAAAGTTGAACTAGAAGCATTAAGCAAATTATATGGAGCTTCAAGAATACTAAAAGTTTGAGCATCAAGCTCCATATCCCCCCTAGCCTTAGGCAAAGCTAAAGGATGTTACTGGACTTGAGGATCCAAGGCTTCCTGTATCTCCTCAGTTCTTGAAATGGCCTGCCGCCCAGCCATAAGGTCAAGAAAGGCTTCCGATTAGTAATTGGTTGCACTCAATACACGTTTGAGGACCCAAAGCCTCCTGTCCCTCTCTTTGGGGTGTCATTAACCTGAAAAGGGAATTATGGTTAAGATTGGGTGGCTTCTTCATCTCTTCCTTGTCCATCTTTCTCCAAACGTGGTTGCGTCCTTCTAAAGGGAGTCCATCAGCTTTATTCTGCAAAAATATAAATACATAGCCCTTTCTCCAGGTGAATGGACC
>NW_022111303.1:271458-272910 GCF_000313985.2 Echinops telfairi | reverse complement strand
TCCTGCGTTTTAGAATCGACAGGCTGCTGTGAGACTGGCTGATAGCTGCATTTTCTGCCATTCAAAGATTCTTTAGCTGGGTTAGGCAGAGGCCTTGCCTTCTGAGCTCTGCTGGGAGGGGTCTGTATCAAGCTCCTTCCTCCATTTTCCCATAGGGGACTCTTTGCTAATGGCAGTCCTTTATTATTGAATTTAGAACGACATTGACTTGCCCAATGAGTTCCCTTTTGGCAACGGGGGCAAAATCCAGGAGCGGGAGCGGCACGCACTTCCCTTGGTGGCCTGGGGTGATGACTGCGAATCGGGCACTCTCGGACGAAATGGCCGTTTCTGCCACATTTAAAGCACCCCATTTTTGATCTGTCACGGTCGGCCAGAAAGTCTTTAACAGTCTGACCGCTAAAAGCGGCGGCCATAGCAAGTCCTTGCTGGTAGGCAGGCTGTACGTCTGCGCACAGGCGGATGTATCCTCGCTAAGTCAGTTTTGCCCTTCTGCAGGCGTGTGGAGGCCTGACAGGCAGGGTCGGCGTTTTCGAAAGCCAGCTGTTTAATAAATTCCGAGTTCCGAGTTAGCCTCTGCATTCCCAAACAGCCTTTCGGCAGCGGTCATAAGTCTATTGATGAATTCCAACAAGGGTTCATCAGTTTTTTGTTTAATGCTGGTAAGCATCACATTAGCATCCCCCTTTGTAGGAATTTTTTCCCAGACTTTAAGAGCAGCAGTCTGTATATGAGCAAACAATCCCGGGGCATAATCTTTCTGCACTTTTGTGGTGGCAAAATCCCCCTCTCCCAACAACATATCTTGGGTCCACGGGGTGTCCGTGCCAACATTCCCTCTAGCCGTTTCTTTGCAGAAAAAGGAAAACTCGGACCTCCACAGCAAATAATCCCCAGCTGAAAGGACAGATCGAGCCAAGGTGTTCCAGTCTCCTGGTGTAAGCCATTTCTCACACAAGGCTTCCACCAGGTTCATAGTAAAAGGAGTGTTGGGCCCGTAGGTGAAGACAGCCTTTTTGAGTTCTTTTAAAAGCATAAATTTAAAGCTTTCATGGCATCTGATAGGATCCTCGCCCCCGCTAGTTTCCTCATCATCATTCTTAATTTCGACCACCGGGAAAGCCAAGTGACAGGACTGCTGAAAAGGAGATGGGCCTGTACTCTTTCTTATGGGGGCTAGACACTTTTTGGAATTCAAGTTAACCAGGGGTAATGGGGCAGAGGGCTGGGGAGGAAGAGGTGGGTTGTGGGGTGGAGAAGCATATCGGGGAGGCCTAGAGGACGAAGGTAGCCCGTAGGGATCATGGTATTTGACGGCCTCCTCCTCTAAATCATCCCAATCAACCTCAGAAGGGTCGGGGAGAGGCTTGTCAACGCGAAATCGCCTTGTTCAGATAGAGGTGGCGGCGGGGTATCGGTAGATGAACGCTTTGGCAAAACTAGGGGCTGTGA
>NW_022111303.1:268822-269763 GCF_000313985.2 Echinops telfairi | reverse complement strand
CAAACCCAGGTCTCCCACATGGAAAAGGAGAATTCTACAACTGAACCACCAATGTACCCTCAGAATACAATAAGTATCCAGTAAATGGTTACTAAGAATGTGGCTGCAAGGAAAATCAAGCAATTTCCTGCCAAGGCTTAAGCCTAATATTTTCCCACACACTAGAAGGCTGCAGAGGAATGACTTTCTTCATGCCAGCCCTGGTATCTAGAGAAGGGAACCTAACCCTGAGCCACTGAACCCCAGCAGGCTGGGGAGCAATGTCAAATTGGATGAGGGACAATCCTGGCTGAGTTCGTTTCCCTAAGCTCTCACAGCAGTTTAGCATGTCCACAGCTGTGCTCAGAATAATAGCCATGCGATCACCACCCAGAGAAATTCTACTTGCTTTCACATCCCATGCTAGTCATTGCAGCCATCATGGAGTAGAGTTTATGCTCATCACGATGTAGAACTCACAGTGGCACTGTGGGTGAGCCATTGGGCAGGTAATTCCAAGTGGTCAGCTGTTCTGCGAGAGAAAGGTGAGACTATCTGCTGCTGTAACGATTGAGTCTGAGGATTTTATACAGGGTCACAGTGAGTCAGGATCCACTCAATAGTGGTGGGTGTGGTTATTAGCTCCGCCATCAGATCATACTTAATGTATTCATTAACATGTATGTTTGCCACAAATTCAATGTCTTTTATTCTTATCACTGCATTTTAATAGAATTTGTGCCTTTGTGATTCTGCATTTCATTGGAGGCATTTGGAAGTATTATTCTGGGGAGTGGGCAGGTGTTCCATAGCCTTTCCTAAAAGCCAAAAGGATCCATGGGATGGCAATGGTTAAGACCCTCTAATAGAGTTTATCAAAGAGCCCTGGTGGCACAAAGGTTAAGTGCTCAGCTGCTATCCAAAAGGTTGAAGGTTTGAACCCACCAGTGGCTCCGTTCTTG
>NW_022111303.1:266152-267067 GCF_000313985.2 Echinops telfairi | reverse complement strand
AAGACTGAAGGGCAATGAGTTTATTTAGGAAACTCTGAGCATGCAGGTAAGGACGTTGGGCTGTGAGACAGTGGAGGGAAGGCCACCAATAACAAATAGATTGTGAATCTAGTTACAACCCTGGGCAACTGCCCCTTAATCACTTAGGAAGTCTCTGGGGGTAGGTGTAGCACATGCCCCTTAGAGTTTTGCCATCCAAGAGGTGAGGGGGCCGGTCAGGGCTGCTCCCAGGGCCATGTGCTCCTCAGCACATTCAGCCAGCAACCGCAAAGGGACGATCCCCATCATGGCATGTGGTACAGAGCTGGCCCTTGGTGACTGAGGGGAGTACACAGAATCTGGAAGGTGGGAGTGAAGAGAAGGAGCACCGGGGAGTGTCTGCTACAGACTCCAGGCTGGAAAGCCAACTCCGTGCTCCTCAAGGGGACAGGCGCTCCCCTCTCTGGATCTCACTTTTGACATCAATACACAATGGTTGACTCTGTGAGGGTTACAGACTGGGGACTCCGACGGCCAAATGAGGACCTTGGGTGGGCTTGGGTTGGCCTGCCTATTCACTGCCATCTAGAAGATTCCAAGCACAATGACCCTGCAAGACCAAGCAGAACTGCCCCTGTGGATTTCCGCACTACCACCCCAGTGTGACTGGTGGTTTCAAACTACTGACCTTCTAGTTAGCTGGCCAACACATAACCCACTATGCCACCAGGGCTCCTTGGCCTGCCTGGCTTCTATCCAATGTTATTGAATCACCTTTGAAAAAAATCAGGAGGCTTTGTAAGAAAACAGGATTTTTGACTTTCTCTGGAAAAATCGATCTGGCATTACTAGAACCTAAACTAGAGGATCCACAATTCCATGTGGCTCCGGGAATCTTGACATTTCTTCTTCCTGCCCAAAGTAAAATTGTTTAAG
>NW_022111303.1:264492-265769 GCF_000313985.2 Echinops telfairi | reverse complement strand
ATACTCCTTCAGTGCCTTGCTGGCCTGGGCCAGGCTGAGATGAATCAGCTTGCTCCTCACAACTGGCTGCTGGGTTCCAGTCAACTCCTAGAGGCTACTGGCTGTGCCCGTCAGTAGAAGTTGGAGTTGAGGACCCTCAGCTCTTGGCTGAGCACCTCTGGGAGTCTGTAGCTGATGACTCAGGCTGGCCCTGATTGCCAATCTAGATGGTGCTTTAAGTCATTTCAGTCGCGCCACCTCAGCTGTGATTAGTCTAGTCTCTGCAGCCTCTGAGGGAGGGAAAAACAAAACACCTCAATGACTTTGAATAATAGTGGGATATCCTGTTTTAAAAGGCAGAAAGTCTGAATTCAGGAGTATTTTTTTGGGGTCTCTTTTATGCATTTCACATTTATGAAATAAGAACTAACAGTATTCATTCCAGTAAGTGGATCAGAACCACCTAAGGGCCCACTCCCCCCAACAGACCACCCCATTAAGAAAAGCGGTCCATCACTTGTCTGTTGTCATTTTGTGGTACTGTGGTGATTTTTATTTTGTGTGATTCTGGGAGCTATGTCATTGGAATTTCATATACCAGTAGGGTCACCCAAAGAGCTTCCAGACAAAGAACAGGCAATGAAGAAGGAATCGGCTGCCCATTTGGGAAGAATGAGCCATTGAAAACCCTCTGGATAGCATCAAAACACTGCCAGTTACTAAACACCTCATGAACAACAGAAGAACATTGTCAGAACTTGTGCCAGAAGATGAGCTCTTCGACTTGGAAAGTACTCAAAATGCAGCTGAGGAAGGGGAAGAACTGACTTTTCAAAGGCAAGTCGACCATAATGACACAAATGGAGTGTAGCCATCAGGACCTTCATTTGCTGATGGGGCACAACTCAAAATGAGGAGAAACAGCCGCAAATCTCAAATAATAATTGAAACTTGGAATGTATGAAGTATGAATTTAGGAATATTGAAAGTCATTAAAATGAAATGGAATACATAAAGAATGATATTGTAAGCATTAGCTGAAATGGACTGATATTGACCATTTTGAAAAAGAAAATCATATGGTTTACTATGCTGGAAATGACATAATCAAGAGAAATGACATTGCATTCATCATCAAAAGGACATTTATTTATTTATTTATAATCATTTTATTAAGGGCTCATATAACTCTTATCACAATCCATACATACATCAATTGTGTAAAGTGCATTTGTACATTCATTGCCTTCATCATTCTCAAAACATTTCCTCTCCACTTAAGCCCCCGGCATTAGGTC
>NW_022111303.1:261667-262882 GCF_000313985.2 Echinops telfairi | reverse complement strand
CCAATTTAATAGAAGAAAGTATTCTTGCATTGAGGGAGTACTTGAGTGGAGGCCCAATGTCAAAAGGACATTTAAAGATCTATCTTAAAGTACAATGCTATCTTTGATAGGATGCTATCTAGCCACCTTCAAGGAGAACCAATAAATACAACTATTATTCAAATTTATGCAACAACTACCCAAAGCTAATGATGCAGAAATTGAATCATTCTACCAGCATATTCAGTCCCAAATTCAGTCCCAAAATGCGATTGGAATGCAAAAGTTGAAAACAAAGAGGAAGGACCAGTAGTTGAAAAATATGGTCTTGGTGATAGAAGCCAAGCTGGAGATCGCATGACAGAGTTTTGCAAAACCAACAAATTGCTCATAGCGTATACTATATTTTCCAACTACAGTTCTTTCAATTTTGTTTTCAACGCTTGCACTCCAATCACCAATAAGTATCAATTTATCTTGATTGTATGTTAGAATTTTGCATGATTAGTGATTTCTTCATACATTTGGTCAACAACACAAAAGGTGACCATACATGTGGACTTCTCCAGATGGAATACACAAACCAAATTGACTACACCTGTGGGAAGAGACAATAAAAGAAGCTCAATATCAGCAACTGAAACCATGCCAGGGACCGATTATGAAACAGATCAGCAATTGCTCATGTGTAAGACCAGTTGAAGTTCAAGAAAATGCAAACAAGTACACAAGAGTCAATATACAACCTTGAGAATAACTCACCAAATTTGGAGAACATCTCTGAAAAAAGCAAAGCGTCTTTAAAAAGACAAGAAAGAACGAAAAGATACAAGTGCATGTCAGAAGAGACTTTGAAACTTACTCTTAATCATAGAGCAGCTAAGGCAAATGGAAGAAATGATGAAGTAAAGAGCTAACCAGAAAATTTCAAAGGACAGCTTGAGAATACAAAGTAAAATATTATAACAAAATGTGCAAAGACCTAGAGTTAGAAAACCAAAACAGAAGAACATATTCAGCATATCTTAAACTGAGAAAACTGAAGAAAAATGTCGTCTTGAGGTGCAATATTCAAAGATTCTATGGGCAAAATATTGAATGATGAAGGAAACATCTGAGGAAGATGGAAAGAATACGGAGTCACTGTATCATCAAAAAGAATAGATCAACATTCAACCATTTCAGGAGGTAACATATGAGCAAGAACCAATGGTCCTGAAAGAAGAAGTTCAAGAT
>NW_022111303.1:251581-255271 GCF_000313985.2 Echinops telfairi | reverse complement strand
ATCCTTTAACTCTCATGCTCTCTATGACTTTACTATAATCTCTACTTATTATCGCTGTACAATTGCGCCTACCAAACCTGTGATGTTTTGTGGGGTTCCCTCTTACCCTTAACCCCACATGGAAGCACTCATTTGTCGATGTCAGGAAATTTGGAATACAGCTACTTGGCCAACGGACTGGAAAAGATCCATATTTGTACCCATTCCAAAGAAAGGAGACTCAACGGAATGGTCAATTTATATAACAATATCATTGGCATCACATGCGAGTCAAATTTTCTGAAGATAATACAACAGTTACATTAATACATTGACAGAGAGTTTCTGGATTCAGCATTTGGGAGCCATGGTGGCATAGGGGTTACAGGTTGGATTGCAAACCTCAAGGTCATCAGTTCAAAACCACCAGCCACTCCGTGGGAGAAAGGCAAGGTTTTCTATTCCCATAACGAGTTACAGTCTCAGAAACTCACAGGGGCAGTCAGTTCTACCCTGTACTATAGGGTCAGGATGAGTTCTCATCAACTACATGGCAGCGAGTTTGGTTTCTTGGTTTCCCAGAGATTTAAGCCAGATTCAGAAGAGGATGTGGAACAAGGGATATCAGATGTCAGATGGACCTTGCCTGAAAGCAGCGAATCCCCAAAAGATGTTCACTTGTGTTTTATTGACACCCAAAGCATTTGACTGCGTGGATCATAACAAACCATGGATAGTTTTGAGAAAGGAATTCCAGAACACTTTTTCTTGCTCATGTGAAACTTGTACACGGATTAAGAAGCAGTAGCACAAATAGAAAAAGGGTAGATGACATGGTTTAAAAATCAAGAAAGGTGTGCAACCAGGTTGCACCCTCTTATACTTTTTCAATCTGTATGGTGAGCAAATAATCAGAGAAGCCAAATTATATGAAGAACACAGAATCAGATTTAGAGGAAATATGATTAATAACCTGCTATATGCAGACAACACAACTTGCCTTGCTGACAAGGATGGGGGACTTGAAGCACTTGCTGATGAAGATCAAGGATTGCAGCCTTCAATGTGGATTACAACTCAATACAAAGAAAACCAAAATCCTCACAACTGAACCAATAGGTAACATCATGATAAATGGAAAAAAAATTGAAGTTGTCAAGGATTTTGTCTTGCCTAGATCCACAACCAATGCTCATGGAAGCAGCAGTCAAGGGATGAAAAGACACATTGCATTGGGTAAATCTGCTGCATAAGACCTCTTTAGAATGTTGAAAAGTTAGAATGTTACTTTAAGCAGGAAGGTGAACCTGACCCAAACCATGGTATTTTCATGTGCCTCATCTGCATGTGAAAAGCTTGCCATTGAGTGAAGAAGACCAAAGTAAACCGTATGAATTTGAACGATGGTACTGGCAAAGAATATTGACAGTACCATGGACTGCCAAAAGAACAAACAAAAGCTGTCTTGGAAGTACGGCCAACATTCTCAATAGAAGTAAGGATGGTGAGACTTTGGTTCACCTACTTTGGACTTGTTGTCAGCGGAGACCAGTCCCTGGAGAGACATCATGCTTAGTAAAATGGAGGGGCTGTTGAAGGCCCTTGAAGAGATGGATTGACACTGTGGCTACAACAAGAGCATTGAGCATAGGAACACTTGTGTGGATGGAGCAGGAGCTGGTAGTGTTACATTCTGCTGTGATTAGGGTTGCCATGGACCAGAACCAACTGGATGGCACCTAACAACTACAACAAGGAGAGACATTAAAAACCCAAACTCACTGCCATTGAGTTGACCCTGATTCAGAGCAACACCAGAGGACAGAACCTCAGGCTGCTGGCAGGCCAAGGGGCATCACCATGGCAAGAGGTGCCGCCACGAAGGGCCCCTGCCTCCCCACCCCACCCCCAACCTCCCTGCTTATTCTCATGTTGAGGGTGAAACGTCAGAGTCCAATATTTTTTGTCACCTGGTGAAACGATGAGGCCCCATTCCCATTGCGTTGGTATCATCAGAGCGCAACAGGCAAGTGGGGGTAATTGCTGTCTCCGGGTTAATCCTGCTCAGTTCAAACATTTTTACAGGCTGAATGACTATCAGCCAGGCCCTGGCGAAATAAAACCCGTGCTTTCTGCCTAGGTGGATTTTGAGGCGATTCAGCCCATTTGCTTCTGCTAAAGAGGCTACCTCAGAAAAACAGGAAATAAAAACATACCGGGCGCCATTGACATTGGGTTTCTCATTCTTTCTTCCTTTCTTCCCTCCCTCCCTCTCTTCTTGCCCTTCTCTCTTTCTCTCTTCTTCCTTCCCTCCCTTTGCTCATGTCTTCCTTCTTCCTGTCTGCCTTCACCTTCCATCCTCCCCTCCCGCCCTCCTTCATTTCACCTTCGCTCCTCTCTCCCCACCTTTCTCCTTTCCTTCCCTGCCCTTCCCTTCAGCCTCCTAGTCTCCCTCCTTCGCTCTCTCCCTTCCCTCCTTCCCTCCTTCCTTTCCCCCCCTTCTTTTGATCCAGTGATTTGTACTCCTTTCTTCCTGTCATCCCACCCCTCCCTCTCGCCGGAGAAACACCAGTTCTGTGCGGCGCTAGTTTCTTGGCGCCAGACCCTGTTCTCTGTGTGTACATAAGTCTGCGTCCTGTGTCCAAACATAAGACAGACATGTGATTAGGGCTGGACAGAAGAAGGAATTTGACAGGTATTCTGCATCCCAAATCTCCAGGAGGCAAAAATCAGGTTCCTGTCTTCAAGGTTACCTCTCCCATTGTAATTGCATCCCACAGAGGCTGCTCCCAGCGGGGTTCCCACCACCAGCTTGGCAGCCCTCCCAGCTGACTGCAGCTCCAGCCTCCTGCAGCCTGCTGCCTGCCTCCCTGCAGCTCCAGAAGAATTGGGGCAGCAGTGACAAGAACAACAAAACCCCCCAGAAGTTGAACAAGAAAGGAGGCTGCTGTGCTTGAGAATGCCCCCTCACCCCACCTGCATGTTGTTGAGATGCATGTTCTCATCCCTGTGGCTGGGCAAGAAACACACCCTCCCCAAACGCAGTGGCTTCAAACAAGGACAATCATTGCGTGGGTGCTGGGAGGCTGCTGGGCCATGCTTGGAGTCTCCCATGAGTTGGCAGTCACATGGGAGCTGGGACTGGAGGCCTCTGGCGACTCCAGTGGCTACACATGCACTCAAAGGGCTGGCAGCAGAAGCTGGCTGTTAACTGGGTACTCAGCTGCGCTATTGGCTGGAGTGTGTCCACGTGGCCTTTCCAGGTGGCTTGGGCTTCTCTCAGCATGGTGTCTGGGTGCTGAGAAGTGTCCTGAGAGGTATCACGTGGAGGCTGGACTTTCTAAGGGTGAGCACTCAAGAAGAAGTATTCGAAGGGATTTTGTAGAAGCTATACAGCGCTTTGGGGGAGGGAAGGGAGTTGCCCAAAGTAGATGTCACATTGTGTCATTTTCTCCATAATCTATTGGCCAAAGGGATTATGAACCCATCCAGACTTAAGGGGAAAGGGCATAGACTGTACCTTCCTATAGGTAGCCTGTCAAGGAATTTGGGGGTCATATATGAAGACTGGGAGACCCTGGGTGGCACAAATGGTTAAGGACTCAATGAATCAAGAGCTTGGCAGTTGCACCCCTCAGAAGGAAGATCTAATGGCCTGCTTCTAGAAGCCCACAGCCTTGAGAATCCTGTGATGTGTAGTTTTTCCCTGGC
>NW_022111303.1:244658-245654 GCF_000313985.2 Echinops telfairi | reverse complement strand
TTGGTTCATCTACTGCAGGTGACCATTTGCAAGTAACTGTACTGTCCTTGGATGGTATTGTTCATGAGCTAGGCTGCGAACTAAGGGTTAACGGTTTGAGTTCACCCAGAGGTGCCTTCCAAGAAGGCCCTGGTGATCTGCCTCTGGAAAAAAAAACACCCCAGTCATGGAAAATTCTACGGACCGGACTTCTCTAACATACTTGGGGTCTCCATGAGTCCGAGTTGACTCAACAGCAATTGGTTGCTGGTATTCCTGCAAGTAGAAGACAATAATCTTTACGCGATCCCATTTGGATTCATGGGAGGAGGATGGATTCCTCTGAGAGAACTCCTCAGGACTCCAAGGGCTCAATGATCTTACAAAATATGAGAGAAACTCTGAGCCTGATGAAGGATGAAATTGCCATGCAGACCCCGTTTTAGGATGGTCAAGTTTCCAGGTCTTTCCCTGACTCACAATGGAGCCCTGCGAGGTCTCTGAATGGAAGGGCACCCTTGCTCCCAGGACCTGGAGCCTTGTATCTGAGCAGAGCAGTCACGATGAGAAAGAGGATCCAAGGGGGAAGAGAGGGGGCTGCTTCACTTGTCTGTGTCAAGCAAACAAATGTTTTGGCACGAAATTTCCCTTCAAGAATGTTCTGATTTTTTAAGGAAACCTTTTCCTGAATCATTTCCTCAGTGGGAAACCACTCAGCTACCTCAAGAAGGAAGAATTTTCTCCTGCTTAACTCCCTAGGCTGTGCTGACTCACAAGGAGGTGTGACTAGCAGGTGATGAGACTGATTTCCAGACTCCTATGAAAATCAACAAGCGCTCGGCTGCTAAGTGAAAGGTTGCCCGTTGGAACCCCCTAGCTGTTCTGTAGGAGAAAGCTGTGGCTGGCTGCGTCTGACAAGATGACAGCCTTGGAAACTCAATGGGGCAATTCTCCTCTGTTCTGTACAGTTGCTTTGAGTTGGAATGGACTTGACAGCGATAGATCTGTTTTTCCCCC
>NW_022111303.1:240606-243265 GCF_000313985.2 Echinops telfairi | reverse complement strand
ACTCATAGCGAAACTACACACAACAGAACGAAACACCGCCTGGTCCTGCACCATCCTCACAATGGTCCTTCTGTGTGAGCCCATGGTTGCAGCCACTGTGTCAATCCATCTTGCTGAGGGGCTCCGTTTGGTTCATATATCTATGTACAATGGGAAGGTCCCACAAGGCCCGCTGGGTGACTCATATGATAAGCCATCAACTCCTATCCCCCTTGGCATCTCCCAAAGTTTCTGAAAGCTGCAGCCTCTTCCACCTGCCAGCAGCCCTCTTGGACAGGATCTCCTCAACACTGTCGCAGCCACCTCCAGGACCCACTTGATCCTCTGGAAGCTCCCTTAGCCTTAGGACACCACCTGCTGGGACTGTGGGTTTGCTGCCTCTCCTGGCTCATTTTCTCTCTCACCTGCCCTCCTGGAGGACTCCAGCCACCCTTCTCCTTCCAGATCCTTCCAGCAGGAGGCAGATATTGGTCTCTATGTTACCAGCTTTTTAGGGACAGATCAGCCTCTCCCAAGAATGTGAGTGCACCAGAGTGAGCATGCCCACAAGTCTGTGGAGCTCACGGCCAGGTGTCTGAAGAGAGAACTGATGGAAGAGCTGCCCCTTCTCACAAGCGCTGATTCCACAGGTGAGAGCACGTCTCCTGGGGACTCAGCTTGAGTCTCAAGGAGCACGTCTCCTTGACAACACTGGCAACTGGAGGTGCTGTGAGTCATTTTCTTGCCTTTGAGGAGTGCAAGGGAAATGCTACAATATGTCCCTTCAGATCAGCCACCAATCCTTATCTGGAGAACTCCCTGAAATGACAGGGATGGGAGGGAGAGGTTTCTGGGACACGTTTTCACTTGCACATCTCTCAGGTGAGTCAAACATTTGACCCCCCAAAGTTGAGTATGATGGTGGAGAATTCAGGCTGGGAGATAGAGTGTCTGGGTTCAAATCAGGAGACTTCACATCTCACCTCCCATGGTTCTCCTGCATAAAACCCAAGCCAAGCTGTTTATCACTTCCCTGCTGAGCATCCTACTGAGGCCAGCTAAATTCATTCTTTCCTGATGACAAAGTTATTTGCGTCAAATTGCCTTGCCATGTAGCCCTTAGCAATGGCCAGAAGGGCTGCTTGTCAAACTGCAGAGCAGGGCTTCTAGGCACAAATGCTAAGAAGGGAGCTATTCACAGCAAGGTCGGTAGTTCGGTAGTTCAGAACCCACTAGCTGTTCCTCTGGAGAAAAACTGTGGCTGTGTGCTTCCGTAAAGATGCCTGGCCTTGGAAACCCCCTGGAGAGGACCGTGATGAGCTGGAATGAGCGCTACAGCAGTGGGATTTTGTACCTGTGGATGTAATCCCACCTGGGCAGAGATTTTCTTTGTGACATTAATGAGTCTGGGTCAGCATAGCCTGTACCTTACACCAATCACTTGGCAGATACAAAAGGAGCCCATTCAGCACTGAAGCAAACCAGCTCCAAGGAGAGAAGGCAGCTGCCACACAGAGAGCTCCAAGGACCACTTGCCAAGGAGGTTAGTGAAGCCGACACAAGAATACCGCCACCCCCCAGGAATGGATGAAAACAGCCTGCGCGTCAAGCCAGTGCGCTGACATGATGCTGTCAGCCTCCGGTGCTGTGAGAACATTGACTTCGGTTTGTTAAAGGCACCCACTTGCAGTATGTCTGTGACGTCAGTGTGTGGAAACTATGGCAAGCCCCGCTCCCTGCCTCACAGTGGCAAACCCTCAGCATTGAAACCCGGTGTCTTCTCTGCCACTGGCCAGCTGTGAGAGGGCAGGAAACGCCTTTTGCTTTCCTGCTCCTTGTTTGTGACCTCTCTCTGAGGCAGGGAGCAGAGGAGGTGAGGTTGGAACCCTTTCCTTTCATCAGTACCCGGCGCCATCTCTTGGGACACTGTCATGTGCTCCTCACCAGCGCTTCGCCCTCTCTTTCACCAAGCCATGTGCTGTTTAAAACACACACACACACACACACACACACACACACACACACCCCTAATTTTCAGGTATGTTTGTCTTAATTCCCTAATAATAACAAAAATTATTCAAAGTCACTTTACCATCTGAAAAGAAATATTTATGCATACACTTAGATCATGGAAGCCAACTGGCTTCTTAACAACATTTCCCAATTAAATATTCAGCAGAGATTAAGTCTGAAGCAGTTCATCCATTTTTTGATAATCAAAACAAAAACCCAAGGTGAAGGGATCCACAAGAGCATGTAAGATCATAGACTGAAAGTAGCCCCATCGAACACCAAAGGCTTGTCCAAAAGGGCAGAGCCGCAGGTCAAAGCCGCGTCTCTCTGGAGTTGCTGGCATTTAACTAGATGCAAAATGTCAGTGCAGGAAATGGCTTGTCCAATGCAAATATTAACAAAGGAGGCGTGTGTCCTTATGTAAATGGAGCTTCAGCCAATCTGGGCCTTCAGGATCCAGCTCCCATCGCGGCATCCACAGGAAGCAACAGGCAGATGTTCCGTTTGCTTATTTTCCCTCTCTTTGCTAAGAGGAAAAGGAGCCTTTGTGGCCGAGTGGCTACACATTGGGCTGCTAACTGCGATATTAGCAGGTCGAAACCACCAGCTGCTTTCTGGGAGAAAGATAAGGCATTCTACTCCCATAAAGAGTTCGAGTCTCAGACAC
>NW_022111303.1:237179-238261 GCF_000313985.2 Echinops telfairi | reverse complement strand
GGGCTGGCACTCTCAGTAATCAGATCTTATGGGCACCTTGAGAAGGGCTTGCTCACTGACCCAGCTCCCCAAGCAGGTATATATACCAATCAGGGTGACTAAGGAGACCAGTGCCAAGAATGATCACATTCTCTGCATATGTACAAATGACATGGGCAGCCACCTCTGCTGATGGTGGCTGCACGGTGAGTGTCTGGAATCAAACCTGGCTGGGTGGACCATCGAAGGATTTGGTGACGTGATCATAGTGGGTGCACCACATTGCCAGTAAAGCTGAGGAAATGGCTTTTGAGGAAGCAGGGCCAGCTGGGTTGCCAGCCCTAAGTCAGTGAGAACTTTAGTTTGTCCTGCCAATGGAGGACAGACATGTGACTCTTTGTTCGCTGGTGGCTGCTGGGATCTGGGTAGTGGGGCCACCATGGCTGCTGCCAGAATTCTCCATGGTCCCTGATTCCACGCTCAAGTCGCTGGCTTCATCACTACCACTGCCATCGCATAGATTCTGACTCACAGCAACCCAATAGGACAGAGTAGAACTGCCGCTGGTGGGTTTGGCAGCCTGTGGATCATTATGAGATCATTTCTATCTTGCAGTAGCTTAAGGGTTCAAAATGCTGACCTTATGGTTAGCAGCCCAACGTAACCCACTTGATCGCTTGTCCTTGCCAGCTGATCCAGGGAGTCCATTCCCAAGTGCATATTTGAAAGAATGAAAGATGAGTAGCCAGATGGATGCCGCACTAATAACAATAGGCAAAGGGAAGCAGTAAGCCAAAAACACTCATCAACAGAAGAATAGAGAAAATATGATATACACACAGTGGGATATGCATATAGTCTGCCACAAGAAAACTAAAGCCTTTGATTCTGATATAGTCTGTAACACAAGTGAATGCAAAAAACATGAAGTGAAAGAAGCCAAATACCAAATGCCATGTTTTGTATGAGTCCATTTAGAGGAAAACTCCTGGACAGGTAAATTCCATAGAGCCAGAGAGCAGATTGGTGGTTTCCCAGGGTGGGGTGGGAGGGGCAATAGGGAATGACTACTTAATGGCTGCAGGGTTGATGAAAATGTTCTG
>NW_022111303.1:235097-236187 GCF_000313985.2 Echinops telfairi | reverse complement strand
TCCTCACCAGGACCATATTTCAAATGCATCAATTCTTCTTGTGGGGCTTCCTTATCCATTTTCCAGCTTCCACATAAAAATAATCATGCCTTGGGTCAGATGCTCCTGAGTTCTCAAGGTGACACGGTCACCTCGTTTAAAAAAAATTTTTTTTTAAAGAGGTCTTTTGCTGCAAATTCACCCAATGCAATTTATCCAGGGATTTCTTGACAAATGCTTCTATGAGCGTTGGTTGTGGATGGGTCCAAGTAAGATAAAATGCTTCACCATTTCAATCTTTTCTCTGTTTATCATGTTGCTTATTGGTCCAGTGGTGAGGATTCTTGTTCTCTTAACCTCGAGTTTTAATCCATACTGAAGACTATGATCTTCGAACTTCATCAGTAAGTGCTTCAACTCCGCTTCCCTTGCAGCAAGCAAGGCGGGTCACCTGCATATCTCAGGGTGTTCTCAAGTCTTCCTCCAATCCTGAAGTCTCCAGTTCAGCCATTCAAAACTCAAAACAGCTCAATGCCATGGAAGTCCAGTCAATTCTGACTAGAGCAACCTTAGAGGTCAGGGAAGAACTTCCCGGAAGGTTTCCAATGCTGTAATCTTTGTGTGAGCAGATGGTCACATCTTTCTCACTCAGGATAGCTGGTGAATTCCAAGTGCTGCCCTTTCGGTTAGCAGGGAAGTGCTTAACCACTACCCTACTGGGATTCCAAGTGTGACCTAGCAGCCACAATTTTCTTCTGAGACCAAAGGGGTTGTTAGGTGAGAATCCTTGACCAAGGGTGGTCCAGCAGACCTGCTCAGCATTCACCCAGGTGCAAAATCCAGCGAGAGGATGAATTATTATTATTATTTTAATCAAGTAACAGACCCAGGTGTAGCAGCAACCCAGCTTTCTAATATCACTGTGGCTTTGATAAATATGTCCCATTCCTTGATAACTTTTCCAAATCCTTTAATATCTTGTAGCTCAGTCCCTGATGTCTGGCTGTCACAAAATGTGTGAAGTTGAGACCAAATGTCAATAAACTCTCCCTGCCTGCCTCAACTCAGCACATAATCATCTTCAAGGTAAAAACATGGTAAGTCAGTTATG
>NW_022111303.1:231686-233420 GCF_000313985.2 Echinops telfairi | reverse complement strand
AGCAGAATATATGAAATATAAAGGACCAAGGATTTGCTGAGCTTAAATATAAACCTGTTTTTCAACCCCAAGTCTTTCTTGCCAAAAAATAATGTCCCACAATAGTAATGGCCTCTGGACTGCCAAGAAAGCATGGCTTCTGCGTTAGATCAAACCAAGGAGATAGCTATAAGGCCCTGTACTAAGATCACAAAAGAATGTAATGCAGTGCCTTGTAGACAGTCTTGTGTACACAAAAACTTTTCTAAGAGTCTTCAGGAGGCTGTCCTACAGCCTAAATAGGCCGACTTGTAGCCTAAAACAGAGAGGGACCCATCTCAAAGAGTGTGGGGATATGGCTTTCATAAAATGGAGTGTATCATCTAATCCAATGCACGGGGAACCCAGTAAGTTTGGGAAGGAACTGCATGGGCTTGGACTAAACAGCCAGAGATAGCGCCACATAAAAAGAGGGAAGCCAACTGATAAAGCAACCCGGACATTATTGTGGAAGAGGAAAAGAGAGTTTGAAGACAATCAAAAGCTACCAGGACCTCTCTTAGGGAGAAAGCCTGGTGGCTTCAACTTGTATGCTCTGGGGGGAATTCGGCAGTCACTTATTAAATTGTGTACACAATTTAATCCCTTTAAGGGCCTTCAATGGGCCTTCACCCCAACTATCCTGACAAAAAAATCTATCTTGAAAATCACCCTGCTGTGAGGAAACTATAGGTAAGCACATGACACGATCACATGGAGGAAAATTGGGGAGCCAACGAAACAGCAAGAACCAAGGCCCGAGACCTATGAAGCAAAGCAAACCCATCTTGCTAGGTCTCACTGCTTGAGCAGCTTTGGCCAATGCCATGTGGAGCGGAGATTAGCTGCCCTGGCCAACCTTTCCTCAAATTACAGAATTGTGGGCAAATAATACACTGAGTGGGATTGAAAGTCATTAAGCAGCAATAGTTAAGTGAAACATATGGGTCTATCATTACCTATCTGTAAAGAGTCTTTGACAACTGGTTTATGGAAGACCCAGGCCCTGATGACCTCCCATAAACACGTACTCCTTATCATAGCCATGGATGCTCATGGGAACATTAAAGTTGTGCTTGGGAGAGGAAAAGATGGGTTAAGAAATGAGCAAGACAAGCCTTGAGGAAGATGGCCGACTATTACGTAGCTCACACCCCAGGCTCCGAGGAGATTGGTGAGTGGGGAGAGTTGGGGGCGGAGTAGGGGTACCAAATTTGTCTGATCGATTCCCAAGACCACTCAGAGCATCTCTTGGACCTAGAGGTCGACTCATAGCCAGGGCTCCGCGTGGACACCAGGGTCTCAGGTGCGGCGCTCCTGCACCTGCTCCTCCGGACCAGTGCCACAAAGCAGCTAGGTGCATGGGTGGAGGTTGTGCCTGCCTGCCTCAGCACTCCATGCAGAACCGCCAACTCTCCGCAGGGCGCCGGGGCTCGTGTGTGTGCTCCGACCAGCAAACCTCCCCCCATCCTGAAGATTCGGTCCCACCCGGGCGCCCCTCATGGTCCAACAGGCCAGACCCCACCCCCCTTTTCTCGCTGAAGTTAGAGTCTGAGGACTTGCCTCTCGGCTCTGCATAAACTGCCAATCAGACCTTCCTGCACTCTCAGAGATCGCAGCCCAGAGGAGTGCGCTCCATCACCGCGCTCCTTGCAGATCCGGCAGCCAGCCCCTTCCCTGGGCCTCGCCGCCCACCCGCTCCCCTATACATGCGCA
>NW_022111303.1:230421-231586 GCF_000313985.2 Echinops telfairi | reverse complement strand
GGGCAGACAGCAGGGGCTCTGTTGGTTCAAGCCTAGCAGCTGCCTGAATGTTGACCCAGACACCTGTGGAGGGTGGATCCAGGCTGCATGTAGACTCGCTGCCTTACCCAGATAGAAGTGCATCTCCCAAACACTCACTGCCATCGAGTTGAGGGCAACTCATAGTGACACCATGGGATAGGGTAGAACTGCCCCTGTGCAGGTTTCAGGGACTGGAACTCTTTTCTAGGAGTAGCAAGCCTCTTATTTTTCCTGAGAGGGGCTAATGGTTATGAACTTCTGACCTTTTGGTTAGCAGCCCCATGTGAAACCCATTCCACCACCGGGCCTCCTGAAGAGTATTACAAGTAGGGAAAAAGAAAAATGGCCATCTAGCTGACACCCACTCATGGCGACCCCATGTCTGTCATAGAACTGTGCTCCATAGGTTTCCCAGAGCTGAGAGTTTGGAAGCAGAACACCAGGCCTTTCTTCTAAGGTACCTCTGGGTGGACTCAAATAGCCAACCTTTTGGTTAGCAGCCAAGCCCCTTCACCTTTAATAACCTATAGGTGTTATTAGTTTATTTAATAGACTAACCACAAAGTGGATGAGGTGGGGAGAACTATCAACCCCATTTTCCAGACAAGGAAACGGAGGCACAATAAGACATCACTTGAGGTGGAAGAGCCATGATGTAGACCCAGGCAGTGTGACATCTAGGCAGTGAGCCCTCCTACTCAGTCACAATCACCGGCTCCTCAGAACTGTTTGTGGAATCAGGAGACACTGTATGTAAAGACCCCACACAGGATCAGTGTCCAGGCCGGAGTCTGAAGGGATCTATGTGGTAAAGATACTTGCTTGTGTTTGCATCATTGTTATCCCTATCTTTCTACTGCTGTGCCCAAAACTCTGTCCCAGGAAGGATGTCAACTACAGTGACCAGGCTGTTCTGTCTGACTTCTCCAGTAGGACACATGGACCATCTGAATAGACCCCCTTTGATCTGGATGGCCCTCTCACTCCCAGAGACACAACTGCAGCCAGCCCCAGACTCCAAACCTGCAGACTAAGTCTATCACAAGTCTAGAAAGAGCTGTCAATCCCCTGAAAAACTAGCCTGCAGAAGAGGAGACATAGAATCAAAAGCTCCAGGTGAGAGGAAATCAAACAACCGAGACCA
>NW_022111303.1:227462-228552 GCF_000313985.2 Echinops telfairi | reverse complement strand
ACAAGTCCAACATTAGCCCATATGTCCCACACCAATACAGAAAGCCCTCCTCCATCTTACCAAACACACGCAGTGATGCCGGCTGCAGGAGAAATGCCGAGTCAGTGAGCATGTAAGCATCTCAGCGCTGGCAGGGGTCTCCAGTTGGCTTCTCCAGCACCCAGAGCTGCATCAGGGTAGGTCCATGCGGCTTCTCCTCAGGGATGTCTCGCAGGAAGTGAGCCTGGCCAGTTGAGGTAAATAACTGCTAAGACAACCGCACAATGGTCTGACCATCAGAGAACAAGAAACCAGAGAACAAGAAAGGCGGGGCTTAGTGAGCCATTTATCTCTCTGCCCTTAAATTAACCCCACATGCGTTTATTGGTCAGGATAGTTAATAAACCTTAACTGTCACAGCAGGTAAGGAATGGCCCACCTCACAATGCCTCTGTATTTAAAACTAGTCAGAGTGAAGCCTTGACACTGGGACATTTTTCCAGACACTTAATCCAGTCTTTGCATTTGCCTTAAGTGTCCAGAGTGTCACTAATGGGAAAGGGATGGGCAAAGACCTTGGTGGGCCTCTCAGGAGCATATGCTTCGGCACCCTATCCTTTGTCCCACAGTGTTTTCAGGCTGACTTTCAATTGCCACTAACTGCAGTTCTTTTTCAATAACTTGCTAGAAATAGGAAATGGCCACTCTTCTAGTGTAATGCACACAGAAGAATTTATCCCCCCCCGTGCCACAGCAAAACCAACACCCTGGCCACCAACCTTCCCCCACTGGCTAACATGACAGACAAAAATCTCAGACTCCTGCCATCAAGTTGATTCCAGCTCATAATGACTTTATAGGACAAGGTAGAACTGCCCATGTGGGTTTCTGAGGTTGTTAACTCTTTACTGGAATAGAAAGGGACCTTTCTTCCCTGGAGCAGCTGGTGGTTTCCAACTTTGGACCCCATAATTAGCAGCCCAGGGTAGAACCACTCAGCCATGAGGGCTCCTGCTCCTTGCACAAGAGAACTCAGTGATGTATGGTCTACACCAGTGCTACTCCAAGGGTGGTACATGGACCGGTGGTAAGCTGTGAAATGCTTATTATC
>NW_022111303.1:224621-225739 GCF_000313985.2 Echinops telfairi | reverse complement strand
AGGTGAGCTGCTAACTGGCAAGGTCAGCAGTTCGAAATCACCAACCACTCTTAGGGAGAAAGACTGGGCTTCCTACTCTCATGAAGAGTTACCACCTCGGAAACCCACAGGGGCAGGTCTACCCTGTCCTATGGGGTCGCTGTGCATCAGTATTAACTCACTGCCAGAGGGTTTGGTGAGTTTTTAGGCAGCCAATTAAAGGAGCCCTGATATTGCGATGATTCGAGCCCACTCAGGAGGAAGACTTGCTCCCATAAAGATAACAGCCGAACCCCTCTCCCCACAATGAGAAAGTCCTCTCTGTCACATGCGGTCACCATGCATAGACAATCAACTGGAGGCCACCTAATCACAACATGCCTTGACATCTTCCCTCAGTACCTGCCCTGATTCAGGGGTTCTGCCAGGGAAGAATTCTCTGGAAGCAATTTTAAAAGCTCTGCTCCTAGCCTAGTTCTGAACTGGCCAAGGCTGAGGTCAGCAGGCTCTTGGGAACATGGTCAGTGCTGGGGTTGGGGGCTGGAGTCCATTTAGAAATCAGCCCCTGAGTGTTGGCTGAGTTCAGCACCATGCCAAGGATGGTGGTGGGGCCAAGGAGTGTAGCACCTTGGTATTAGTCAGGCTGGGGGAAAATTACTTGTGATAAATCAGAGCTCCTGAGAGGCTGGGTCAAAAGTCAGGGAGGGCCAGACTCCAGAGCGGGTGGCCTGGGTTCCCAGCCTGGCTTTGCCCGTCGTTCACTGTAAATCCTTGGCCAGGCATCTACCTCTCTGGGTTCCGCTTTCATCAGCCATGAAACCAACCCACCAACCAACCAACGAATCAAACAAACAAACAACCTCACTGCTGTCGAATCCATTCTGACTCACAGCAACCCTATAGGACAGGATAGCACTACCCCTGTGGGTTTCAGAGACTGGAACTCTTTATGGGAGTAGAAAGTCCCACCTTTGTCCCACAGAGTGACTGGTAGTTTTAAACTGCTGACCTTGTGGTTAGGAGCCCAACATGTGACCCATCATGCCACCAGGCCTCCTTTGGGTGCCAATTATAGAGCATCCTAAGATTTTGATACGAAGGAGCCTTGGTGGCACAGTAGTGAAGCAATTGACTGCTAA
>NW_022111303.1:222699-224521 GCF_000313985.2 Echinops telfairi | reverse complement strand
ACCTTGTTTTTAGCACCTCAGGACTGCCTTGTATCTCTATGAAACAAAAATCTACCTCACTACCATGGAGGTGATCCTGACTCATAGTGACCCTGTAGGGCAGAGTAGATCTGTCCCTGTGAGTTTCTGAGACGGTAACTTTTTATAGGAGTAGACAGACTCTTGTTTCTCCCAAGGAGCGGCTGGTGGTTTCGAACTGCTAACTTTGCTGTCAGCAGCCCAACGTGTAAACACTATGCTACCAAGGCTCCTTTTGTGTCCCTATAAGTAGATAAACATTTCTCTTATATCTGTGTTTCAACCAAAGGCAGGGCTATAAAGGGAAAGAAGGCCATGAGTGTCAAGAATGATATGAACATGTGGAGTTCCTTGAGGAAAGGAAATATATGCTTGTGTATATAACGAGTTCTGGCAGCTAGAGTGGTCAGGAGTTGGGCTGTTAATCTCAAGGTCAGCAGTTTGACCAACCGCTCCTCAGGAGAAAGAGGAGATTTTTCTACTTCCATAAAGAATCACAGTCTCAGAAACCCCCAGGGGCCGTTTCATTCTGTCCCATAGGGTCTGTGAGTTGGAATGGACTTGAGGGCAGTGAGGGCATGTAAATATGCAAACACCCAACTCGGATTTAGGATTTGCCCTGCTCCCTCAGCCCCTGTGGGCACTGCATCTTCAGTCATGGACCTGGCCTTCTGTGAAGAATCCATTAGAGCACCCCACAAAGAGAATGAGTTTCCTCTGTGTCAGTCCATTACCCTGCCAATGTTCAGGATGGAGCCACCATCCTTGGTCTCCCAGACAAGCAGGCTCAGCATCCCCATGTCATGGTTGCATGACATAGGCCACTCATGCATGCAATGCATCTGCTCTATTTAATGCACTATCACCAGCAAGTCTACATGGTGGTAACTCTGAAAACCTCCCCCAAACAGCTGGCTTCATCAAAGTGTATGGAGTCATGTGGAGCCGTCGACCAGTTCGACCAGTTCAACTCCGCAATGGCTGCACTTTGGCATTGCCCAGGGGACTTTCACACTGACTGTGACCTGAGTCCCACTCCCACTGAGTCTTGCTTCATTGGTGATGGGGCCAGGCCAATGGGAGGCTTGAAAGCTCCTAAGGGTGTACAACCAAGGGTGAACACCACTGCCTTTGGCCATCAGACCCGGGAAGGCCCTTGGAACTTTGCCACTCAAAGTATGATAGGTCAAGGATCCAGAAACATCAGCATTAGCTTGTTCCATGCTAATACTATTTAGTTGATGCTGACTCACAGTGACCCTATAGGACAGGGTAAAACTGCCCCTGTGGGTTTCCCAGACTGTCACTCTTGACGGGAGTCGACAGCCTCATCTTTCTCCCAAGGAGTGGCTGGTGGTTTAGGACTACTGAACTTGTGGTTCACAGCCCAAGAGTACCAGAGCCTCTAGAAATGCAGGATCCAAGGCCCCACCCTGAACCCACAAAATCAGAATCTTCCTCCCCACCCCGATTTCCAGGGACCTCAGGATGTGCATGCGTAGGAGATTTTAAGAAATACTGTCTTAGAAACCATTATTTTCCTGATCAACTTCCTCCAGTCAGGGGTGCAGAAATGGAAGCCCATTGGGCCATGCTCCCCCAGAAGCATTTTGAGGTTCCAGTGCTCCTATATCCTGGCTGTCAGCCAGATTTCCTTATTCTCACCTGGACTGTTGTCACTGCAGAAGGATATTGGTGAGTTCTCAGTATAAAAAGCTCCAAATTAGGTCTAGAGACACAGCTCCCATTTCAGAGTAGCAGAATCCACAGTTTACTGTAGAATTTCTGGCTTTTACTGGCTTGG
>NW_022111303.1:219276-222370 GCF_000313985.2 Echinops telfairi | reverse complement strand
TCAGTCCTTGCTATTAATGATATTTTCACCTGAGTGAATGCATTCAAGACTTTTCTTCTCTTAAGATAAAGATGCAGGTGGGTATCATTTTGCTATGCAGGCACTTCCTTGTGCTGTTTTAAGTTCACCCAGAAAATTTTAAAAAGACAGATATATTGAAACTGTCATACACTGAATAATTCATGTGGAAAAATTTGGGGGAGAGCTAAATAGAGGTCACTGGTGGTACAGTCTGTCTTACTGATTGCTAGAAGGTACTGAGATCTTGTATTACATAAACACTAGTAACTAGAAGAGAGGAAATGGTGGTTCCATGGCCGAATTCTCACTAGTCATGCAGGAAACTTGGGTTTGGTCCTTGGCCCGTGCACCTCCTGTTATAGCTACCACCTATCTGCTAGTGGAGGCTGGCATATTGCTATGATGCTGAATAGATTTCAGCAATGTTTTCAGCCTACAGACAGACTAGGAGGAAAGGCCTGGTGACCTACTGCCAGCCATCAGCCACTGAAACCCCCCCCAGCTGACAGGGGTCAAGTCTACAACCCCTCGAAGGAATGGGGCAGGACTGATGGGCATTTAGTTCTGTAGCACCCGGAGTCCACATGAGTCAGGAGCTGCCTGGCTTGAAGGCAATGGGCCACAGCACTCACTAGGAACGCAATGGTTGGAGTGCATAGGGGCCCTTCATGTGGCCCCATTCCCATCAAGCCTTAAGTCATGCAACCAACTCTGAGAAATGAAAGATGCCCATGTTACACTGGACTACTTGATGGCCCTGGTGTAAATTGGTTCAGCCCAGGAGAGTTCTAGAAGCCACCAAGGTAAGCTTCCTGCTGAAACCACTAACTTAGCTCCAGTGCGAGTAGCTGAGTGTCTGCGCATACACCCAGCCACCATTAATGTTTTTTTTTGTTATTGTTGCTGTTCACTTCCATAGAGTCGATGCTGACTCACAGTGACCCTATATGACAGGGTAGAATTCCCCCTGTGAGTTTCTGACACTGTGACTCCACAGGAGTAAAAAGCCTCATCTTTCTCTTGAGGAGTGGCTGGTGGTTTTGAACCTCTGATCTTGCCATTAGTCCATTGCATAACCAGGTGCTGTCAATTTGGTTCCAACTCATGGACCACTCTATGGACAGCAGAACAAAACAGCATGCTGCCGGGAGCCATTCTCACAGCTATTCCTACATTTGAGCCACTGTGTCAACCCATCTTGTGGAGGTTTGTCTGGCTTGGCCAAGCATGCTGCCCTTCTCCAGGGACTAGTCCCTCATGATAACAGCCAAAGTCCATGAAGCCAAGTATCACCATCCTCGCTTCTAAGAAGCAATCTGGCTGTAGTTCTTCCAACAGATTTGTTTGTTCTCCTAGAAGTTCCTTGGTGAATTGAATACTCCTCACCAGGACCATATTTCAAATGCATCAATTCTTGTGGGGCTTCCTTATTCATTTTTGAGCTTCCACATGAAAATAATCATGCCTTGGGTCAGATGCTCCTGAGTTCTTAAGGTGATAAGGTCACCTTGTTTAAAAAAAATTTTTTTTTAAAGAGGTGTTTTGCAGCAAATTCACCCAATGCAATTGATCCAGTGATTTCTTGACAAATGCTTCTATGAGTGTTGGTTGTGGATGGGTCCAAGTAAGATGAAATGCTTCACCATTTCAATCTTTTCTCTGTTTATCATGTTGCTTATTGGTCCAGTGGTGAGGATTCTTGTTCTCTTAACCTCGAGTTGTAATCTATACTGAAGACTATCATCTTCGAACTTCATCAGTGCTTCAACTCCGCTTCCCTTGCAGCAAGCAAGGCAGGTCGCCTGCATATTGCAGGCTGTTCTCAAGTCTTCCTCCAATCCTGAGGTCTCCAATTCAGCCATTCAAAACTCAAAACAGCTCAATGCCATGGAAGTCCAGTCAATTCTGACTAGAGAAACCCTATAGGCCAGGGAAGGACTTCCCGGAAGGTTTCCAAGGCTGTAATCTTTGTGTCAGCAGATGGTCACATCTTTCTCACTCAGGATAGCTGGTGAATTCCAAGCACTGCCCTTTTGGTTAGCAGGGAAGTGCTTAACCACTACCCTACCGGGATTCCAAGTGTGACCTAGCAGCCACAATTTTCTTCTGAGACCAAAGGGGTGTTAGGTGAAAATCCTTGACCAAGGGTGGTCCAGCAGACCTGCTCAGCATTCACCCAGGTGCAAAATCCAGTGAGAGGATGAATTATTATTATTATTTTAATCAAGTAACAGACCCAGGTG
This sequence comes from Echinops telfairi, assembly GCF_000313985.2. NCBI lineage: Eukaryota > Metazoa > Chordata > Mammalia > Afrosoricida > Tenrecidae > Echinops > Echinops telfairi. Next base: position 220,106 of record NW_022111303.1, on the reverse strand, counting down.
TAGCAGCAACCCAGCTTTCTGATATCACCGTGGCTTTGATAAATATGTCCCGTTCCTTGATAACTTTTCCAAATCCTTTAATATCTTGCAGCTCAGTCCCTGATGTCTGTCTGTCACAAAATGTGTGAAGTTGAGACCAAATGTCAATAAACTCTCCCTGCCTGCCTCAACTCAGCACATAATCAGCTTCAAGGTAAAAACATGGTAAGTCAGTTATGCGCTGGCAGGGAGGGGAAGGGGCTGGACTGAGTGCCCTCTCAGTTTTGTCTTCCAATGGAGCTGACCAAAAGAACTTCTTATATCAGCCTATTAGGAGAGTGAGAGTTGGGTTCCCCCCGGTTTTCTTTTCTTTTCCCTTTTTGCCCCTTTCCCCTTGGAGGGACAGCCTGCTCTGCTGTTCTGAAAGGGCTGTCCGCTTTATGCTTCACTCTCCACTCCATTAAATCACCTTTAACCACATTAAATACAGGTCTTCACTCTGAGCGATGATGTTATAATGAGGACAACGTGTATGAAAAATCATTTTTCAGCTTAATCCCAGGCAGACCATGGAGAAACCTGAAAGGGGAAGGGGAGAGGTGTACCTCACTTTAGACAAGAGCCAGGCTTCTGAGGGGGCAGTCTCTACCTGGAAGGCGACAGAAGGCTTTGTTCCCTCACTCACTCATTCACTCATTCACTCATTCATTCAACCAGCTTGCTACAGGACTTACTAAGTGCCAGGCCTTGGGATTCTGTCACTGAACAAAAGAGACAAAAATCCCCCTTCCCTCAAGAAGCTTCCATAAACAGAGGCATTCAAACCCCTCCTAGGGAATGCATTTAAAGTC
>NW_022111303.1:185489-187836 GCF_000313985.2 Echinops telfairi | reverse complement strand
TGGTTCTTAACCTTGCTGAAGCCACGACCCTTTCATACCATTTTTCATGTAGTGGAGACCTCCGAATCATAAATTTATTTTAGTTGCTACTTCATAACTCTAATTGTGCTACCGTTATGAATGGGCCACCACCATAAAAGGGTCATTCAGTCCCCAAATTGGTCGTGACCCACCCGTTGAGAAACTGCTCTAAACTAAGAGGAGTTTCTCAAGATCTACTTCCAGCATATTGTTAGAAGCTCAAGTCCTGTTGCTGTTGTTGTTGTTAGGTGCCATCAAATGCGTTTCAACTCACAGCAACTGTAAGCACAATATAAATAAATGGTTCCCTGTCCTGTGCCATCCTCACGGTCGTTCTTATTCTTGCTCTGATTGTTGCAGCTGCTGTGCTATTCTGCCTTGTTAGGGTTGCCTCTTTTATGCTGCCCTTCTACTCTACCAAGATTTGTGTCTTCCTCTAGGCCAGTGGTTCTCAGCCTTCCTAATACCATTACTCTTTCATACCATTCCTCTTGTAGTGGTGATCCCCAATCATACAATTATTTTCATTGCTACTTCCTATATCTAATTTTGCTACTGTTATTGGGCCACTGCTCTTAAAGAGTCATTGGTCCCCCCAAAGTGCTCACGGTCCACAGGTTGAGAACCGCTGCTCTAAACTAATAGTAGTTTCTCTTAAGTCCACTTCAGCACATTGTCAGAAGCACAAGTCCTGTTGTTTTTTTGTTAGGTGCTGTTGAGTGGGTTTGACTCATAGCAACTCTATGCACATTATAATGAAACGCTGCCCAATCATGTGCCAACCTCACAGTGTTTCTTTCGCTTGCGCTCATAGTTGCAGCCACTATGATATTCCATATTTTGCGGGGCTGACTCTATTTTGATGCCCTTCAACTGTATCAAGATTTGTGACTTCTTCTAGGGCAGTGGTTTTAAACTTTCCTAATGCCCTCAGCAGTTCATACAGTCCCTCATGTAGTGTTGACCGCCCAGGCATAAAATTAATTTCATTGCTGCTTCATAACTCTAATTTTGCTACTGTTATGAAAGGGCCACCCCTGTGAAATGGTTGTTTGATGCCCAAAAAGGTTCGTGACCAAAAGGTTGAGAACCACTGCTCTAAATGAAGAGGTGTTTCTTTTGAGATGTGGTTCACCACATTTTGAGAAACACAAGTCTTGTTGTTGTTAGGTGCCGTCGAGTGGTTTTTGACTCTTAGCAACTGTATGCACAATATAATGTAGCGCTGCCCTATCCTGTGTCATCCTAACAGTGCTTCTTTGTTTGTGCTCATTGTTGTAGCCACTGTGCTAATCAGTCTTGAAAGGGCTGCCTCTCTTTTGCTGCCTTTCTACTGTATCAAAATTTGTGTCTTCCTCTAGGAAAGTGGTGTTCGATCTTCTTATTCCCACGTCCCTTTCATACAGTTCCCAATGTATTGCTGGAGCCCCATTCATAAAATTATTTCCATTGCTATTTCATAACTGTAATTTTGCTACTGTTATGAATTGGGCCACCTCTGTGAAAGGGTCGTTCAACCACCCAAAGAAGTCACGAATCACTGGACGAGAACCGCTGTTCTAAACTAAAAGGAGTTTCTCTTAAAGTCAAGTTCAGCATATTGTTAGGACACAAGAGTCCTCTAGTTATTGTTGTTAGGGGCCCTCAAGTGGGTTTGGCTCATAGCAACTCTGTGCACAATATAATGAAACACTGCCCTGTCCTATGCCATGCCCACAGTGGTTCTTTTGTTTGCACTCATAGTTGCTGCCACTATGCTAATCCATCTTTTTGGGGACTGCCTCTCGTTTGCTGCCTTTCTGCTCTACCAAGATTTCTGTCTTCCTTTATGCCAGTGGTTGTCAACTTAGTAATGCCACGACCCTTTCATACCATTCCCCATGTAGTGCTGATCCCCCAGTCAGAAAGTAATTTTCATTGCTGTATCACAACTGTAATTTTTCTACTGTTATTAATCAGGCCCTCCCTTTGAAAGGGTCGTTTGAACCCCCAAAGAGGTCGTGAATCATAGGTTGACAACTGCTGCTGTAAAATAAGAGGAGTTTCTCATAAGGTCTAGTTCAGGATATTGTTAGAAGCACAATCCTGTTGTTGTTAGATACTCTCATGTCGCTTTTGACTCAAAGCAACTCTATGCCCAATATAATCAAAATCTGCCCCCTCCTCTGCTATCCTCACAGTGGTACATTTGCTTGAGCTCATTGTTGCAGCCACTGTGCAAATCCATCTTGTTGGGGCTGCCTCTATTTTGCTGCCTTTCTACTTTTAAAAGATTTCTGTCTTCCTCTAGGGCAGTGGTTCTCAACCTTCCTAATGCCAGGACACT
>NW_022111303.1:181520-184716 GCF_000313985.2 Echinops telfairi | reverse complement strand
TGGACCATCCAAACAGTGGTTTTTGGCTTGCGCTTATTTTTGCAGCCACTGTGCTAATCCATCTTTTTGGGTCTGCCTCTCTTTTGCTGCTCTTCTACTGTACCAAGATTTATGTCTTCTTCTAGGGCAGTGGTTCTCAACCTTTCTAATGCCACGACCCTTTCAAATCATTCCTCAGGTAGTGGTGACCGCCCAGTCATAAAATTATTTTCGTTGCTACTTCATAACTCTAATTTTGCTACTGTTATGAAAGGGCCACCACTGTGAAAGGCTCCTTCTTCCCCCAAAGGGATCGCTGTCCACAGGTGGAGAACCGCTGCTCTAAACTAATAGGAGTTTCTCTTAAGGTCTACTTCAGCACAGTGTTAGAAGCACAAATGCTGTCATTTCTTTTGTTAGCTGCTGTTGAATGGGTGTTGGCTCATAACAACCCTATGAACAATGCAATGAAACGCTGCTCCTTCCTGTGACATCTTCAGTGGTTCTTCGCTTGTGCTCATTGTTGCAGCCACTGTGATAGCCTTCTTTTTTGGGACTGCCTCTTGTTTGCTGCCCTTCTGTTCTACCAAGATTTCTGTCTTCCTCTAGGGCAGTGATTCTTAACTTTTCTAATGCCACGACCCTTTCATACTGTTCCTTATTTTGTGGTGACACCCCCAATCATAAATTTATTTTCATTGTTACTTCAAAACTCTAAATTTACTACTGTATAAATCGGCCACCCCTGTGAAAGGGTCTTTCTGCTCTGAAAGAGGTCGCGGCCCACTGGTTGAGAAAAACTGCTACAAACTAATATGAGAGTCTCTTAAGGTTTTTTTCAGCATATTTTTACAAGCACAAGGCCTTTTGTTGTTGTTGTTAGGTCCTGTCCAGTGGGTTTCAACTTATATCAACTCTATGCCCCCCAAAATGAAGGGCTACCCCCTTCTCTGTCATCCTCACAGTGGTTCATTTGCTTGCGCTTATTGTTGTAGCCACTGTGCTAATCCATCCTGTGGGTGTTGCCCGTCTTTTGCTGACTTTCTACTGTACCCAAATGTGTGTCTTCCTCTAGAGCAGTGGTTCTCAACCTTCTTAATGCCACGACCCTTTCATACAGTTCCTCATATCGTGGTGACCCCCAATCATAAAATTATTTTCATTACTACTTCAAAGCAATGTAATTTTGCTATTGTTATGAACTGGGCCACCATTCTGGAAGGTTCATTTGTCTTCCAAAGGGGTCATGACCCAAAATTTAAGATCCAGAGCTGTAAACTGAGGAGTTTCTCTAAAGATATACTTCAGCATATTCTTAGAAGCACAAGTCCTGTTGTTGTGGTTTGGTGCCTTCTAGTGTGTGTTGGCACATAGCAACTCTATGCACAATGTAATGAAACGCTGGCCCATCCTGTGCCCTCCTCACAGTGGTTCTTAGGCTTGTGCTCACTATTGCAGCCCCTGTGCTAATCCAACTTTTGGGGCGTTGCTTCTCTTTTGCTTCTCCTCTCCCTAACCAAGTTTTGACTCTTCTTCTAGGGCTGTGGTTCTCAAATTTCTTACTGCCACCACACTTTCTTAAAGTTCCTCATGTAGTGGTGATGCCCCACCCATAAAATTATTTTTGTTGCTACTTCATAACTGTAATTTTGCTACTGTTATGAATCAGGCCACTCTTTTGAAAGGGTCATTTGATCCCCCTGAGGGATCGCCAACCACAGGTTGAGAACCGCTGCTGTAAACTAAGAGGAGTTTTTTTAAGGTCTACTTCATCATATTGTTGGAAGCACAAGTGCTATAATTATTGTTGTTAGGTCCTATCGAGTGGTTTTTGACTCATAGAAACTCTATGCACAATAAAATGAAACACTGCCCCATCCTGTGCCATCTTCACAGTGGTTCTTTGTTTGCGCCCATTGTTTCAGCCACTGTGATAACCTTCTTTTGGGGTGCTGCCTCTCATTTGCTGCCCTTCTACTCTACCAAGAGTTGTGTCTTCCTCTAGGGAAGTGGTCCTCAACTTTCCTTATGCCACGACCTTTTCAGAGCTTTCCACATATGGTGGTGACGGCCAAATCATAAAATTATTTTCATTGCTACTTCATAACGCTAATTTTACTACTGTTATAAATGGGCCACCGCTGTGTAAGAGTCCTTCATCCCCCCAAATGGCTCGTGATCCACAGGTTGACACCCGCTGCTCTAAACTAATAGGAGTTCTCTTAAGGTCTACTTCAGCACATTGTCAGAAGCACAAGTCCTGTTGTTTTTTTGTTGGTTGCTGTCGAGTCGGTTTGACTCAGAGCAATGCTATGCACAATATAATGAAATGCATCCCCGTCTTGTGCCTCCTCACAGTGTTTCTTTGGCTCGCACTCATTGTAGCAGCCAGTGTGCTATTCCATTTTTGGGGGCCTGACTCTATTTCACTGCTCTTCAACTGTACCAAGTTTTGTGTCTTCTTCTACGACAGCGGTTCACAACCTTCCTAATGCCATGTCCCTTTCATACAGTTCCTCATGCAGTGGTGAATCCACAACCATAAAATTATTTTCATTGCTATTTCATAACTGTAATTTTTCTATAGTTATGAATTGGGTCACCCCTGTGAAAGGGTCATTCAACCCCTCAAAGGTGTAGCAACACACAGGTTGAGAACCGCTGCTCTAAACTTAGGAGTTTCTCTTAAGATCTACTTCACCAGAATGTTAGAACCACAAGTCCTCTAGTATTTGTTGTTAGGTGCCGTCCTGTGTGTTTTGGGTCATAGCAACAATATGCACAATTTAATGAAACGCTGCTCGGTCCTGTGCCATCCTCACAGTGGTTCTTTGCTTGTACTTATTGTTGGAGCCACTGTGATAGCCATCTTTTTGGGGGCTGCCTCTCATTTGCTGCCCTTCTACTCTACCAAGAGTTGTGTCTTCCGCCAGGGCAGTGATCTTCAACCTTCCTAATGCCAAGACCCTTTCATGCTGTTCCTCATGTAGTGGTGAGTGCCAAATCATAAACTTGTTTTCGTTGCTACTTCATAACTCTAATTTTGCTAAGTTATAAATGGGCCACCTCTGTGAAAGGATTGCCCATCCCCCCAAATGCTTGCTGTCCACAGATTGAGAACAGCTGCTCTCAACTAATAGGAGTTTTTCTTAAGATCTGCTCCAGCATATTTTCAGAAGCACAATCCCTGTTGGTTTTTTTTTGTTTGTTAGTTAGG
>NW_022111303.1:177869-179774 GCF_000313985.2 Echinops telfairi | reverse complement strand
TGACCGACAGGTTGAGAACTGCTGCTCTAAACGGAGGAGTTTCTCTTAAGATCTACTTCACCATATTGTTGGAATCACAAGTCCTGTAGTTATTGTTGTTAGGTGCCATCGACTGGGCTTTGGCTCATAGCAACCCTACGTACAATATAATGAAATGCTGCCTGGTCCTGTGCCATCCTCAGAGTGGTTCTTTGCTTGTAGTTATTGTTGGAGCCACTGTGAAAACCATCTTTGGGGGGGGGGGCAGGCTGCTTTTCATTTTCTGGCCTTCTACTCTACCAAGTGTTGTGTCTTCCTCTGGGACAGTGGTCCTCAAACTTCCTAATGCTATGACCCTTTAATACTGTTCCTCATGTAGTGGTGACTACCAAATCAAAAATTATATTCATTGCTACTTCATACCTCTAATTTTGCTGCTGTTATAAGTGGGCCACCGATGGGAAATGGCTGTTCATCTCTCCAAAGGGCTCGTGGTCCACAGGTTGAGACCCGCTGCTCTAAACTACTAGGAGTTTCTCTTAAGGTCTACTTAAGAGAAATGTGACAGCACGTTGTCAGAAGCACAAGTCCTGTTGCTTTTTTGTTAGGTGCTGTCGAGTGGGATTGACTCATAGCAATTCTATGTACAATATAATGAAATGCTGCTCCGTTTTGTGCCATCCTCACAGTCTTTCTTTGGCTTGCGCTCATTGTTGCAGCCACTATGCTATTCCATCTTTTGGAGGCCTTACTCTATTTTGATGCCCTTCAACTGTATCAAGATTTGTATCTTCTTCTAGGGCCGTGGTTTTCAGCCTTACTAATGCCACGAACCTTTCATACAGTTGCTCATGTAGTGGTGAAACAGAACCATAAAATTATTTATGTTGCTACTTCATAAATGTAATTTTGCTACTGATTTGAACTGGGCCACACCTGTGAAAGGTCATTCGTCCCCCTCAAAGGGGTCGCGACTAACAGGTTGTGAACTGCTTCTCTAAACTAAGAGGGGTTTTTGTTCAGGTATATTTCAGTACATTGTTAGATGCACAAGTCATTTTGTTATTTTTAGGTGCCATCGAGTTGATTTTGGTTCATAGCAACTCTCTGCACAATATAATGAAATGCTGCTCCATCCTGTGCCATCCTCACAGTGGTTCTTTGCTTGCACACATTGTTCCTGCTACTGTAATAATCCATCTTATAGGGGCTGCCTCTCTTTTGCTGCCCTTCTACTTTACAAAGATTTCTGTCTTGCTCTGGGGCAGTGGTTCTCAACCTTCACTGTGCCACGACCCTTTCATATAGTTCCTCATGTAGTGGTGACCATCCAGCCATAAAATTATTTTTGTTGCTACTTCATAACTGTGATCTTGCTAATATGCATCGCGCCACCCCTATGAAAGGGCCGTTCCACCCCCCAAAGTGGTCACAGCTCACGGATTGAGAGCCGCTGCTCTAAACTAAGATCAGTTTCTCTTAAGGTCTAGTTCAGTATATTGTTACACGCATGAATCCTCTTGTTATTGTTGTTAGGGTCGTTGAATGGGTTTGGTTCATTGCAACTAAATGCAAACCTAATGAAACGCTGTCCCGTCCTCGGCCATCCTCACAGTGGTTCTTTTGCTTGTGCTCATTGTTGCAGCCACTGTGCTAATCCATCTTATAGGGGCTGCCTCTCTTTTGCTGACCTTCTACTGTAGCAGTATTTCTGCCCTCTTCTAAGGCAGTGGTTCTCAACCTTCCTAATGCCACAGCCCTTTAATACTGTTCCCCATGTAGTGGTGATTCCCCCAATCATAAAATTATTTTCATTGCTGTTTTATAACTGTAATTTTGCTACTGTTATGAATCGGGCCACCCCGGTGAAAGGGTTGTTCGACCACTCAGAGGTCTCAACCCACAGGTTGAGAAACACTGCTCTAA
>NW_022111303.1:175515-177097 GCF_000313985.2 Echinops telfairi | reverse complement strand
GTTGCCATTCTACTGTACCAAGATTTGTGTCTTCCTCTTGGGCAGTGGTTCAAAACCTTCCTAAGGGCACAACCTTTTCATACAGTTCCTCATGTAGTGGTGAATTCCCAACCACAAAATTTTTTCATTGCTATAATTCATTGCTGTAATTTTGATAGAGTTATGAATCGGGACACTCCTATGAAAGGGTCATTCAACCCCCCAAAGGGATGGCGATACACAGGTTGAGAACCGCTGCTCCAAACTGAGGAGTTTCTCTTTATATCTACTTCACCATATTGGTAGAAGCACAACTCCTGTAGCTATTGTCGTTAGGTGCAGTCGAGTGGGTTTTTCTCATAACAAGTCTATGCACCATATAATGAAACGCTGCCCGGTCCTGTGCCATCTTCACAGTGGTTCTTTGCTTGTACTTTTTCTTGGAGCCACTGTGATAACCATCTCTTGGGGGGCTGTCTTTCATTTGCTTCACTTCAACTCTACCAAGAGTTGTGTCTTCCTTTAGGGCAGTGTTTCTCAAGCTTCCTAATGCCATGACCCTTTCATACCGTTCCTCATGTAGTGGTGTGTGCCAAATCATAAAATTATATTTGTTGCTACTTCATAACTCTAATTTTTCTACTGTTATAAACGGGCCACCACTGTGAAAGGGTCGTTTGTCCCCCCAAAGGGCTAGCAGTCCACAGGTTGAGAACCGCTGTTCTAAACTAATAGGAGTTTCTCTTAAGGTCTACTTCAGCACATTGTTTGAAGCACAAATCCTGGTTTTTTTTGTTAGGTGCTGTCGAGTGGGTTTGACTTACAGCAACTCTACGCACATAATGAAACGCTGCCCCATCTTGTGCCAACCTCACGGTATTTCTTTGGCTTGTGCTCATTGTTGCAGCCACTATGCTATTCCATCTTTTGGGGGAGCTGACTCTATTTTGATGCCCTTCAACTGTATCAAGATTTGTGTCTTCTTCTAGGGCAGTGGTTTTCAATGTTCCTAATGCCATGACGCGTTCATACAGTTCCTCATGTTGTGTTGACCACTCCGTCATCAAATTAATTTTGTTGCTACTTCATAACTCCAATTTTGCTACTTTTATGACCGGGCCACCTCTGTGAAAGGGTCGTTTGATGCCCAAAAGGGTTTGTGACCACCCAGAGCTTGAGAACCGCTGCTCCAAATGAAGAGGTGTTTCTTTTAAGAGGTGCTTCAACACATTTTGAGAAACACAAGTCCTGTTGTTGTTGTTAGGTGCCATCGAGTGGTTTTTCCTCATAGAAACTGTATGCACAATATGATGTAACTCTGTCACATCCTGTGCCATCCTCACAGTGTTTCTTTGCTTGGGCTCATTGTTGCAGCCATTGCGCTAATCAATCTTGTAGGGGATGCCTCTCTTTTGCTGCCCTTCTACTGTACCAAACATTTGTGCCTTCCTCTAGGACAGTGGTTCTCAACCTTCATATTCCCACGTCCCTTTCAACAGTTCCCAATGTATTCAGGGAGCCCAATCATAAAATTATTTCCGTTGCTATTTCATAACTGTAATTTTCCTACTGTTAAGAATTGGGCCACCACTGTGAAAGGGTC
>NW_022111303.1:173162-174371 GCF_000313985.2 Echinops telfairi | reverse complement strand
AACAATATGCCCAATATAACGAAATACTACCCCCTCCTCTGCTATCCTCACAGTGGTTCATTTGCTTGAGCTCATTGTTGCAGCCACTGTGCTAATCCATCATGTTGGGTCTGCCTCTCTTTTGCTGCCTTTCTTCTTTACAAAGATTTCTGTCTTCCTCTAGGCAGTGGTTCTCAACCTTCCTAATGCCATGACCCTTTCGTACATTTCCTCATGTAGTGGTGACCCCGACAGCCATAAAAGTATTTTCATTGCTACTACATCACTGTCAATTTGCTACTGTTATGAATCGGGCCACCCCAATGAAAGGGTCGTTTGACCCCCCAAAGTGGTCGCGGCTCACATGTTGAGAACTGCTGCTAAAAACTAAGAGGAGTTTCTCTTAAGGTCTAGTTCAGTATATAGTTAGAGGCACAAATCCTCTTGTCATTGTTGTTAGAGGCCGTCAAGTGGGTTTGGCTCATAGCAACTCTATGCACAATATAATGAAACTGTGCCATCCTCGGTCATCCTCAGAGTTGTTCTTTTGCTTGTGCTCATTGTTGCAGCCACTGTGGTAATTCCATCTTTTGGGGGTCTGCCTCTCTTTTGCTGCTCTTCTACTGTACCAAGATTTGTTTCTTCCTCCTTGGCAGTGTTTCACAACCTTCCTAATGCCACGACCCTTTCCTGCAGTTCCTCATGCAGTGGTGAATCACCAACCATAAATTTTTTTTGTTGCTATTTCATAACTGTAATTTTGATATAGCTATGAATTGGGCCACCCCTGTGAAAGTTCATTCAACCCTCCAAAGGGGTCGCAACCCACAGGTTAAGAACCTCTGCTTTAAACTGAGGGGTTTCTCTTAAGATCTACTTCACCATAATGTTAGAAACGCAAGTCCTATAGTTATTGTTGTTAGGTGCCGTCCAGTGGGTTTTGGCTCATAGCAACTCTATATAACGTAACACTGCCCGGTCCTGTGCCATCCTCACAGTGGTTCTTTGCTTGTACTTATTGCTGCAGCCACTGTGATAACCATCTTTATGGGTGTTGCCTCTCATTTGCTGCCTTTCTACTCTACCTAGTGTGTGCCTTATCTAGGGCAGTGGTCCTCAAGCTTCCTAATGCCACGACCCTTTTATACCTTTCCTCGTGTAGTGGTGATTGCCAAATCATAAAATTATTTTCATTGCTACTTCATACCTCTAATTTTGCTACTGCTAAAA
>NW_022111303.1:171095-172448 GCF_000313985.2 Echinops telfairi | reverse complement strand
CAAGATGTGGTTCAGCACATTTTAAGAAACACAAGTCCTGTTGTTGTTGTTGTTGTTGTTAGGTGCAGATGAGTGGTTTTTGACTCACAGCAACTGTACGCACAATATAATGTAACGCTGCCCCATCATGTGACATCCTCACAGTGGTTCTTTGCTGGCAGTCATTATTGAAGACACTGTGCTAATCAATTTTGTAGGGGGGCCTCTCTTTTACTGCCCTTTTACTGTACCAATATTTGTGTCTTCCTCTAGGACAGTGGTTGTCAACCTTCCTTATGCCATGACCCTTTGATACCGTTCCTCATGTAGTGGTGACCCCCAAATCATAAAATTATTTTCATCGCTACTTCATAACTGTATTTTTGCTACAGCTATGAATTGGGCCACCACTGTGAAAGGGTCATTCGACACCCCAAAGGTGTCACGACCCACAGGTTGCGAACCGCTGCTCTAACCTAAGAGCAATTTCTCTTAATGATCTACTTCACCGTATTGTTAGAATTCCAAGTCATGTAGTCATTGTTGTTATGTACTGTCGTGTGGGTTTTGGCTCATAGCAACTTTATGCACAATATAATGAAAAGCTGCCCCATCCTGTGTCATCCTCGCAGCGGTTCTTTGCTTGTGCTCATTGTTGTAGCCCCTGTGCTGTTCCATCTTGTAGAAGTGGCCTCTCTTTTGCTGCCCTTCTACTGTACCAACATTTGTGTCTTCCTCTAGGACAGTGGTTCTCAACCTTCCTAATGCCAAGACCCAGTCCTACAGATCCCAATGTAGTGGTGCTCCTCCTGCCAACCATATAATTATTTTCTTTGCTACTGCATAACTGTAATTTTGCTACTGTTGGTAAGGTTATGATTAGGCTAACGCTAGGAATAGGGTTGTTAGTCATAGCGTAGGTTTGTTTGGGTTAAGGTTAGGTTTATGGTTAGGTTTGTTAGGATAAGGGTTAAGCTTAGGCTTAGTGATTGGGTTCGTGATGGTTTAGGGTTAGGTTGTTAGGGTTAAAGTTAGGGTTAGAGTTAGGTTTAGGGTTAGGATTAGGGTTGTTAGGGCTATGGTTCATGATTGGATTAGGGTTAGGGGTGTTTGGTTTATAGTTATGGTTGGTAGCATTAGGGTTGTTAGGGTTAGAATAGCGTTGTTAGTGTTAGGGTTTGAGTTAGGGTTAGGGTTGTTAGTTTTTGGGTAGGGTTGCTAGAGTTAGGGTTAGGGTTACGGTGAGGGTAGTTAAGTTTGGTATTATGGATAGGTTTAGGATTAGGTTTAGTGTTAAGGTCCAGGTTAGGTTTGTTAGGGTTAGGGCTAGGGTACAGTTAGAGTTTGGGCTAGGATTGTTAGGGTTAGGGTTAG
>NW_022111303.1:169375-170995 GCF_000313985.2 Echinops telfairi | reverse complement strand
GTCTTAAGCAGCAGATTTACCTAAAGCAGTACATTTTTTGATCTCTCGACTGCTGTCTCGATGAGCATTGATTGTGGATCCAATTAAGACACAGTCTTGACGACGTCAATCTTTTATCCATTTATCATGGCGTTCGTTCCCTATTGGCCCAGTGGTGAGGATTTGGGTTTTCTTTGCATTGAGTTGTAACCCATACTGAAGGCTGTAATCCTTGATCTTCATCAGCACGTGCTTCAAGTCCTCCTCCCTTTCAGCAAGCAAGATTGTTGAATATCTGTATATCTCAGGTTGTTAATAAGCCTTCCCTTCAATCCTGATACCACATTCTTCTTCATGTAATCTAGCTTCTCTGATGATTTGCTCAGCATACAGATTGAAAAAATGTGGGGAGAGGATTCAACCCTAACACCTTTCCTGACTTTAAACCATTCAGTTTGTCCTTATTCTGTTAACATATCTACCTCTTGATCCATGTACAAATTCTGAACATTTTAATGTGTTCTGGAAGTCCATTCTTCTTAAAGTTATCCACAGTTTATTATGGGTCACCCAGTTGAATGCCTTGGCATAGTCAATTAGCCACAAGTAAACATCTTTCTGGTATTCTCTTCTTTTAGCCAAGATCCATCTGACAACACCAATAATATCCCTTGTTCCACGTTCTCTTGAATCCAGCCTGAACTACTGGCAGTTCCCTGTCAATATACTGCTGCAGCCATTGTTGGATGATCTTTAGCAAAATTTTACTTGTGTGAAATATCAATTATATTGTTCTGTAGTTAGAGCATTCTGTTGGGTCACCTTGCTTTGGAATGGGGACAAATATTGATCTCTTCCAACCAGTTGGCCGAGTAACTCTCTTCCAAATTCCCTAGCATTGATGAGTGAGGGCTTCCAGTGCTATTTCAGCTTGCTGTAACATATCAATGGATATTCCATCTATTCCTGGAGCCTTGTGCTTGGCAAATGCTTTCAGTGAAGTTTGAAATTCTTCCTTCAGCACCATTGGTTCTTGTTCATATGCTACTTCCTAAAATGGTGGAATGTCGAATAGTGCTTTTTTGTACAGTGACTCTGTGCAGTCTTTCCATCTTCTCTTGTTGCTTCCTGCATCATTCAATATTTTGCTTACAGAATCTTTCAAGATTCCATCTTGAGGCTGGAATTTTTTTGTGACCTTATGCAGAGCTTCTTCATCTGTAGGAACCAGAAAGAAGAGAACACCAAAGAGTGCAAGCTCTATAGATGAGGAAGTGGTATGGATTGAACTGTATTCTTCCCCTCAAAAAATATATTGAAGGTCCAGCCCACTTAAAACTCGTCATCAAGTTGATGCCGACTCATAAGGACTTTATAGGACAGGGTCGAACTGCCCTGGTTGGTTTCCAAGACTAATTCTTATGAGAGTAAGAAGCCCCATCTTTCTCCCAAGGTGTAGCTGGCGCTGTCAAACTACTGCCCTTGAATATTGCAGCTCAGCTAGTAACCATTGTGAACAAGACCTCTCTTGGAAATGGGATTTTTGCATGTGTAGTTAGTTATACAAGGAGATCAATAGACTGAACCCAAATCCTGTATGACTGATGCCAGAAGATACACAGACCGATTCTAATGGAAAAA
>NW_022111303.1:167026-168287 GCF_000313985.2 Echinops telfairi | reverse complement strand
GACACCCCTCAATCAGAAATTTATTTTCACTGTTACTTCATAACTCTAAATTTGCTACTGTATATATTAGCCATCCCTATGAAAGGGTCTTTCTGCCCCTAAAGAGGTCGCGGCCCACTGGTTGAGAAACAGTGCTATAAACTAATATGAGATACTGTGAAGTCTTCTTCAGCATATTGTTAGGAGCACAAGTCCTTTTGTTCTTATTGTTAGGTCCTGTCCAGTGGGTTTTGATATATAGCAGCTCTATGCCCCAAAATGAAGGGCTACCCCCTTCTCTGTCATCCTCACAGTGGTTCATTTGCTTGCGCTTATTGTTGTAGCCACTGTGCTAATCCATCTTGTGAGTGCTGCCTCTCTTTTGCTGCCCTTCTACTGTACCAAAATGTGTGTCTTCCTCTAGAGCAGTGGTTCTCAACCTTCTTAATGCCAGGACCCTTTCATACAGTTCCTCATGTGGTGACAACCAATCATAAAATTATTTTCATTGCTACTTCATAGCAATGTAATTTTGCTATTGTTATAAATTGGGTCACCATTGTGAAAGGTTCATTTGTCTCCCAAAGGACGCGACCCAAAATTTGAGAACCACTGTTGTAAGCTTAGGAGTTTCTCTAAAGCTCTACTTCAGCATATTCTTAGAAGCACAAGTCCCATTGTTGTGGTTTGGTGCCTTCTAGTATGTGTTGGCACATAGCAACTCTATGCACAATGTAATGAAACGCTGTGCCGTCCTGTGCCATGCTCACAGTGCTTCTTAGATTTGTGCTCACTGTTGCAGCCCCTGTGCTAATCCAACTTTTGAGGTGTTGCCGCTCTTTTGTTGCTCCTCTCCTGAATCAAGATTGGAGTCTTCCTCTAGGGCTGTGGTTCTCAGCCACCACCCTTTCATACAGTACCTCACGTTGTGGTGACCCACCAATTATAAAATTATTTTCATTGCTACTTCATAACTGTAATTTTGCTACTGTTATGAGTCAGGCCACCCTTGTGAAAGGGTCATTTGATCCCCCAAGGGGTTGCGACCCACAGGTTGAGAACCGCTGCTATAGCTAAGAGGAGTTTTACTTAAGATCTAGTTCACCATATTGTTGGAAGCACAGTGCTGTAATTATTGTTGTTAGGTGCTATCGAGTGGTTTTTGACTCATAGCAACTCTATGCACAGTATAATGAAACGCTGCCCCATCCTGTGCCATCTTCACAGTGGTTCTTTGTTTGAGCTCTGTGTTTCAGCCACTGCGCTATTCCATCTTGGAGGG
>NW_022111303.1:159345-166926 GCF_000313985.2 Echinops telfairi | reverse complement strand
TGCAACAGTGAGCGCAAGCCAAAGAAATACTGTGAGGTTGGCACAAGATTGGGCAGCATTTCATTATGTGCATAGAGTTGCTGTAAGTCAAACCCACTCGACAGCACCTAACAAAAAACAAGAGGATTTGTGCTTCTGACAATGTGCTGAAGTAGACCTTAAGAGAAACTCCTATTAGTTTAGAACAGCGGTCCTCAACCTGTGGACTGCTAGCCCTTTGGGGGGACAAACGACCCTTTCACAGCGGTGGCCTGTTTATAACAGTAGCAAAATTAGAGTTATGAAGTAGCAACAAATATAATTTTATGATTTGGCACACACCACTACATGAGGAACGGTATGAAAGGGTCGTGGCATTAGCAAGCTTGAGAAACACTGCCCTAAAGGAAGACACAACTCTTGGTAGAGTAGAAGTGAAGCAAATGAAAGACAGCCCCCCAAAAGATGGTTATCACAGTGGCTCCAACCAAAAGTACAAGCAAAGAACCACTGTGAAGATGGCACAGGGCCAGGCAGCGTTCCATTATATTGTGCGTAGAGTTGCTAAGAACCAAAACCCACTCGACTGCACCTAATGACAATAACTACAGGACTTGTGCTTCTACCAATATGGTGAAGTAGATATAAAGAGAAACTCCTCAGTTTGGAGCACCGGTTCTCAACCTGTGTATTGCGACCCCTTTGGAGGGTTCAATGATCCTTTCATAGGAGTGGCCCGATTCATAACTATATCAAAATTACAGCAACGAATTATAGCAATGAAAAAATTTTATGGTTGGGAATTCACCACTACATGAGGAACTGTATGAAAAGGTCGTGCCCTTAGGAAGGTTTTGAACCACTGCCCAAGAGGAAGACACAAATCTTGGTACTGTAGAATGGCAACAAATGATAGGCAGACCCCACAAAGATGGATTAGTACAATGGCTACACAGTAAGCGCAAGTAAAAGAACCACGGTGAGGATGGCCGAGCATGGGGCAGAGTTTCATTATATTGTGCATAGAGTTGCTATGAGCCAAACCGACTCGACGGCCCATAACAACAATAAGAGGATTCGTGCGTTAACAATATATTGAATTAGAACTTAAGAGAAACTCTTGCTAATTTAGAGCACCGGTTATCAACCTATGAGCCGTGACCACTTTGGGGTGGGTCAAACGACCCTTTCATAGGGGTGGCCCGATACATAACGGTAGCAAAATTACAGTTATGAAGTAGCAACGAAAATCATTGTATGGCTGGCAGCTCGCCACAACATGAGGAACTGTATGAAAGGGACGTGGCATTAGGTAGTTTGAGAACCACTGCCCTAGAGGAAGACAGAAATCTTTATAAAGTAGAAGGGCAGCAAAAGAGAGGCAGGCCCAACAAGATGGATTAGCACAGTGGCTGCAACAATGAACGCAATCAAATTAACCACTGTGAGGATGGCAGAGGAGGGTGCAGCCTTTCATGATATTGGTCATCGAGTTGCTATGAATCTAAATAGACACGACATCACCTAACAACAACAACAACAACAACAGTCTTGTGCTTCTAACAATATGCTGAAGAAGAAATTAAGTGAAACTCCTATTAATTTAGAGCAGTGTTTCTCAACCTGTGGGTTGAGACCACTTTGAGTGGTCGAACAACCCTTTCACCGGGGTGGCCCGATTCATAACAGTAGCAAAATTACAGTTATGAAACACCAATGGAAATAATTTTAAGATTGGGGGATCACCACTACATGGGGAACGGTATTAAAGGGTCGTGGCATTAGGAAGGTTGAGAACCACTGCCTAGAAGAAGGCCGAAATACTGCTACAGTAGAAGGTCAGCAAGAGAGGCAGCCCCTATAAGATGGATTAGTACAGTGGCTGCAACAATGTGCACAAGCAAAAGAACCACTGTAAGGATGACAGAGGACGGGACAGCGTTTCATTAGGTTTGCATTTAGTTGCTATGAACCAAACCCATTCGACGACCCTAACAACAATAACAAGAGGATTCATGCGTGTAACAATATACTGAACTAGACCGTAAGAGAAACTGATCTTAGTTTAGAGCAGTGACTCTCAATCCGTGAGCTGTGACCACTTTGGGGGGTGGAACGGCCCTTTCATAGGGGTGGCGCGATGCATAATATTAGCAAGATCACAGTTATGAAGTAGCAACAAAAATATTTTTATGGCTGGATGGTCACCACTACATGAGGAACTATATGAAAGGGTCGTGGCACAGTGAAGGTTGAGAACCACTGCCCCAGAGCAAGACAGAAATATTTGTAAAGTAGAAGGGCAGCAAAAGAGAGGCAGCCCCTATAAGATGGATTATTACAGTAGCAGCAACAATGTGTGCAAGCAAAGAACCACTGTGAGGATGGCATAGGACGAAGCAGCATTTCATTATATTGTGCAGAGAGTTGCTATGAACCAAAATCAACTCGATTGCACCTAAAAATAATAACAAAAGGACTCTAACAATGTACTGAAATATATCTGAACAAAAACCCCTCTTAGTTTAGAGCAGCAGTTCACAACCTGTTAGTCGTGACCCCTTTGAGGGGGACGAATGACCTTTCACAGGTGTGGCCCAGTTCAAATCAGTAGGAAAATTACATTTATGAAGTAGCAACATAAATAATTTTATGGTTCTGCTTCACCACTACATGAGCAACTGTATGAAAGGTTCGTGGCATTAGTAAGGCTGAAAACTACGGCCCTAGAAGAAGATACAAATCTTGATACAGTTGAAGGGCATCAAAATAGAGTAAGGCCTCCAAAAGATGGAATAGCATAGTGGCTGCAACAATGAGCGCAAGCCAAAGAAAGACTGGGAGGATGGCACAAAACGGAGCAGCATTTCATTATATTGTACATAGAGTTGCTGAGTCAATCCCACTCGACAGCACCTAACAAAAAAGCAACAGGACTTGTGCTTCTGACAATGTGCTGAAGTAGACCTTAAGAGAACCTCCTAGTAGTATAGAGCAGCGGGTCTCAACCTGTGGACCACGAGCCCTTTGGAGAGACGAACAGCCATTTCCCATCGGTGGCCCACTTATAACAGCAGCAAAATTAGAGGTATGAAGTAGCAACGAATATAATTTTTGATTTGGTAGTCACCACTACATGAGGAAGAGTATTAAAGGGTCATAGCATTAGGAAGTTTGAGGACCACTGTCCCAGAGGAAGATACAACACTTGGTAGAGTAGAAGACCAGAAAATGAAAGGCAGCCCCCCCACACCCCCCGCAAAGATGGTTTTCACAGTGGCTCCAACAATAACTACAAGCAAAGAACCACTCTGAGGATGGCACAGGACCAGGCAGCATTTCATTATATTGTACATAGGGTTGCTATGAGCCAAATCCCACTCGACGGCACCTAACAACAATAACTACAGGACTTGTGAATCTAACAATATGGTGAAGTAGATCTTAAGAGAAACTCCTCAGTTTAGAGCAGCGGTTCTCAACCTGTCGGTCACGATCCCTTTGGAGGGTTGAATGACCCTTTCATAGGGGTGTCCTAATTCAAAACTATAGCAAAATTACAGTTATGAAATAGCAACAAAAAAAATGTTATGGTTGGGTATTCACCACTACATGAGGAACTATATGAACGGGTCGGGCAATTAGGAAGGATGTGAAACACTGGCCAAGAAGAAGACACAAATCTTGGTACAGTAGAAGGGCAACAAAAGAGAGGCAGATCCCCAAAAGATGGATTAGCACAGTGGCTTCAACAATGAGCACAAGCAAAATAACCACTGTGACGATGGCCTAGGACCTGGCAGAGTTTCATTATACTATGCATAGAGTTGTTGTGAGCCAAACCAACTCGATGGTCCCTAACAACAATAACAAGAGGATTTGTGCGTCTAACTATATACTGAACTAGAACTTAAGAGAAACTCCTCTTAGTTTACAGCAGCGGTTCTCAACATGTGCGCCGTGACTTCTTTCGGGAGTTTGAACAACCTTTGCATAGGGGTGTCCTGATACATAACACTAGTAAAATTACAGTTATGAAGTAGCAACGAAAATAATTTTATTCCTCGCAGGTCACCACTGCATGAGGAACTGTGTGAAAGGGTTTTGGCATTAGGAACTTTGAGAACCACTGCCCTAGAGGAAGACAGAAATCTTTGTAAAATAGAAGGGCAGCAAAAGAAAGGCAGCCCAAACAAGATGGATTAGCACAGTGGCTGCAACAATGTGTCGAAGCAAATGACCCACTGTGAGGTTGGCAGAGGTGGGTGCAGCCTTTCATTATATTGGTCATAGAGTTGCTCTGAGTCAAAACCAACACGAGAGCACCTAACAACAGCAACAATGACAACAGGCATGTGCTTCTAACAATATGCTGAAGAAGGCATTAAGAGAAACTCTTACTAATTCATAGCAGCGATTCTCAATATGTGGGTCGAGACCTCTTTGAGTGGTCGAACGACCCTTTTACAAGGGTGGGCCAATTCAGAACAGTAGCAAAATTAGTTATGAAACAGCAATGAAAATAATTTTATGATTGGGAGATCACCACTACATGGGGAATGGTATTAAAGGGTCGTGGCATTAGGAAAGTTGAGAACCATTGTCCCAGAGGAAGGCAGAAATGTTGCTATAGTAAAAGGGCAGCAAAAGAGTGGCAGCCCCTATAAGATGGATTAGCACAGTGGCTGCAACAATTAGAACAAGCAAAAGAACCACTGTGAGGATGGAGCGGATGGGGCAGCATTTAATTAGATTTTGCATATAGTTGCTATGAACCAAACTCACTAGACGGCCCCTAACAACAATAACAAGAGGATTCATGCATCTATCAATATACTGAAATAGACCTTAAGAGATACTGATCTTAGTTTAGAGCAGCGGTTTTCAAATTCTGGGTCAAGAACCATTTGGGGGTCGAACACCCTTTCAAAGGGGTGACCCGTTCATACCGGTAGCAAAATTAGAGTTAGGAAGTAGCAACTAAATTAATTTTATGATTGGGCGGTCACCACTACATGAGGAATGGTATCAAATGGTTGTGGCATTAGGAAGGTTGAGAACCACTGCCTTAGAGGAAGACATAAATCTTGGTACAGTAGAAGGGCAGCAAACAAGAGGTAGGCCCCAGAAAGATGGATTAGCACAGTGGCTTCAACAATGAGAGCAAGCAAAGAACCACTGTAAGGATGGCACAAGATGGGGCAGCATTTCATTATATTGTGCAAAGGGGTGCTATGAGCAAAAACCCACTCGACGGCACCTAACAACAATAACAACAGGACTTGTGCTTCTAACAATATGCTGAAGAAGACCTTAAGAGAAACTCCTCATAGTTGTGAGCAGCAGTTCTCAACCAGTGGGTCGCGACCCCTTTTGGGGGTGTGGAATGACTCTTTTACCGGGGTGGCCCAATTCATAACCATAGCAAAATTACAGTTATGAAATAGCAACGAAAATAATTTTATGATTGGAGATTCACCACTACATTAGGGATTGTATGAAAGGGGCATGGCATTAGGAAGGTTGAGACCCACTGCCCTAGAAGACACAAATCTTGGTACAGTAGAAGGGCAGCAAACTAGAGGCAGCTCCCAACAAGCTGGAACAGCACAGTGGCTGCAACAGTGAGGGCAAGCCAAAGAAACACTATGAGGATGGCACAAGGCGGGGTCATGTTTCATTCTATTGTGCATAGAGTTGCTATGAGTCAGACACACTCAACAACACCTAACTAAACAAACAAAAAAACCCCAACAGGGATTGTGCTTCTGAAAATATGCTGGAGCAGATCTTAAGAGAAACTCCTATTAGTTTAGAGCAGCTGTTCTCAATCTGTGGACCACGAGCATTTGGGGGGATGGGCAATCCTTTCACAGAGGTGGCCCGTTTATAACTCTAGCAAAATTAGAGTTATGAAGTAGCAACGAACACAATTTTATGATTTGGCACTCACCACTACATGAGGAACAGCATGAAAGGGTCTTGGCATTAGGAAGGTTGAAGATCACTGCCCTGGCGGAAGACACAACTCTTGGTAGAGTAGAAGGGCAGCAAATGAGAGGCAGCCCTCAAAAAGATGGCTATCACAGTGGCTCCAACAATAAGTACAAGCAAAGAACCACTGTGAGGATGGCACAGGACCGAGCAGCATTTCACTACATTGTGCATATTTTTGCTATGACCCAAAACCCACAGGACGGCACCTAACAACAAGTACTAGAGGACTTATGGTTCTAACATTCTGGTGAAATAGATCTTAAGAGAAACTCCTCAGTTTAGAGCAGCGGTTTTCAACCTGTGTGTCGCGACACCTTTGGAGGGTTGAATGACCCTTTCACAGGGGTGACCCAATCATAACTATAGAAAAATTACAATTATGAAATAGCAATGAAAATAATTTTATGGTTGCGGATTCACCACTGCATGAGGAACTGCATGAAAGGGACATGGCATTAGGAAGGTTGTGAACCGCTGCCGTAGAAGAAGACACAAATCTTGGTACAGTTGAAGAGCAGTGAAATAGAGTCAGGCCCCCCAAAATGGAATAGCACAGTGGCTGCTACAATGAGCGCGAGCCAAAGAAACACTGTGAGGAGGCACAAGACGGGGATGCATTTAATTATATTGTGCATAGCATTGCTCTGAGTCAAACCGACTCGACAGCAACCAACAAAAAAACAACAGGACTTGTGCTTCTGACAATGTGCTGAAGTAGACCTTAAGAGAAACTCCTATTAGTTTAGAGCAGCGGGTGTCAACCTGTGGATCACGAGCCGTTTGGGGGGGATGAAGGACTCTTACACAGCGGTGGCCCATTTATAACAGTAGCAAAATTAGAGTTATGAAGTAGCAACGAAAATAATTTTATGACTTGGCTGTCACCACCATTATGTGGAAAGGTCTGAAAAGGTCGTGGCATAAGGAAAGTTGAGGACCACTTCCCTAGAGGAAGACACAACTCTTGGTAGAGTAGAAGGCAGCAAATGAGAGGCAGCACCCCAAAAGAAGGTTATCACAGTGGCTGCAACAATGAGCACAAACAAAGAACCATTGTGAAGATGGCACAGGATGGGGCAGTGTTTCATTTTATTGTGCATAGAGTTTCTATGAGTCAAAAACCACTCGATAGGACCTAACAACATTAACTATAGCACTTGTGCTTCCAACAATACGATGAAGTCGATCTTAAGAAAAACTCCTCTTAGTTTACAGCAGCGGTTCTCAACCTGTGGTTGGCGATCCCTCTGGGGGATCAAATGACCCTTTCAAAAGAGTGGCCTGATTCATAACTGTAGCAAAATTACAGTTATGAAGTAGCAATGACAATAATTTTATGGCTAGGGCATCACCACTACGTAAAGAACTTTAAGAAAGTGCGGTGGCAGTAAGAAATTTGAGAACCACAGCCCTAGAGGAAGAGTCAGTTCTTGGTTCAGGAGAAGAGCAGCAAAAGAGCAGCAATGCCCCAAAAGCTGGATTAGCACAGGGGCTGCAATAGTGAGCACACGCCTAAGAACCACTGTGAGGAGGGCACAGGATGGGCCAGCGTTTCATTACATTGTGCATAGAGTTGCTATGTGCCAACACACACTAGAAGGCACC
>NW_022111303.1:153618-159245 GCF_000313985.2 Echinops telfairi | reverse complement strand
AAGAATATGCTGAAGTATATCTTTAGAGAAACTCCTCAGTTTACAGCTCTGGTTCTTAAATTTTGGGTCGTGACCCCTTTGGAAGACAAATGAACCTTCCACAATGGTGGCCCAATTCATAACAATAGCAAAATTACATTGCTATGAAGTAGCAATGAAAATAATTTTATGATTGGAGGTCACCACAACATGAGGAACTGTATGAAAGGGTCGTGGCATTAAGAAGGTTGAGAACCACTGCTCTAGAGGAAGACACACATTTTGGTACAGTAGAAGGGCAGCAAAAGACAGGCAGCACCCACAGGATGGATTAGCACAATGGCTACAACAATAAGCGCAAGCAAATGAACCACTGTAAGGATGACAGAGAAGGGGGTAGCCCTTCATTTTTGGGGGCATAGAGTTGATATAAGTTGAAACCCACTGGACGGGACCTAACAACAACAACAAAAGGAATTGTGCTTCTAAAAATATGCTGAAGAAAACCTTAAGAGAATTTCATATTAGTTTGTAGCAGTTTTTCTCAACCAGTGGGGCACAACCTCTTTAGGGGCAGAAAGACCCTTTCACAGGTGTGGCCGATTTATACAGTAGTAAATTTAGAGTTTTGAAGTAACAATGAAAATAAATTTATGATTGGGGGTGTCACCACAAAATAAGGAACAGTATGAAAGGGTCGTGGCATTAGAAAAGTTAAGAATCACTGCCCTAGAGGAAGACAGAAATATTGGTAGAACAGAAGGGCAGCAAACGAGAGGCAGCCCCCAAAAGAAGGTTATCACAGTGGCTGCAACAATGAGCACAAGCGAAGAACCACTGAAGATGTCACAGGAAGGAGCAGAGTTTCGTTATATTGTTCATAGAAATGTTAGGAGCCTACAACCACTCGACAGCAGCTAACAAAATAAATGACAGCACTTGTGTTTCTAACACTGTGCTGAAGTAGACCTTAAGAGAAACTCCTATTAGTTTAGAGCAGCGGTTCTCCACCTGTGGACGGCGATCCCTTTGGGGGGATCCAGGATGGGGCAGCATTTCATTATGTTGGGCATAGAGTTGCTTTGAGCCGAAACCCACTCAAGTGCACCTAACAACAATAACTACAGAACTGTGCTTCCAACAATATGCTGAAGAAGACATTAAGAGAAACTCTTATTAGTTTAGAGCAGCAGTTCTCAAACTGGGTCGCGATGCCTTTGGAGGTATGAACAACCCTTTTATATGGGTGGCCTGATTCATATCAGTAGCAAAATTGCAGTTATGAAGTAGCAATGAAAGTAATTTTATAATTGGTGGGTCACGACTACACGAGGAACGGTATAAAAAGGTACTGGCATTAGGAAGGTTGCGAACCATTGCTCTAGAAGAAGACACAATCTTGGTACAGAAAGGCAGGGAAAGAGAGGCATTCCCCAAAAAAGATGAATTAGCAGAATGGCTACAACAATGAGCCAAAGCAAAGAACCACTGTGAGGATGGCACAGGATGGGGCCGCATTTCATTATATTTTGCATAGAGTTGCTATGAGCCAAAACCCACTCGATGGCACACAACAACAATAACAACAGGACTTGTGTGTCTAACAATATGCTGAACTATATGTTAAGAGAATCTCCTCTTATTTTAATGCAGCGGTTCTTAACCTGTGGGTCGTGAGCCCTTTGGGGGGGCCGAACAACCCTTTCACATGGCTGTCATGATTCATAATGTAGCAAATACAGTTATGAAGTAGCAACGAAATTAATTTTATGATTTGGGTCACCACTACATGAGGAAGTGTATGAAAGTGTCCTGGCATTAGGAAGGTTGAGAACCACTGCCCTAGAGGAAGACAGAAATCTTTTAAAAGTAGAAAGGCAGCAAAATAGAGGCAGCCCCAACAAGATGGATTTGCACAGTGGCTGCAACAATGAGCTCAAGCAAATGCACCACTGTGAGGATAGCAGAGGAGGGGGCAGATTTTCATTATATTTGGCATAGAGTTGCTTTGAGTCGAAACCGACATGAGAGTAGCTAACAACAACAACAGGATTGTGCTTCTAACAATATCCTGAACTAGACCTTACGAAAAACTCCTCTTATTTTACAGCGGCAGTTGTCAACCTGTGATTCGCGACCTCTTTGGGGGTTCAAACGACCCTTTCAAAGGGGGGGCCTGATTAATAACAGTAGAAAAATAACAGTTGTGATACAGCAATAAAAATTACGTTCTGACTGGGGGATCAGCACTACATGAGGAATGGTATGAAAGGGTCTTGGCATTACTAAGTTGACAACCACTGGCCTAAAGGAAGACCGAAATCTTGGTAGAGCAGAAGGGCAGCAAATGAGAGGCAGTCCCCAAAAAGATGGATTAGAACAGTGACTGCAACTATGAGTGCAAACAAAAAAAAAAACACTGTGGAGATGGCGTAGGACGGGGCAGTGTTTCATTATATTGTGCACAGAGTTGCTATGAGCCAAACCCACTTGAGGGCCCCTAACAACAATAACTAGAGGACTCTTGAGTCTTAGCAATATGCTGAACTTGACTTTAAGAGAAACTCCTCTTAGTTTAGGACAGCGGTTCTCGTCCAGTGATTCGTGACTTCTTTGGGTGGTTGAACGACCCTTTCACAGAGGTGGCCCAATTCATAACAGTAGCAAAATTATAGTTATGAAACAGCAATGGAAATAATTTTATGAATGGGGCTCCAACAATACATTGGGAACTATATGGAAGGGACGTGGGAATAGGAAGGTCGAACACCACTTTCCTAGAGGAAGACACAAATTTTGGTACAGTAGAAAGGCAGCAAAAGAGAGGCAGCCCTTTCAAGACTGATTAGCACAGTGGCTGCAACAATGAGCACAAACAAAGAAGCACTGTTAGGATGACACAGGATAGGGCAGTGCTACATTATATTGTGCATACAGTTGCTAAGAGTCAAAAACCACTCGACGGCACCTAACAAAAACAACAGGACGTAAGTTTCTCAATATGAGCTGAACCACATCTCAAAAGAAACACCTCTTCATTTAGAGCAGTGGTTCTCAACCTTTTGGTCACGAAACTTTTTGGGCATCAAACAACCATTTCACAGGGGTGGCCCTTTCATAACAGTAACAAAATTAGAGTTATGAAACAGCAACGAAATTCATTTTATGCCTGGGTGGTCAACACTACATGAGGAACTGTGTGAACTGCTGAGGGCATTAGGAAATTTGAAAACCGCTGCCCTAGAAGAAGTCACAAATCTTGATACAGTTGAAAGTCATCAAAATCGAGTCAGCCCCGCAAAATATGGAATACCATAGTGGCTGCAACAATGAGCGCAAGTGAAAGAAACACTGTGAGGTTGGCACATGATTGGGCAGCGTTTCATTATAATGTGCATAGAGTTGCTATGAGTCAAACTCACTCGACAGCACCTAACAAAAAAACAACAGGACTTGTGCTTCTGACAATGTGTTGAAGTGGAACTTAAGTGAAACTCCTATTAGTTTAGAGCAGCGGTTCTCAAACTGTGGACCGGGAGCCCTTTGGGGGGACCAACGACTCTTTAAGAGCAGTGGCCCGGTATAGCAGTAGCAAAATTAGATGTAGGAAGTAGCAATGAAAATAATTGTATGATTGGGGATCACCACTACAAGAGAAATGGTTTGAAAGAGTAATGGTATTAGGAAGGTTGAGAACCACTGGCCTAGAGGAAGACACAAATCTTGGTAGAGTAGAAGGGCAGCATAAAAGAGGCAACCCTAAACAAGGCAGAATAGCACAGCGGCTGCAACAATCAGAGCAAGAATAAGAATGACCGTGAGGATGGCACAAGACAGGGAAATATTTATTTATATTGTGCTTACAGTTGCTGTGAGTCGAAATGCATTCGACGCCACCCAACAACAACAGCAACAGGACTTGAACTTCTAACAATATGCTGAAGTAGATCTTAAGAGAAACTCCTCTTAGTTTAGAGCAGTTTCTCAACGTGTGGGTCAAGACCCATTTGGGGACTGAATGACCCTTTTACAGGGGTGGCCCATTCGTAACGGTAGGACAATTAGAGTTATGAAGTAGCAACTAAAATAAATTTATGATTGGGCGGTCACCACTACATGAGAAACGGTATGAAAGGGTCGTGGCTTCAGCAAGGTTAAGAACCACTGCCATGGAGGAAGACAGAAGACTTGGAAGAGTAGAAGGGCAGCTAACGAGAGGCAGCCCCCACAAAGATGGTTATCACAGTGGCTGCAACAAGGAGCACAAGTGAAGAGCCACTGTGATGATGTCACAGGAAGGTGCAGCGTTTCATTACATTGATCATAGGGTTGTAATGAGCCAACACCCATTCGACAGCACCTAACAACAATAACTACAGGACTTGTGATTCTAACAAGATAGTGAAGTATATCTTAAGAGAAACTCCTCAGTTTAGAGCAGCGGTTCTCAATCTGGGTGTCGAACGATGCTTTCACATGGATGGTCCATTCATAACAGTAGCAAAATTAGAGTTATGAAGTAACATCGAAAATAATGTTATGATAGCGGGATCACCACAACTTGAGCAACTGTATGAAAAGGCCATGGCATTAGGAAGGTTGAAAACCCCTGGCCTAGAGGAAGACACAAATATTCGTAGAGTAGAAGAGCAGCATAAAAGAGGCAGCCCAAAACAAGTTAGAATAGCACAGTGGCTGCAACAATCAGAGCAAGCAAAAGGACGACTGTGAGGATGGAAAAGGACAGGCACCTTTATTTATATTGTGCTTAGAGTTGCTATGAGTTGAAACCCACTTGACGGCACCTAAAAACAACAACAACAGGACTTGAGGTTCTAACAATATGGTGAAGTAGATCTTAAGAAAAATTCCTCAAAGTTTAGAACAGTTTTTCTCAACCTAGGGTTCGCGACCCCTTTGGGGTGTTGAACGACCCTTTAACAGGGATGACCTGAATCCTAACAATAGAAAAATTAGTTGTGAAATAGCGATGAAAATAATTTTGTGGTTGGATGTCACCACTACATTAGGGTATATATGAAAGGGGCATGGCATTAGAAAGGCTGAGAACCACTGCTCTAGAAAAAGACAAAACGTGGTGCTCTAGAAGGGCAATGAACGAGAGGCAGCCTCTACAAGATGAAATAGCACAGCGGCTGCAACAATGAGCTCAAACAAAGAACCACTGTGAAGATGACACGGGATGGGGCAGCGTTTCATTATATTGTGCATAGAGTTGCTGTGAGTAAAAAACCACTCGATAGCAACAATAACTATAGCACTTGTGCTTCCAACAATATGATGAAGTAGATCTTTAAGAAAAACTCAGTTTATAGCAGAGGTTCTCAACCTGTGGGTCACAACCCATTTGGGGGATCAAATGACCCTTTCACAAGGGTGGCCCAATTAATAACTGTAGCAAAATTATAGTTATAAAGTAGCAGTGAAAATAATTTTATAATTGGTGGGTCACCACATGAGGAAGTGTATGAAAGGGTGGTGGCAGTAGGAAATTTGAGAACCACAGACCTAGAGGAAGACTCAAATCTTGGTTCAGGAGAGGAGAAGCAAAAGAGCGGCAACCCCTAAAAGTTGGATTAGCACAGGGGCTGCAATAGTGAGCACAAGCCTAAGAACCACTGTGAGGA
>NW_022111303.1:148202-153477 GCF_000313985.2 Echinops telfairi | reverse complement strand
AAGAATATGCTGAAGTATATCTTTAGAGAAACTCCTCAGTTTACAGCTCTGGTTCTTAAATTTTGGGTCGTGACCCCTTTGGAAGACAAATGAACTTTCCACAATGGTGGCCCAATTCATAATAGCAAAATTACATTGCTGTGAAGTAGCAATGAATATAATTTTATGATTGGGGGTCACCACGACATGTGGAACTGTATGAGAGGGTTGTGGCATTAAGAAGGTTGAAAACCACTGCTCTAGAGGAAGACACAAATTTTGGTGCAGTAGAAGGGCAGCAAAAGAGAGGCAGCACCGACAAGATGGAGCAGCACAGTGGCTACAACAATAAGCGCAAGCATATGAACCACTGTGACGATGACAGAGAAGGGGGTAGCCCTTCATTTTGGGGGCATAGAGCTGCTATAAGTCAAAAACCATTGGACAGGACCCAACAAAAACACAAAAAGGACTTATGCTTCTAACAATATGCTGAAGAAGACCTTAAGAGAACCTCATATTAGTTTATAGCAGTGCTTCTCAACAAGTGGGGCACAACCTCTTTAGGGGGTGGAACAACCCTTTCACAGGGGTGGCCGATTTATACAGTAGCAAATTTAGAGTTATG
The DNA here is from genome assembly GCF_000313985.2 of Echinops telfairi. NCBI lineage: Eukaryota > Metazoa > Chordata > Mammalia > Afrosoricida > Tenrecidae > Echinops > Echinops telfairi. The sequence continues at coordinate 152,870 of NW_022111303.1, read as the reverse complement.
AAGTAACAATGAAAATAAATGTATGATTGTGAGTGTCACCACAACATAAGGAACAGTATGAAAGGGTCGTGGCATTAGAAAAGTTAAGAATCACTGACCTAGAGGAAGACAGAAATATTGGTAGAGCAGAAGGGCATCAAACAAGAGACAGCCCCCAAAAGGATGGTTATCACAGTGGCTGCAACAATGAGCACAAGCGAAGAACCTCTGTGAAGATGTCACAGGAAGGAGCAGCATTTCATTATATTGTTCATAAGATTGTTATGCGCCAACACCCACTAGACAGCAGCTAACAATAACAACAGGACCGTGGTTCTAACAATATGGTGAAGCTGATCTTAAGAGAAACCCTTCTTAGTTTAGAGCAGGGTTCTCAACCTGTGAGTAAAACCCATTTGGGGACTAAATGACCCTTTCACTATGGTGGCCCATTCAGAAGGGTAGCACAATTAGAATTATGAAGTAGCAACTAAAATAAATTTATGATTAGGCGGCCACCACTACACGAGAAAGGGTCTTTGAAAGGGTCGTGGTATCAGCAAGGTTAAGAACCACTGCCATAGAGGAAGACAGAAATCTTGGTAGAGTAGAAGGGCAGCAAACGAGAGGCAGTCCCCAAAAGGATGTTTATCACAGTGGCTGCAACAATGAGCAAAAGCGAAGAACGACTGTGATGATGCCACAGGAAGGAACAGTGTTTCATTACATTGTTCATAGGGTTGTTATGCGCCAACACCCATTTGACAAACCCTAACCACAATAACTACAGGACTTATGATTCCAACAATATGGTGAACTAGATCTTAAGAGAAACTACTCTTACATTATAGCAGCGGTTCTCAATCTGGGTATCGAACGACCCTTTCACAGGGGTGGCCCATTCATAACAGTAGCAAAATTAGAGTTATGAAGTAACAATGAAAATAATTTTATGATTGGGGAGTCACCACAACTTGAGGAAGGGTACGAAAAGGCCGTGCCTTAGGAAGGTTGAGAACCCCTGGCCTAGAGGAAGACACAAATCTTAGTAGCGTAGAAGGGCAGCATAAAAGAGGCAACCCTAAACAAGATAGAATAGCACAGTGCCTGCAACAATCAGAGCAAGCAAAAGAACCACTCTGAGGTTGGCACAGGACAGGGCACCTTTTATTTATATTTTGCTTAGAGTTGCTTTGAGTTGAAACCCTCTCGATGGCCCATAATAACAACAACAACAACAGGACTTGAGCTTCTAACAATACGGTGAAGTAGATCTTAAGAGAAACTCCTCTTAGTTTAGAGCAGGGGTTCTCAACCTAGGGGTCGTGACCCCTTTGGGGGTGTCGAACGACTCTTTCACAGGGCTGACCTGAATTATAACAGTAGAAAAATTACAGTTATGAAATAGCGATGAAAATAATTTTGTGGTTGGGGTCACCACTACATTAGGGTACATATGAAAGGGGCATGGCATTAAGAAGGTTGAGAACCACTGCAATAGAGGAAGACAGAAATCTTGGAAGAGTAGAAGAGCAGCAAACGAGAGACAGCCCCCAAAAAGATGGTTATCACAGTGGCTGTAACAATGAGCAAAAGCAAAGAACCCCTGTGATGATGTGACAGGAAGAAGCAGCATTTCATTGTATTGTTCATAGGGTTGTGATGAGCCAACACCCATTCTACAGCACCTAACAACAATAACTATTGCACTTGTGCTTCTAACAATATGGTGAAGTAGATCTTAAGAAAAACTTCTCTTAGTTTATAGCAGAGGATTTCTACCTGTGGGTCACAACCCCTTTGGGGCTCAAATGACCCTTTCACAAGGGTGGCCCAATTCATAACTAGCAAAATTACAGTTATGCAGTAGCAATGAAAATAATTTTATAATTGGTGGGCCACCACAACATGGGGAACTGTTTGAAAGGGTGGTGGCAGTAGGAAAATTGAGAACCACAGACCTAGAGGAAGACTCAAATCTTGGTTCAGGAGAGGAGAAGCAAAAAAGCGGCAACCCCCAAAAAGTTGGATTAGCACAGGGGCTGCAATAGTGAGCACAATCCAAGAACCACTGTAAGGATGGCACAGGATGGGCCAGCGTTTCATTACATTGTGTATAGAGTTCCTATGTGCCAATACACACTAGAAGGCACCAAACCACAACAACAGGACTTGTGCTTATAAGTATATGCTGAAGTATAGCTTTAGAGAAACTCCTCACTTTACAGCAGTGGTTCTCAAATTTTGGGTCGCGACCCCTTTGGGAGACAAATGAATCTTTCACAATGGTGGACCAATTCATAACAATAGCAAAATTACATTGCTATGAAGTAGCAATGAAAATAATTTTATGATTGGGTGTCACCACGACATGAGGAACTGTATGAAAGGGTCCTGGCATTAAGAAGGTTGAAAACCACTGCTCTAGAGGAAGACACAAATTTTGGTACAGTAGAAGGGCAGCACAAGAGAGGCAGCACCCATAAGATGGATTAGCACAGTGGCTACAACCATAAGAGAAGAGGGTAGCCCTTCATTTTGGGGGTACAGAGTTGCTATCAGTCAAAACCCACTGGATAGGACCTAACAACAACAACAAAAGGACTTGTGCTTCTAACAATATGTGGAAGAAGACCTTAAGAGAATCTCATATTAGTTTATAGCAGTGTTCCTCAACCATTGGGCCACGACCTCTTTAGGGGCGGAACAACCTTTCACAGATGTGGCCCATTTATACAGTAGTAAATTTAGAGTTATGAAGTAACAATGAAAATAAATTTAAGATTGAGAGGTGTCACCACAACATAAGGAAAAGTATGAAACGGTCGTGGCATTAGAATGGTTAAGAATCACTGCCCTAGAGGAAGACAGAAGTCTTGGTAGAGCAGAATGGCAGCAAAAAAGAGGCAGCCCCCCCCCCCAATAGATGGTTATCACAGTGGCTGCAATAATGAGCACAAGCGAAGAAGCACTGTGATGATGTCACAGGAAGGAGCAGCGTTTCATTGTATTGTTCATAGGGTTGTGATGAGCCAACACCCATTTGACAGCACCTAACAACACTAACTACAGGACTTGTGAATAACTACAAGATGCTGAAGTAGATCTTAAGAGAAAGACCTCTTAAATTAGAGCAGCGGTTCTCAATCTGGGGGTCGAATGACCCTTTCACGGGGTTGGCCCATTCATAACAATAGCAAAATTAGAGTTATGAAGTAACAATGAAAATATTTTTTGATTGGGGGGGTCACCACAACTTGAGGAATGGTATGAAAAGGCCATGACATTAGGAAGGTTGAGAACTCCTGGCCTAGAGGAAGACACAAATAATGGTACAGTAGACAGGCAGCATAAAAGAGGCAACCCTAAACAAGATAGAATAGCACAGGGGCTGCAAAAATCAGAGAAAGCAAAGAACAACTGTGAGGATGGCAAAGGCAGGGCACCTTTTATTTATACTGTGCTTAGAGTTGCTATGAGTTGAAACCCACTCGACCGTACCTAACAACAACAACAACAACAACTGAGCTTTTAACAATATGGTGAAAAAAATCTTAAGAGAAAGTCCTCTTAGTTTAGAGCAGAGGTCCTCAACCTGGGGGTCGCGAACCCTTTGGGGGTTTTGAATCACCCTTTCACAGGGGTGACCCGAATCATACCAGTAGAAAAATTACAGTTATGAAAGAGCGATGAAAATGATTTTTTAGTTGGGGGTCACCAGTACATTAGGGTATGTATGAAAGGGGCATGGCATTAGGAAGGTTGAGAACCACGACTCTAGAGGAAGACACAAAACATGGTACTCTAGAAGGGCAGTAAATGAGCGGCAGCCACTACAAAATGGAATAGCACAGTGGCTGCAACAATGAGCTCAAAGAACCACAGCGAAAATGGCACAGGATGGGGCAGTGTTTAATTATACTGTGCATAGAGTTGCTATGAGTTAAAAACCACTCTATAGCACCTAACAATAACTATAGCACTTATGCTTCCAACAATATGGTGAAGTAGATCTTAAGAAAAAATCCTCTTAGTTTATAGCAGCGGTTCTCAACCTGTGGGTTGCAACCCCTTTGGGGGATCAAATGACCCTTTCACAAGGGTGGGCTTATTCATAACTAGCAAAATTACAGTGATGAAGTAGCAATGAAAATAATTTTATAATTGGTGTGTCACCACAACATGAGGAACTGTGTGAAAGAGTGGTGGCAGTAGGAAATCTGGGAACCACAGTCCTACAGAAAGACTCAAATTTTGGTTCAGAAGAGAAGCAAAAGAGCGGCAACCCCTCAAAAGTTGGATTAGCACATGGGCTGCAATAGTGAGCACAAGCCTAAGAACCACTGTGAGGAGGGCACAGGATGGGTCAGCGTTTCATTACATTGTGCATAGAGTTGTTATGTGCCAACACACACTAGAAGGCACCAAACCACCACAACAGGACTTGTGCTTCTTAGAATATGCTGAAGTATATCTTTAGAGAAACTCCTCAGTTTACAGCAGTGGTTCTTAAATTTTGTGTCGCAAACCCTTTGGGAGACAAATGAACCTTTCACAATGGTGGCCCGAATCATAACAATAGCAAAATTATATTGCTATGAATTAGCAATGAAAATAATTTTATGATTGAGGGTTACCACTACATGAGGAAATGTATGAAAGGGTTGTGGCATTAAGAACGTTGAGAAC
>NW_022111303.1:118343-119699 GCF_000313985.2 Echinops telfairi | reverse complement strand
ATGGACCATCTGAATAGAACCTTCGATCCGGATGGCCCTCTCACTCCGATAGACACAACTGCAGCCAGCCCCAGACTCCAAACCTGCAGACCACAAGTTTATCACAAGTCTAGAAAGAGCTGTCAATCCCCTGAAAAACTAGCCTGCAGAAGAGGAGACATAGAATCAAAAGCCCCATGTTAGAGTAAATCAGACAACTAAGACCAGAAAAAAACACTAGAGCTTCTCAAATTGGTTCACCCTGGTTTAGTCATGGCAAGGATTAGATCACATTGACCTGAATCAGCATCTTCTCCCAAATCCCTAGTCTTCTGAAGTTCCTAATACCCTGTCCTGCAGCCCCTGTATTTTACCCAGCAACCCCATGGATTCTACTTTATAGCCACCTTTTCCTTTGTTCAGTTTTTTTTAAAATCTTTGTTATTAAATGATGTGGTCTATGGAGATTTTAAAAAATTGTTAAGCCATTAGAAACTAATTTCCCTTTAAAAAACAAGTCCAGCATGCAAGTAATTGTCTGGATAGGCCAAGTAGAAAATAATAGCGCCCGGCTCAAAGATGGTAGCTAAGCACTTGCCGCATTGAATGTGTGTCACTCTCCACAGTTTTGGAAGTAAATTGGTGTCATGAAACAGGTTCCTGCAAAGTTCCCAAATCTCTAATTCCAGGATTTAAACCATATTTCCCCCATTCCATTTAGCTTTCCAGATCGTCAATATTTTTTTTAAATGGGTCTATTTCACATTATTTTCATCGGCCCACAACTGAATTGGCTCATGTCAGTTCAAAGACGCAGAAAACAATCTCCGATTAGTGATGTATTCAAGTTATGACGAGCTGCATTATGACCATCTGCTTTTCTTTCTTTTTAAAGAGTTTACCATTAGTAGCATGTACTACATATAATGCTACAGCAATATCTCTGATATCACTCTAGCTGTAAGCTTATATCCAACGTTTTCAACCCCCATAGACTAATAAAGGTCAGATGCATAAAGATGATGATTTAAAAAAAACACGAATAAGAAGGTCTTTGACCTCTGTCAGGACTGACTCATGACAGAATCGTCAGAATGGGGCCAGTCATAACTCAGGGACTGAGTACCTGTCATCCAAACCAGTTGCTGTGGGGTTGATTCCAAGTCACGGAACTACCATGTGTGCAGAGGCAAACTGAACTGTGTTAGGTAGGTGTTTCAAGGTTGTGTGAGTGTTCAGAATCAGGTCACCAGGTCTGTCTTCTGAGGCACCTCCATATGGCTTCAAAAGTACATTTTAGTTAGTGATTGAGCTCTTAACTGTTGGTGCCACCCAGGGATGCCATAGGGGAAAACAGCTTTTCTCTATTTAGTGTCC
>NW_022111303.1:115499-116556 GCF_000313985.2 Echinops telfairi | reverse complement strand
GTGGTAAGCTGTGAAATGCTTATTTTCAGCTAGGTAACCAAAGGAAGGCTGGAGGCCATGTCACTGGTATTTCCAATGCCAGCAAGGTCACCCAAAGGGCAAAGGGTGCAGCAGAGTTTCCAGATTAAGGACAGGCTAAGTATGAAGAAAGAACTGGTTGCCCAATGTGAAGGAATCCGCCACTGTAAACCTTATGCTCGGCATGGAAACACTGTCAGGTGTGGGAGGCCTAGTAAATCAAGGCAGAACCTTGTCAGAGAGACTGACAGGAGATTAACCTAACTGGTCCGAAGAAAGGGGAGGGGCAGTGACAAAGAGGCAGGCCATTGACAGGATGGATTACCACGGGGGCTGCAATGATGGGTTCCAACATCAGAACGATTGTGAGTGTGGCCCAGGACTGGGTAGCGTTTCCTTGTGTTGTACATCAGAGTTGCTTTGAGGCAGACCAACTTGATAGCACCTACCAACAAGACAAACCAAGGAAGAGGAAGCCTTTGTGATCTCGGAATCTGACATCGCTAGGACATTTTAATAGTCTTTTATAAAGGTACCCAACGGCCTGGTCCTTCATGACAGACAGCTGGAGGAAGCACCATTCTCCTGGTTTTCCATGAGTTCCCCAGGTAAATTTCTCTCCAGCTGCCCACAGAGCCAGTTGGCTTGATACCACACCCTGTATTGTCTGCCTTCCAACTCTTGGCTTCTTTCCCTATTCCCCTACCAGTATTTCTTGCATCTCCCAAACAAAACAGCTTGCACTCGGTTCCTTCCTCATCTCAGGGTCTGCTTCTTGGGCACCCCAAACGCAGACATCCTCCCTTCTAAAGGCTGCTGTCAGTGCCATCTGCTGCCTGAGGCACCTTACTCGAACCACCTCTACCCTTCCCACAAGGAGTTAAGTAGCCCATTAAGGATGGTAAAGTTATCCGCCCACCTCAGCATTTCTTCCTGTTTCCATCTTCCTAGGCCAAGGTGATTGCCCCCACTGCCCTTTGCTGCTTCTGAGTAGAGCACACTGGTGAAGGCTGATGGAAGACGTGCTTTCAAGCAGTTG
>NW_022111303.1:112949-114365 GCF_000313985.2 Echinops telfairi | reverse complement strand
GCTGAGGTCAGCAGGCTCTTGGGAACATGGTCAGTGCTGGGGTTGGGGGCTGGAGTCCATTTAGAAATCAGCCCCTGAGTGTTGGCTGAGTTCAGCACCATGCCAAAGATGTTGGTGGGCCGAGGAGTGTAGCGCCTTGGTATTAGTCAGGCTGGGGGAAAATTACTTGTGATAAATCAGAGCTCCTGAGAGGTTGGGTCAAAAGTCAGGGAGGGCCATACTCCAGAACGGGTGGCCTGGGTTCCCAGTCTGGCTTTGCCTGTAGTTCACTGTATATACTTGGAAGGCATCTACCCCTCTGGGTTCCACTTTCATCAGCCATGAAACCAAGCAACCAACCAACCAATGAATCAAACAAACAAACAAATAACCTCACTGCTGTTGAATCCATTCTGACTCGCAGCGACCCTATAGGACAGGATAGCACTGCCCCTGTGGGTTTCAGAGACTGGAGCTCTTTATGGGAGTAGAACATCTGACCTTTGTCCCACAGAGTGGCTGGTAGTATTAAACTGCTGACCTTGTGGTTAGCAGCCCCACATGTGATCCATCATGCCACCAGGCCTCCTTTGGGTGATAATTATAGAGCATCCTAAGATTTTGATATGAAGGAGCCTTGTTGGCACAGTAGTGAAGCAACTGACTGCTAATCAAAAGGTTGGTGGTTTGAACCTACCAGCTGCTCTACAGGAGGCAGATGCAGCAGGCCGCTTCTGTAAAGATGGATATCTTTGGAAGCCCTATGGGGTAGTTCTAGCCTGTCCTATAGGATCACTCTGAGGCTTGACTCATTGACCATGAACTAGTACAATGGTTCTCAACCTTCCTAATGCCACGACCCATACAGTTCCTCATGTTGTAGTGACCTCCAACCATAAAATTATTTTTTGTTGCTACTTCATAACTGTAATTTTGATACTGTTATGAATTGGGCAACCCCTATGAAAGGTTCGTTGGACCCATAAAGGGGTTGCAACTCACAGGTTGAGAACCATTGGGCGAGCATATATAGTCATTCTGCCTCATAATATTAACTATTACCGCCTCGACCACCACAACCACAACCACTATTATACTCTGTGATGTTAAATAGAACTGATGGAGATAAAATTGGGGATAAGGTGGACTGGAGTAATCAGAGAAGGCTCCCTGGAGGAAAGGTTTTAGGAGGAGACCAGGGGAGGAATCAGGCATTGAAGGGTTGGTGGGAGGATATAAATTGTACCAGAGGCCAGACTGGGTGAGATCGGAATTTTCAAGATGTTGGCCAGCCATCTCTCTCAACCAATAGACTGTTTACCACCTAATCTAGACATTCTTCCCACCACAAGGCAGGATCTGGGTCCCTTCTATTTGAAGATGAGTAAGCTAGGGTCTGCTTCAACCAATAGAATACAAGGTAAGTGATGCTGATGG
>NW_022111303.1:111922-112849 GCF_000313985.2 Echinops telfairi | reverse complement strand
AAAAAAAAAAGAAGATGGATTTCCACAGTACCTACAAAAACAGTGTCAAATACAAGGGGGGTTTTGAGGAGAGCACAGGACGAGGTGGTGTGTTATTCTGTTGCACAGCACGGCTATGAGTCAGATGCCCTGGATATTAATGAATATGATAAAGGAACAATGTGGGGACTGATGTGACCTGAAACATAAGCAGGGCATAACATGTACATGGAATACACAAGGTGATACTGTGTATGCTTAATATTTGTCTGTACCTATGAATACACACACATAAAAATAAAGTAGATGTATGCCCTCCTCAAAAAAAAAAAAAAAAGAAGGTTGAGAATCACTGCTCTAGAGGAAGACACAAATTTTGGTACAGTAGAAGGGCAGTAAATGAGAGGCAGCACCCACAAGATGGATTAGCACAGTGGCTACCACAATAAGCGCAAGCAAATGAACCACTGTGACGATGACAGAGAAGAGGGTAGTCCTTCATTTTGGGGGCATAGAGTTGCTATAAGTCAAAACCCAGAGGACAGGACCTAACAACAAAAACAAAAGGACCTGTGCTCCTAACAATATGCTTAGATTTGCTATGAGTTGAAAAACCCTCGACTGCACCTAACAACAACAACAACAACAGGATCTGAGTTTCTAACAATATGGTGAAGTAGATCATAAGAGAAATGCCTCTTAGTTTGGAGCAGCGGTTCTCAACCTGGGGGTCGCGACACCTTTGAGGTTGTCCAAAGACTCTTTCACAGAGGTGACCCGAATTCTAACAGTAGAAAAATTACAGATATTAAATAGCGATGAAAATAATTTTTTGGTTGGTTGTCACCACTACAATAGGGTATATATAAAAGGGGCATGGCATTAGGAAGTTTGAGAACCACAGCTCTAGAGGAAGACACAAAACGTGGTACTCTAGAAGGGCAGTAA
>NW_022111303.1:108845-110580 GCF_000313985.2 Echinops telfairi | reverse complement strand
AAAGGGTCGTGACATTAAAAAGTTAAGAATCGCTGCCCTAGAGGAAGACAGAAATCTTGGTAGAGCAGAAGGGCAGCAAACAAGAGGCAGCCCCCAAAAAGAAGGTTATCGCAGTGGCTGCAACAATGAGCACAAGCGAAGAAGCAATGAAGATGTCACAGGAAGGAGCAGCGTTTCATTATATTGTTCATTGGATTGTTAGGAGCCAACACCCACTCGACAGCAGCTTACAACAACAACAACAACAACAGGATTGTGCATCTACCAATCTGGTGAAGTCGATCTTAAGAAAAACTCTTCTTACTTTAGAGCAGGGTTCTCAACTTGTGGGTCAAGACCCATTTGGGTACTGAAGCACCCTTTCACAGTGTTGGCCCATTCACAATGGTAGTACCATTAGAATTATGAAGGAGCAACTAAAATAAATTTATGTTTGAGCGGTTACCACTAAGTGAGAAATGGTATGAAAGGGTCGTGGCATCAGCAAGGTTAAGAACCACTGCCATGGAGGAAGACAGAAGACTTGGAAGAGTAGAAGGGCAGCAAACAAGAGGCAGTCCCCATAAAGACGGTCATCACAGTGGCTGCAACAATGCGCAAAAGCGAAGAACCCCTGTGATGATGTCATATGAAGGAGCAGCATTTCATTGTATTGTTCATAGGGTTGCGATGAGCCAACACCCATTTGACAGCACCTAACAACAATATTTAACCTCCATTGACCTCTGTGTATCATTAAATGCCAAGAGACCATGCTTTCCTTCCTGCTGCTTCTGATACCTTGCCTCTTGCTACATGCCTCTTCTAGTGCTGTACGCTCCTTAGTACTCGCTCACCTCATTCCCGGCTCCATGAGTGTCCTGGGGCTGTGGTAACAAATCACCACCAAGTGGGTGGTTCACAAGAGACACTTATTTCCCTCATAGTTCTGGAGGCTAGAAGTCTGAAGTCAAGGTGTTGGCAGGGCCATGCTTACTACAAAGGCTCTAGGGGACTTTTTTGTTTCTTCTTGTAGTCTCAGGGAAATCTTAGCCGATGACATCACAACTCCAATCGTTGCCTCTCTCTTCACTTGACACTTTTTCCATTAGAATCGGTCTGTGTATCTTCTGGCATCAGTCATACAGGATTTGGGTTCAGTCTATTGATCTCCTTGTATAACTAACTACACATGCAAAAATCCCATTTCCAAGAGAGGTCTTGTTCACAATGGTTACTAGCTGAGCTGCAATATTCAAGGGCAGTAGTTTGACAGCGCCAGCTACACCTTGGGAGAAAGATGGGGCTTCTTACTCTCATAAGAATTAGTCTTGGAAACCAACCAGGGCAGTTCGACCCTGTCCTATAAAGTCCTTATGAGTCGGCATCAACTTGATGACGAGTTTTAAGTGGGCTGGACCTTCAATATATTTTTTGAGGGGAAGAATACAGTTCAATCCATACCACTTCCTCATCTATAGAGCTTGCACTCTTTGGTGTTCTCTTCTTTCTGGTTCCTACAGATGAAGAAGCTCTGCATAAGGTCACAAAAAAATTCCAGCCTCAAGATGGAATCTTGAAAGATTCTGTAAGCAAAATATTGAATGATGCAGGAAGCAACAAGAGAAGATGGAAAGACTGCACAGAGTCACTGTACAAAAAAGCACTATTCGACATTCCACCATTTTAGGAAGTAGCATATGAACAAGAACCAATGGTGCTGAAGGAAGAATTTCAAACTTCACTGAAAGCATTT
>NW_022111303.1:107407-108745 GCF_000313985.2 Echinops telfairi | reverse complement strand
GAAGGAGGCCCTGAGCTACATGGAAATGATTCAGGGCATAAAAGGCTGTGCCTGGGTGCTTTATAACTGAATAAAAGCATTCCACTGGTGCGCAAAAGTGATTTCAGAAAAAGTACAGGTTTTGCTGACTTGCCTCTCTGGCCTATAAATTAATGCATCAGCCCTTTACCTTGAAGCAGTTGCCCCTGTTAAGAATCAATCTGGGAGGTGAGGTGGGACCATTCAATATTCACAGGAATATTGGCAATTCTTGGCTGCCAACTGCTTGAAAGCATGTCTTCCATCAGCCTTCACCAGTCTGCTCTACTCAGAAGCAGCAAAGGGCAATGGGAGCAATGACCTTGGCCTAGGACCATGGAAGCAGGAAGAAATGCTGAGGTGGGTGGATAACTTTACCATCCTTAATGGGCTACTTAACTCCTTGGGGGAAGGGTAGAGGTGGCACCAGTGAGGTGCCTCAGGCAGCAGATGGCACTGACAGCAGCCTTTTAGAAGGGAGGATGTCTGCGTTTGGGGTGCCCAAGAAGCAGACCCTGAGATGAGGAAGGAACAGAGTGCAAGCTGTTTGTTTGGGAGATGCAAGAAACACTGGTAGGGGAATGGGGAAAGAAGCCAAGAGTTGGAAGGCGGCCAATACAGGGTGTGGTATCAAGCCAACTAGCTCTGTGGGCAGCTGGAGAGAAATTTACCTGGGGAATGCATGGAAAACCAGGAGAATGGTGCTTCCCACAGCTGTCTGTGATGAAGGACCAGTCCATTGAGTACCTTTATAAAAGACTATTAAAATGACCTAGCGATGTCAGATTCCGAGATCACAGAGACTTCCTCTTCCTTGGTTGGTCTTGTTGGTAGATGCTATCAAGTTGGTCTGCCTCAAAGCAACCCCCATGTACAACACAAGAAAACGCTGCCTAATCCTAGGCCACACTCACAATCGTTCTGATGTTGGAACCCATCGTTGCAGCCCCCGTGGCCATCCATCCTGTCAATGGCCTGCCTCTTTGTCGCTGCCCCTCCCCTTTCTTCGGACCAATTAGGTTCATCTCCTGTCAGTCTCTCTGACAAGGTTCTGCCTTGATTTACTAGGCCTCCCCCACCTGACAGTGTTTCCATGCCGAGCATAAGGTTTTCAGTGGCGGATTCCTTCACAGTGGGCAACCAGTTCTTTCTTCATCCTTAGCCTGTCCTTAATCTGGAAACTCTGCTGCACCCTTTGCCCTTTGGGTGACCTTGCTGGCATTGGAAATACCAGTGACATGGCCTCCAGCCTTCCTTTGGTTACCTAGCTGAAAATAAGCATTTCACAGCTTACCACCGGTTCATGTACCACCCTTGGAG
>NW_022111303.1:103589-106336 GCF_000313985.2 Echinops telfairi | reverse complement strand
TATCTAAAACTCTCTCTTATCCATATGAGTTTCTGTGGATTTGTTTCTCTAATGCACCCACACGAACATACCTGCCTAGCCCAGTATCAGAATTCAGTTTTCCTCAAAGTAGTGATACCACTATTGAGATAGTTAAAGTTTATTGTGCCAACCTGGCTGACAAACACAGGTGGGGTTAATTGAAGGGCAGAGAGATAAATGGCTCGGTGAGCCTCACTTTTCTTGTTCATGGGTGTCCTGCCCTCTGATAGTCGGACCCGGTTGCAGCTGCCTTAGCCAGTTCTCTGCTTCAGGTGGCAAGGCTGACTTCCTGCAAGATATCACTGAGCAGAAGCCACATGGACCTACCCCGATGCAGCCCTGGGTGCTGGAGCAGCCATGTGGAGACCCCTGCCAACGCAGAGATGCTTACATATTCACTTATTCGGCTTTCCTCCTGCAGCTGGCATCACTGCGTGTGTTTGGTAAGATGGAGGAGACTTTGTGGATTGGTGTGGGACATAGGGACTAATGTTGGACTTGTGGACTTGGGAAGCACTTGATGTGCACTTGCCCTTTATCTAAAACTCTCTTATACATATGAGTTTCTGTGATTTATTTCTCTAATGTACCCAGACTAAAACAACTATTATAAGAAAAGCCAGGACACAACTTAGCACCCTTGTCAGTTTGAAAAGGACACTAAATTGAGAAAAGCTATTTTCCCCTATGGCATCCCTGGGTGGCACAAACAGTTAAGAGCTCAATTACTAACTAAAATGTACTTTTGAAGCCATATGGAGGTGCCTCAGAAGACAGACCTGGTGACCTGATTCTGAACTCTCACACAGCCTTAAAACCCCTACCTAACACAGTTCAGTTTGGCTCTGCACACATGGTAGTTCCGTGACTTGGAATCAACCCCACAGCAACTGGTTTGGATGACAGGTACTCAGTCTCTGAATTATGACTGACCCCATTCTGATGATTCTGTCATGAGTCAGTCCTGACAGAAGTCAAAGACCTTTTTATTCTTGCTTTTTTAAAATCATCATCTTTATGCATCTGACCTTTATTAGTCTGTGGGGGTTGAAAACGTTGGATATAAACTTACAGCTAGAATGATATCAGAGATATGTGCTGTAGCATTATATGTAGTACATGCTACTAATGGTAAACTCTTTAAAAAGAAAGAAAAGCAGATGGTCATAATGCAGCTCGTCATAACTTGAACACATCACTAATCAGAGATTGTTTTCTGGGTCTTTGAACTGATATGAGCCAATTCAGTTGTGGGCTGATGAAAATAATGTGAAATAGACCCGTTTTTTTAAAAAAAAAAGTATTGACGATCTGAAAGGCTAAATGGGAATGGGGGGAAATATGGTTTAAATCCTGGAATTAGAGATGTGGGAACCTTTCAGGAACCTGTTTCATGACACCAATTTACTTCCAAAACTGTGGAGAGTGACACACATTCAATGCAGCAAGTGCTTGGCTCCCATCTTTGAGCCAGGCGCTATTATTTTCTACTTGGCCTATCCAGACAATCACTTGCATGCTGGACTTGTTTTTTAAAGGGAAATGAGTTTCTAATGGCTTAACAATTTTTTAAAATCTCCATAGACCACATCATTTAATAACAAAGGTTTTTTTAAAAAACTGAACAAAGGAAAAGGTGGCTATAAAGTAGAATCCACGGGGTTGCTGGGTAAAAGAGGGACTGCAGGACAGGGTATTAGGAACTTCAGAAGCCTAGGGATTTGGGAGGAGATGCTGATTCAGGCCAATGTGACTTAATCCTGGCCAAGACTAAACCAGGGTGAACCACTTTGAGAAGCTCTAGTGTTTTTTCTGGTCTTGGTTGTCTGATTTACTCTAACCTGGGGCTTTTGAGTCTATGTATCCTCTTCTGCAGGCTAGTTTTTCAGGGGATTGACAGCTCTTTGTAGACTTGTGATAAACTTGTGGTCTGCAGGTTTGGAGTCTGGGGCTGGCTGCAGTTGTGTCTGTGCGAGTGAGAGGGCCATCCGAATCGAAGGGTCCATGTGTCCTACTGGAGAAGTCAGACAGAACAGCCTGGTCACTGTAGTTGACATCCTTCCTGGGACAGAGTTTTGGGTGCAGCAGTAGAAAGATAGGGATAACAGTGATGCAAACACAAGCAAGTATCTTTAATACATAGATCCCTTCAGACTCTGGCCTGGACACTGATCCTGTGTGGGGGCTTTACATACACTGTCTCCTGATTCCAGAAACAGTTCTGAGGAGCCAGTGATTGTGACTGAGTAGGAGGACTTACTGCCTTGATGTCACATTGCCTGGGTCTGCATGATGGCTTTTCCACCTCAAGTGGTGTCTTAGTTTGCTTCCGTTTCCTTGTCTAGAAAATGGGGTTGATAGTTCTCCCCACCTCATCCACTTTGCGGTTAGTCTATTAAATAAACTAATAACACCTGTAGGTTATTAAAGGTTAAGGGGCTTGGCTGCTAACCAAAAGGTTAGCTATGTGAGTCTACCCAGAGGTGCCTTAGAAGAAAGGCCTGGTGTTCTACTTCCAAACTCTCAGCCCTGGGAAACCTATGGAGCACAGTCGCCATGAGTGGGTGTCAGCTAGATGGCCACTTTTCTTTTTCCCTACTTGTAATACTCTTCAGGAGGCCTGGTGGTGGAATGGGTTTCACATGGGGCTGCTAACCAAAAGGTCAGAAGTTCATAACCATTAGCCCCTCTCTCAGGAGAAAGAAGAGGCTTGCTACTCCCAGAAA
>NW_022111303.1:97766-99144 GCF_000313985.2 Echinops telfairi | reverse complement strand
TTTGTGATGACGTGTCCACAGTATGTAAGCCACAGTCTTGCCATATTTGCTTCCTAATAGGGTTTGGTTGTATTTCTTCTAAGATGGATTGTTCATTCTTTTGATAGCCCACTGTAAATTCAATATCTCAAATATAACTGGGACAACCTCAAATGTTCTATCACCATCCCCTATAAAATAGCACCACTTCCTGGCAATCGGCTTGCTTGTGATTTGTGTACTGGGTTAGCCTACAGGCTAGTTCAAGTCTTCTGGAACTTTCCAGCAAGCATACCTTCTTTCCTCCCACTTGTCCAACCCCCAAATAATCCAGTATTACAAAGACTTGATATGCACAGCTGACTTGATTATAAAGGAACACCCACACCCACACACAGCCACCACCACCATCATCCTTTGTAACTAGAGCCATTGCTGAACTGTTCAGCTGTCAGTAGTTATTGGGAATCATGACTGAGAGACCCAAACTGCATGTGCACATCTCATCTCTTATTGCCACTCTCAGGCAGCAAGGTCCCTTACAAACCCAGTAGAACATCGTCCCCATCCTACAGAGTAAATAGATGCAGGTCTCTGACCAAAGAGCCAGAAAGGGAGGCTCGGAAGCATTGGGTGGGTTTTTCCCATGCCACAGCAACCTCTTCACACACCGGAGGCTGGCTTAGAGGATTTAGAGAAAGGCAGGGCCATACCTCATGTGATTAAAACATGCTTGCTTCTCCTCAGACATATATTCTATATGAAAATGTGGTTTATGGGGATCAGGTTCACAAATCTAAAGCCCAAGCAATTCTACCTATGACCATCAGTCATGGAAGTTACACTCAGAGAATGAAAATATACATGACCACTGTTAGCCCATAACCAGCCACAGTGTGTCCTCCCTGAGGAACCAGGTTTCCCTGACAACTATCCGCCCTGTTTTTACTGGCTGGTACCCAGACTGGTGGCATTGACTCTCAAACAAGAGGATTTATCATGAAATGCTCTCCAGGCCCATCTCTTCTGGTTTGTGGAGAGGGGATTAGATTAGGAGTCAGAAAAAAAGGGTTCAATTGCCACCTTGGCCTTTTACAGCCCATGTGAAACCCAGCCATCCCCCTCTCTGTCTGTTTTCTCCCCTACCTAGAAGCACTTAAGCAGGCTGTGAACCTCCTTTGCAACAGTTGCTATTAGAACTGTCTTAGTCCAGAATAACATAGTGGTGAGTAAAGATCTCAGACATCAGATTACTCTTCTAAATCTAACTCTTCTACTGGCTCACTCTGTAACCTTGGGCTAGTCATTTGACCTCTCCGTGCCCTGACCTCCTCCTCTTTCAAGTAATAATAGTACCTGCCTCATACTAGCATTTGCTGAATTAGAAGAGTTAATAATT
>NW_022111303.1:95361-96600 GCF_000313985.2 Echinops telfairi | reverse complement strand
TAGGACCTGATGATCATTTGAATTTGAGGACGAGGTAGTTAGCTTGTGTAGCCATAAAGGACTAAGGGACACAAAGTACATTTGCCAAGAAAGTTGGGAGAATGATGTTGACCACTTTGGATGGATACCTGGATGACACTCAGCTAGAAACACCCAGTAGACTGGTGGAAATGTGGGACTGGACATCAGGAGAAAGGATACGCCTGTAGCCATAAATTTGGAAGGCATTGACAGGTAGATGCCAGCTGTTGTTCTTGTTAGGTGCAGTTGAGTCAGTTCTGACTCATCGTGACCCTTTGTACAACAGAACAAAACCCCATCCAGTCCTGCACAATGCTCGCAATTGTTCTTATGTCTAAGCCCATTGTTGCAGCTGCTGTCTCAATCCACATTGAGAGTCTTCCTCTTTTTCACTGCCCCTCTATTTTACCAAACACGATGTCCTGAAGGGACTTGTCTCTCCTGACAACATGTCCAAAGTACATGACATGAAGTCTTGTCATGCTTGCCTATAAAGAGAATTCTCAGTGTACTTTTCCCAAGATAGATCTGTTTGTTCTTCTGGCAGCCTATGGTACTTTCAATAGTTTTTGGCATAATTCAAATTTATCATTTATTCTTCCATCTTCCTTATCCAATGTCCAACTTTCACATGTATATGAGGTGATTGAAATACCATGACTTGGGTTAGGAGAACCATTGTCCTCAAAGTAACATACTTTATTTTCAAAACTTTAAAGAGGTTTTATGCAGCAAATATACCTAACCTAATGCTTCATTGGATCTCTTGATTGCTGCTTCCATGAGCATTAATTGTGGAGCCAACAAAAAAATGAAATCCTTGAAAAATTAATTATTTTGCCCATTTATCATGATGTTATCTCTTGGTCCAGTTGTGAGGATTTTGGTTTGCTTTACATTGAGTTGTAATCCACACTGAAGGCTGCTGTCCTTGATCTTCATCAGTTATTATTTTAGGTCATCAAGTCAGCTCTGACCCATAGTGACCTAATGCACAGCGGAACAAAACACTGCACTGTCCTGTGCTGCCTTCACAATTGCTCTTATGCCTGAGTCCGTGGTTGTAGCTACAGTGTCAGTCCATCTCAGGGTGAGCCTTCCTCTTTTTCACTGCCCTTCCACTTTACCGAACATGATGTCCTCCTCCAGGGAATGGCCTCTCCTGACTATATGTCCAAAGTGAAGTCTTGCCATCCTTTGCCTCTAAGTAAGTGCCTC
>NW_022111303.1:94231-95261 GCF_000313985.2 Echinops telfairi | reverse complement strand
TACAGGACTTACTAAGTGCCAGGCCTTGGGACTCTATCACTGAACAAAAGAGACGAAAATCCCCCTTCCCTCAAGTAGTTTCCATAAACAGAGACATTCAAACCCCTCCCAAGGAATGCATTTAAAGTCCGACTTACACGAAAGCAGAAGAAGGGGCTGATGTGAGGGGTTTCAGACATACACACGTTCATATATGACTCCCATGGCAGCGCCAAAGTGTAGCAGTCTTCCAGGAGACACTCTTCATTACAGTTAAATCGCCTCTTTTCTTTTTTCTATGAGCACTCCTTTTTTTTTTCTTTTTCTGAGAGCAATTGCCCTTAGAAGGGATTAGCTGGTATCACCCTCTAGCACTTTAGTGTGAATTTATTTATTTGCTCCTTTTCCTGCCTAGATAGGAGGGGCCTCCAGGGCTGCCAAAATCCAGGAAAATCCCAAAAAGGCAGCAACAAGAGAGGCTGAGGACTACTGGGGCCAGTGTTTCTCATCTGAGTCCCCGGGGGCCATTTGTTAAAGATGCAGATTACACATAGACAAACACACACACACACTGCCCAACACCCTACCCAATATGGCCCCACTAAATAAGGCTCCTACCCACCATCTGTCTGGGAGCCTCTGAACTGGCCCTTCCCATGAAACAAGCCATTTAAAGTGACTCTTTAGGCAAAAGACCAGTGACTGAGGTTTTCCAAAGCAGGATAAAGCCCATTTGGTAAGCACTTGATTATTAACCAAAACAATGATGCTTCAAACCCACCCACAGGTTCCTAGGAAAGCAGGCTGGTTTTCTGTTTCTGAAAGGTCACAGTCTTGAAAAGGATCTCTGGTGACATATTGTCCTGCTAGCCATAAGGTCAGAAGTTCAAACCCACCAGCTGCTCTGAGAGAGAAAGCTGAGGCTTTCTACTCCTATAAAGATGTATAGTCTCAGAAATCTACCAGGGCAATTATACTCCATTGCTGTGAGTCAGAGTTGACTCAATGGCAGTAAGTGAGTGGATGGGCTGGAATTGATTGGACACCAACT
>NW_022111303.1:88362-89235 GCF_000313985.2 Echinops telfairi | reverse complement strand
TTCTGGAGTCTGGCCCTCCCTGACTTTTGACCCAACCTCTCAGGAGCTCTGATTTATCACAAGTAATTTCCCCCCAGCCTGACTAATACCAAGGCACTACACTCCTCGGCCCCACCAACATCCTTGGCATGGTGCTGAACTCAGCCAACACTCAGGGGCTGATTTCTTAATGGACTCCAGCCCCCAACCCCAGCACTGACCATGTTCCCAAGAGCCTGCTGACCTCAGCTTTAGCCAGTCCAGAACTAGGCTATGGGCAGAGCTTTTAAAATTGCTTTCAGAGAATTCTTCCCTGGCAGAGCCCCTGAAGCAGGGCAAGTACTGAGGTAAGATGTCAAGGCGTGTTGTGATAAGGTGCCCTCCAGTTGATTTTCTATGCATGGTGACCGCATGTGACAGAGAGAACTTTCTCATAGTGGGGAGAGGGGTTAGGCTGTTATCTTTATGGGGGCAAGTCTTCCTCCTGAGTGGGCTCAAATCATCGCAACATCAGGGCTCATTTAATTGGCTGGATAAAAACTCACCATACCCTCTGTCAGCGAGTTGATACTGATGCACAGCAACCCTATAGGACAGGGGAGAACTGCCCCTGTGGGTTTCCAAGGTGGTAACCCTTCATGAGAGTAGGAAGCCCAGTCTTTCTTCCTAAGAGTGGTTGGTGATTTCGAACTGCTGACCTTGCCAGTTAGCAGCTCACCTAGTAACCCCTACACCACCAGGGCTCCCTTAGACACTCCAAATATTCCAAGGTGATTCAGGTGCTATAAGGGGAAGAACAAAATGAGATTTCAAAATGGTTTTCATTCTAAACTCTTAGAGTCCTAAGGACTGAGTTCAGAGTTAGGGGCATGGGGGGGTGGAAAAAGGGAGGGG
>NW_022111303.1:78102-79412 GCF_000313985.2 Echinops telfairi | reverse complement strand
ACAGGGGCTGCAGGACAGGGTATTAGGAACTTCAGAAGACTAGGGATTTGGGAGAAGATGCTGATTCAGGTCAATGTGATCTAATCCTTGCCATGACTAAACCAGGGTGAACCAATTTGAGAAGCTCTAGTGTTTTTTTCTGGTCTTAGTTGTCTGATTTACTCTAACATGGGGCTTTTGATTCTATGTCTCCTCTTCTGCAGGCTAGTTTTTCAGGGGATTGACAGCTCTTTCTAGACTTGTGATAAACTTGTGGTCTGCAGGTTTGGAGTCTGGGGCTGGCTGCAGTTGTGTCTATCGGAGTGAGAGGGCCATCCGGATCGAAGGTTCTATTCAGATGGTCCATTTGTCCTACTGGAGAAGTCAGACAGAACAGCCTGGTCACTGTAGTTGACATCCTTCCTGGGACAGAGTTTTGGGCGTAGCAGTAGAAAGATAGGGATAACAGCGATGCAAACACAAGCAAGTATCTTTAATACATAGATCCCTTCAGACTCTGGCCTGGACACTGATCCTGTGTGGGGTCTTTACATACACTCTCTCCTGATTCCAGAAACAGCTCTGAGGAGCCAGTGATTGTAACTGAGTAGGAGGACTTACTGCCTAGATGTCACATTGCCTGGGTCTGCATGATGGCTTTTCCACCTCAAGTAGTGTCTTAGTTTGCTTCCGTTTCCTTGTCTGGAAAATGGGGTTGATAGTTCTCCCCACCTCATCCACTTTGTGGTTAGTCTATTAAATAAACTAATAACACCTATAGGTTATTAAAGGTTAAGGGGCTTGCCTGCTAACCAAAAGGTTGGCTATTTGAGTCCACCCAGAGGTGCCTTAGAAGAAAGGCCTGGTGCTCTACTTCCAAACACTCAGCCCTGGGAAACCTATGGAGCACAGTTCTATGACAGACATGGGGTCGCCATGAGTGGGTGTCAGGTAGATGGCCACTTTTCTTTTTCCCTACTTGTAACACTCTTCAGGAGGCCTGGTGGAATGGGTTTCACATGGGGCTGCTAACCAAAAGGTCAGAAGTTCATAACCATTAGCCCCTCTCTCAGGAGAAAGAGGCGGCCTGCTACTCCCAGAAAAGAGTTCCAGTCCCTGAAACCTGCACAGGGGCAGTTCTACCCTATCCCATGGTGTCACTATGAGTCGCCCTCAACTCAATGGCAGTCAGTGTTTTGGAGATGCACTTCCATCTGGGTAAGGCAGCGAGTCTACATGCAGCCTGGATCCACCCTCCACAGGTGTCTGAGTCAACATTCAGGCAGCTGCTAGGCTTGAACCAACAGAGCCCCTGCTGTCTGCCCAGAGGC
>NW_022111303.1:75620-77668 GCF_000313985.2 Echinops telfairi | reverse complement strand
GGGCAGCAGTTTGATACCACTAGCTGCTCCTCGGGAGAAAGAGGAGGCTTTCTATTTCCATAATGATCTTCAATCTCAGAAACCCACAGGGGCAGCTCTACTCCATCCCATAGGGACACTGGCATTGGAACTGACTCAATAGCAGTGATTTTTGAGTTGAGCCCTCACACAGAGGAGCACTCGGGGCATAGTGTGTTGTGCTTTGGGCTGCATGGTCAGCAGTTTGAAGCCACCAGAACCAAGATGAGGCTTTCAACTCCTGTAAAGATTTACAGCCTTGGGAACCCTAGGGATCACCTCTACTCTGTCTACTTGATCTCTATATAGCAGAATAGATTTAATAGCAGTGGAGGGCTTTAAACCTCAAACAGGAGCCCTAGTGGTGTAGGGGTTTAAGCATCTGGATGCTAATTGCAAGTTTGGTGCTAGAAACCCACCAGCCCACTCCCCAGGAGAAAGTTGAAGCTGTCTGCTCCCATAAAGATCCACAGCCTTGGAAGCCCCTGTGGTTTTTCCTACTCTGTCCTGTAGGGTCACTATGAATCAGGGTCGACTCTAAGGCAGTAAGTGTGGTTTTGAGGATTTAGTCCTTACATAGTTGGCTGGACAAGTTGCCCAAGGAGATCATGGGATTCAAACACTTCCCAGATGAAGTACGTTAAAGCTTCAAAGTTCACAGGTCTGCTTATCTAGCCCAGAGTTACCAGTCACCCAGGCGTCTGTCACTATTCCTAGTTTCCCAATTAATTTAGACTTATTTTCAACCATGGTCCAGGTGTAAGGCTGCCAAGTAAAATACAGCTGCCCAGTTAAAACTGAATCCAAAATGAACAATGAAGTTTTCTTAGTACACAAATCCCCCCATGGCTATACTAAATATGAAATATACTAAAAGCCTATCTATTGTTTACCTGAAATTCTAATTTAACCGGGCATTCTGTATTTTCATGTAGAGAAGCTGGCAAGCAGGACCACAGAGGGATCGTTTAGTAACATTGAAGAAACCCAGTCCTCATTCTGTAGCAGAATAGGCATCCCCTGAAGCCAACTTGAGGAAACACTTGGGCACAGATGGTTTGAGACATGGCCCAGGAAAACACAGTGCAGGAGCACAACGGTGAGACCAGGAAGGTAGGGAAACCAGTAAGAGGGAAACACTGGGACTCAATCCCCCAGGGGGTTTCTCAGCAACCAGGGAACATGTCTTAGGGGAGAGGAGCTGGGGCTGAGTGTTGCCCTGGGGGCATTCACGCCTCTGGAAATCTGGGTTGCACCTGTGCTTGACTGAGCATGCCCAGGACAGAGAAGCAGAGAGCCTCAGGCACTTGAGGTGGAAAGCTGTCGGTGTACTGGAAACTGTCTCCCACAGCTGGCGAGTTGAAACGCTACACCAGAGCAGAGAGTAAGGTAGATGTCTAGAGCCTCGGCTTGATTTGCCCGAAATCGACCTCTCAGTCTTAGTAGGATGAAAGAAGTTGTTCAGTTGACCTCAGAGGGTTGTTATGAAGATAAAATCAGATAATGTGTGGAAGAGGATGTTAAAAATTGTAAAGTGCTACCAAAATGGAATGTATATTAAGCATTATTCAGTTAAGATTGAAAGGGAGAGAAAGAGGGAAGGGCAGAAGAAAAGTGGGGGAGGGAAGAAGGAAACAGCCTCATAAAAATAACACCCCAAGTAACAAAGTTATCTGGTCAACAAGTTTTTATTGCGCAACTTACTTTGTACCAGGTAATAAGGTAAATAGGTAATAAGGAATCAATAGTGAATCAAATAATCCAAATGCCTGCCCTCACAGAGCTTACATTTGAGTGGGAAAGTAAAATGGACAACAATATAGAAAAGTACTATAAAAAGAAACCAGAGAAGGGAGCTGGGGTAGGAATGGGGAGGGGGCTGTTTGAGAGAATGGTAGGTTTGCTATTTTGAGATGGTCAGCCAGGGGAGTTGTCACGAAGGTGACTTTGAGATCAAAACCTGAAGGAGATGAAGGGGCAAGCGTCACGGATCTCTGGAGGAGAGGGTTCCAAACAATGAGATCCTGAGG
>NW_022111303.1:61494-74866 GCF_000313985.2 Echinops telfairi | reverse complement strand
AGGTCAAGGTGGCCAGAATGAACCAGCAAAGAAGACTAAAAAGGAGTGGCCAGAGAGATGAAGAAAACCCTGGAAGCCAAGTGAAGCATGAGATTATTGTAGAATTGAGGCTCTGTGGACTATCCGGGTGATACAACTACAAAAGTTCTTCAAAACTAGAACAAAAATTCTCCTAGGGAGAGCATATTCCAATCGGTTCTCCACCTGACACAGTGCTTGCCTTCCTCCCATTTAGATAAAGCTGCTCCCAGGGCCCCAGCTGTCCACTTCTTGTGCCTTTTAAGGCCAGCTGTTTGGTGAACTGCCCATGTCCATCCATGCCTGGCCTCTACCCTGCCCTGAGCCTCCTCTGCCTTGTGGTATCACATCCCCTAGCATCTAGACCAATCCTCAATGAATCACTGTGAGCCCCAGACTATATGTGTGTGTCCTAGCTCTGTTTAGATCACACCTAGTTCCAGACCCATCATCTGTCCCCTTCAACTCAGCAGTGTCCAGGGTTTGTGCCTGCGGCTGCTGCTGCCATTACACAGAGTCCCGATGAGACAGTGGGGTAAGCACTGAGCTGCCAACTAGAAGGTCAGCGGTTCACACTCATCAGCCTTATCCACTGGAGAACAATGGGCCTGGCTGCTCTTGAAAAAATTCACAGTTCTCAGAAATCCCAGGGAGTAGTCCTATTCTGCCCTAAAGGGTGACTATGAGTCAGAATGCACTCATTAGCAGTGATGTTGGTTTTGGAGTTAGGTGGTGGTTGTTAGTGGCCCTGAAGTAGGCTCCAACTCATGGTGACCTTATGTACAAGAGAACAAAACCTTGTCTATACCTGTATCATCTTCAGAGCACTGGTGCTTGAGTCCATCGTGGGGGCTACTGTGTCCATCGGTTTCATGGATGAGCTCCCCTGCTTTTGTTGACCTACTTCGCCAAGCATGATGTCCTTTTCTAGCCATTGGCCCTTTGTGATGACGTGTCCACAGTATGCAAGCCACAGTCTTGCCATCTTTGCTTCCTAATAGGATTCGGTTGTATTTCTTCTAAGATGGATTGTTCATTCTTTTGATAGCCCACTGTAAATTCAATATCTCAAATATAACTGGACCAACCTCAAAATAGCTTATAAAATAGCACCACATCCTGGCAATCGGCTTGCTTGTGATTTCTGTACTGGGTTAGCCTACAGGCTAGTTCAAGTCTTCTGGAACTTTCCAGCGAGCATACCTTCTTTCCTCCCACTTGTCCAACCCCCAAATAATCCAGTATTACAAAGACTTGATATGCACAGCTGACTTGATTATAAAGGAACACACACACCCACACACAGCCACCACCACCACCATCATCCTTTGTAACTAGAGTCATTGCTGAACTATTCAGCTGTCAGTAGTTATTGGGAATCATGACTGAGAGACCCAAACTGCATGTGCACATCTCGTCTCTTCTTGCCACTCTGAGGCAGCAAGGTCCCTTATAAACCCAGTAGAACATCGTCCTCATCCTACAGAGTAAATAGATGCAGGTCTCTGACCAAAGAGCCAGAAAGGGAGGCTCGGAAGCATTGGGTGGGTTTTTCCCCATGCCACAGCAACCTCTTCACACACCGGAGGCTGGCTTAGAGGATTTAGAGAAAGGCAGGGTCATACCTCATGTGATTAAAACATGCCTGCTTCTCCTCAGACATATATTCTATATGAAAATGTGGTTTATGAGGATCAGGTTCACAAATCTAAAGCCCAAGAAATTCTACCTATGACCATCAGTCATGGAAGTTACACTCAGAGAATGAAAATGTACACGACCACTGTTAGCCCATAACCAGACACAGTGTGTCCTCCCTGAGGAACCAGGTTTCCCTGACAACAACTATCCGCCCTGTTTTTACTGGCTGGTACCCAGACTAGTGGCATTGACTCTCAAACAAGAGGATTTACCATGAGATGCTCTCAAGGCCCATCTCTTCTGGTTTGCGGAGAGGGGATTAGATTAGGAGTCAGAAAAAAAGGATTCAATTGCCACCTTGGCGGTTTACAACCCATGTGAAACTCCCCTCTCTCTGTCTCAGTTTTCTCCCCTACCTAGAAGTACTTAAGCAGGTTGTGAACCTCCTTTGCAACAGTTGCTATTAGAACGGTCTTAGTCCAGAATAGCACAGTGTGAGTGAAGATCTCAGACATCAGATTACTCTTCTAAATCTAACTCTTCTATTGACTCACTCTGTAACCTTGGGCTAGTCATTTGACCTCTCTATGCCCTGACCTCCTCCTCTGGCAAATAATAATAGTACCTGCCTCATACTAGAATTTGATTAATTGGAAGAGTTAATAATTGTGCAGGACTTACAACAAGGCCCAGAAAATGGTAAGTGCTAAATTTTACTTCTTTACATAAAATTCATTCATTCAACATTTATTGAGCTCTTACTAAGGGTCAAATACTCGGCCAGACAGTGAGAATACAAAAATTACGGAAATGTGGTCACCCTTTAGGGAGTTCATATTGGAATGTGGGAAGGAGGTTTATGAGCCATTCATCCAAATAAGTATTGAATCAGGGAAGTGCATAAAAAATGAGGGCAAAGGGAACATGGACAGTGGTTCCAGAAGAGAGACTTCTGAAGGCTTCATAGAAGACATGGCATTTGTGCTGGGTCTCCAAGGAGGGGCTGGATTGGCACTCCTCACAGGCACAACACCTCATCAGAGCCACAGGAGTGTGGAAGCACATGAAATGTGGGAATTCGAGTTTTACATGTGACTTTCATGTCAGATGGGACACAGGAATGATAAATCCAGAAACATTGCTCAGACCCGATTTCAAAAGGCCTTGAATTCCAAGTTAATAAGTTTTAATTTTACCCTATAAATTCTTGCCTTAGATCAAGGTCCCTGGAAGCCAACTATGAGCATGGTTCTTGTGAAAATGATTTATTCGGTGTTACCAGGAAAAGCTAGAAAGGGAGAGAAAAAAGGTATAATGCAAAGAAACAAAATAAGTCAAAGTGTGCTACAAAGTTCTATGAGAGACAATTTAGCTCAATCCTTCAGCATCACTCTGGAGACAGGATAAGAGACTCCTCAAGAGAGGTCTCCATGGAAGTAAGAGAATTAGAGACTTGTAGCTACTCACCCATCAGTCACTGTTTATGGGCTCCCCTGGGCACTCTGTGGCACAGGGAGTTGTTCAGGCAGCCTGGGATCACCAGAAGGTCTTAGAGGAGCATCTGCAGAGATATGAAGAGTCACTGACATTTTAAAACCAGATAATGATACAGCCTAATCTCTATGTCAGGAATCTAACTGATAATGGCACACAAAATTGGAGATACATCTAAGGGTGAGAAAAGCACTCAGAAAGTCATGGTCATGGTCCAGGCAAGAGCTACTGCGGGTCCAAACGAAGGGTTACAGGATAAACTAGAGAGGAGGGTGGGAATTGGAGAAGCATTTATGGCTAGGACCTGATCATTTGAATTTGAGGACGAGGTAGTTGGCTTGTGTAGCCATAAAGGACTAAGGGACACAAAGTACATTTGCCAAGAAAGTTGGGAGAATGATGTTGACCATGTTGGATATCTGGAGGACACTCAGCTAGAAACACCCAGTATCCCTGGAGACATAAATTTGGAAGGCATTGGCAGGTAGATGCCAGCTGTTGTTCTTGTTAGGTGCAGTTGAGTCAGTTCTGACTCATCCTGTCCCTATGTACAACAGAACAAAACCCCACCTAGTCCTGCACAATGCTCACAATTGTTCTTATGTCTAAGCCCATTGTTGTTGCAGCTGCTGTCTCAATACACGTTGAGAGCCTTCCTCTTTTTTACTGCCCCTCTATTTTACCAAACATGATGTCCTGAAGGGACTTGTCTCTCCTGACAACATGTCCATAGTACATGAGATGAAGTCTTGCCATGCTTGCCTCTAAAGAGAATTCTCAGTGTACTTTTCCCAAGATAGATCTATTTGTTCTTCTGGCAGCCTATGGTACTTTCAATAGTTTTTGGCATAATTCAAATGTATCACTTATTCTTCCATCTTCCTTATCCAATGTCCAACTTTCACATGTATATGAGGTGATTGAAAATACCATGACTTGGGTTAGGAGAACCATTGTCCTCAAAGTAACATCCTTTATTTTCAAACTTTAAAGAAATTTTATGCAGCAAATATACCCAACCTAATGCTTGATTGGATCTCTTGATTGCTGCTTCCATGAGCATTGATTGTGGAGCCAAGAAAAATGAAATCCTTGGAAAATTAAATCTTTTCCCCATTTCTCATGATGTTATCGCTTGGTCCAGTTGTGAGGATTTTGGTTTGCTTTACATTGAGTTGTAATCTACACTGAAGGCTGCTATCCTTCATTTTCATCAGTTATTATATTTAGGTCATCAAGTCAGCTCTGACCCATAGCGACCCACTGCACAGGAGAACAAAACACTGCACTGTCCTGTGCTGCCTTCACAATTGCTCCTATGCCTGAGTCCGTGGTTGTACCTAGTCATCCATCTCAGGGTGAGCCTTCCTCTTTTTCACTGCCCTTCCTCTTTACCAAACATGATGTCCTCCTCTAGGGAATGGCCTCCTCTGACTATATGTCCGAAGTGAAGTCTTGCCATCCTTTGCCTCTAAGTAAGTGCCTCAAAGTAAAGCACCCTGACCTTACTTCTTCCAACATAGATTGCTTTGTCTTTTTAGCAGTCCGTGCTACTTTCTATAGTCTTCCCCAGCATGACAATTCAAGTGCTTCTATTCTTCTAAGGTCTTCCTTATTCAATGTCCAATGTTCACATGTATATGATGCAATGTAGAAGAGTGTGACTTTGAGGACTAAGATATGCCTGACCCAAGTCACGGTCTGCTCTTCAATACGCTAAAAGCGGTCTTAAGCAGCAGATTTACCTAAAGCAGTACATCTTTTGATCTCTTGACTGCTGCTTCGATGAGCATTGATTGTGGATCCAATTAAGACACAGTCCTTGACGACTTCAATCTTTTCTCCATTTATCATGGCGTTCCCTATTGGCCCAGTGGTGAGGATTTGGGTTTTCTTTGCATTGAGTTGTAACCCATACTGAAGGCTGTAATCCTTGATCTTCATCAGCAACTGCTTCAAGTCATCCTCCCTTTCAGCAAGCAAGGTTGTTGAATATCTGTATATCTCAGGTTGTTAATAAGACTTCCCTTCAGTCCTGATACCACATTCTTCTTCATGTAATCAAGCTTCTCTGATGATTTGCTCAGCATACAGATTGAAAAATATGGTGAGAGGATTCAACCCTAACACTTTTCCTGAATTTAAGCCATTCAGTTTGTCCTTATTCTGTTAAGAGATCTACCTGTTGATCCATGTAAAAAATTCTGAACATTTTAATGTGTTCTGGAAGTCCATTCTTCTTAAAGTTATCCACAGTTTATTATGGGTCACCCAGTTGAATTCCTTGGCCTAGTCAATGAGTCACAAGTAAACATCTTTCTAGTATTCTCTTCTTTTAGCCAAGATCCATCTGATAACACCAATAATATCCCTTGTTCCACGTCCTCTTGTGAATCCAGCCTGAACTCCTGGCAGTTCCCTGTCAATATACTGCTGCAACCATTGTTGGATGATCTTTAGCAAAATTTTACATGTGTGAAATATCAATTATATTCTATTGTTGGAACATTCTGTTGGGTCACCTTGCTTTGGAGTGGTGACAAATATTGATCTCTTCCAACCAGTTGGCTGAATGACTCTCTTCCAAATTTCCTAGCATTGATGAGTGAGGGCTTCCAGTGCTATTTCAGCTTGGTGAAACATTTCAATGGATATTCCATCAATTCCTGGAGCCTTGTGCTTGGCAAATGCTTTCAGTGAAGTTTGAAATTCTTCCTTCAGCACCATTGGTTCTTGTTCATATGCTGCTTCCTAAAATGGTGGAATGCCGACTAGTGCTTTTTTGTACAGTGACCCTGTGTAGTCTTTCCATCTTCTCTTGTTGCTCGTGCATCATTCAATATTTTGCTTACAGAATCTTTCAAGATTCCAACTTGAGACTTGAATTTTTTCGTGACGTTATGCAGAGCTTCTTCATCAGTAGGAACCAGAAAAAAGAGAACACCAAAGAGTTCCAGCTCTTGAGATGAGGAAGTGGTATGGATTGAACTGTATTCCTTCCCTCAAAAAATATATTGAAGCCCCAGCCTACTGAAAACTCATCATCAAGTTGATGCCGACTCATAACGACCTTATAGGACAAGGTAGAACTGCCCCAGTTGGTTTCTAAGACTAATTCTTTACGAGAGTAAGAAGCCCCATCTTTCTCCCAAGGTGCAGCTGGTGGTTTCAAATTACTGCCCTTGAGGATTGCAGCTCAGCTAGAAACCATTGTGAACATGACCTCACTTGGAAATGGGATTTTTGCATGTGTAATTAGTTATACAAGGAGATAATTAGACTGAACCCAAATCCTGTATGACTGACGCCCTCATGGGAAGAGAAGAGACACAGACCGATTCAAATGGAAAAACTGTCAAGTGAAGAGAGAGACAACGATTGGAGTTGTGATGTCATCAGCTAAGATTTCCCTGAGTCTACAAGAAGAAACAGAAAAGTCCCCTAGAGCCTTTGTAGTAAGCATGGCCCTGCCAACACCTTGACTTTAGACTTCTAGCCTCCAGAACTGTGAGGGAAATAAGTGTCTCTTGTGAACCACTTGGTGGTGATTTGTTACCACAGCCCCAGGACACTCATGGAGCTGGGAACGAGGTGAGTGAATACTAAGGAGCATACAGCACTAGAAGAGGCAGTAGCAAGAGGCAAGGTAACAGAAGCAGCAGGAAGGAAAGCATGGTCCCTTGGAATTTAATGATACACAGAGGCCAATGGAGGTTAAAGGATGAGCAGAGGTCATTAGGCTGGACTATATTCCAAAAACATTGACCTCCCACAGAAACCATGATGAAAGGGGAAACCATATTTGTAAGAGGTTGAACAGGAGGGGGAAGAAGAATGGAGGTGGCAAGTGAAAGTGTGATCTGTGGACCTGCAGGCTCAGTGTCATCTGGGGGCTTGTTAAGCATGAACAGAGTATTCTTGGGCCTCACTCCAGAACTGCTGAATTTAGAAGTCTGAAGGTAGAGTCCAGAAATCTGTCTTAAGAAAACCCTCCAGGTGATTCTGATGCCTGCTCAAGTTTGAGGCCCACTGATGTCTACAACCTTCAAGAAGTTTGTGAGCACAAAGCAATGTGATAGCTACCTACGGGCGAGCCAGAAGCCGGTACTCACCACCTGTCAGTTTGTTAGACTGCAGTGGCTTGCATATTGCTGGGATGCTGGAAGCTATATTGTTGGTATTTCAAATACCAGCAGGGTCACCCAAGGTGAACAGTTTCAACACAGCTTCCAGATTAAGAGCAGATTACATAGAAGAAATAGGCTGTCCACTTCTGAGGAATTAGCCACTGAAAACGTTATGAATAACAAAGAATAGACAACCAAAAATTATCAGATGGCATAGTTAAGACTGATACCCACGGGCAAATGGCTAAGATTAGTGCCCACTGGATATGTGACATCTATTTCTTTGGGAGCATAGACTCATCACATGGGCCAAAATTTTCAACTGTATCTCTCCCTCACAGCATTTTATAATAAGAATAGTGACCGATTATTGCTGTGTGTACCCAGCATGAAATCAACCATCAACTAGGTCACAGAAAACAATTGAACCTCTGTGTTTTCATTGGCAGAGAAGCTGAAAAGCTAAAATGAGTTTGTTGCTACAAATGGTGCAATAGAATCCAAAGTTCTAATTCCTAATGTCCAGAATCACTCTAGTTTGTTATTATTGTTGTAAAACCATCCACCCCAACCCAATGGCATAACATATAAGGGGTGGGGAGTGGGAGGTGATCCTGGAGACAGATGGCAAGAAGTAGCTCTTTGGGCTGGAGGAGACCTGTGAACAGCTTAAGCACCTGGTGAGCCAGGAGTGCCTGGCTTGCCTGCTTCCTGAGCAGGACCAAGAGTCAGGTCAAGGTCTGGTTCCAGAACCACAAGACCAGGTGCTGTAAGTGGCACATGATGGAGATGTGGTTGATCAAGAGGAGGCAGCCCTTGGACACAGAGACGCTGAGGTGGGTAGCTCAGACACAGGGTGGTGATGAGTAAATCAGGCTCCGAGACCCCCAACTTGAGCGATGTAAATATTCTGTGGCTGCTGAAGAAGTGCAAAGGTTGTCCTGGTTAGCCAATGTGGCAGCACTGTGGAGGGCATCTTGGGAAGATGCAGGGAGCTCAGAACAACCAGGGTAGGGAGTTCAAGCAGTGCCCTACTGTGGAGGGCAGACGGGGCTGTGTATGTGCAAGAGTAAGGGAATATTGCTCACTGGGACCCTGGTCATGCACACGTTTATTCCAACAACACATGGAAACATGTCTCTGGCATCAGTTGATGGCTGCGGGTAAGTTTGCTCCATAATGCACTTGTCTTAGAGGGAGCCCCAGTGGAGTAGTGGTTACATGTTGGGCTTCGATCTGCAAGGTCAACAGTTCAAAACCACCAACCGATCCGCAGGAGAAAGACAGGGCTTTCTACTACTGTAAAGTTAGTCTCAATGTCAAAGGACAGGCAGTTCTACCCTGTCCTATAGGTTTGCTATGAATTGGCATTAACTCAATGGCAGTGAGTGTTTTTGTTGATGTTTTGGTTTGTTTTAATCTTGCTAGGTTGTCTGACCCCAAAAAAGCTTCTAATCAAAACTGTGACTTCTGAAGGAATCTGCTGGGCCAGTGAAATTCAAAACAGAGAGGGAAGCACAGAAGGTGATGGTGACTGTTTTGTTTGGTTTGGGGATTCAAAAGGGATCATCTGGATAGATTTTCTCAAGGGACACAGGACGATTAAAGAACGTGTCAAAGCAAGTGATCCAAGTCCCTCAAGGATGCCCAAATCACGCTGTTGGAACATGGTATGTGGTGTGACTGGAAGTGTATATAAGCAGAGAATACCTCAGAGAATAATTTCAGAAGTCCATAGAGCAGGGGTCAGGGAAACACTGCGGCTCTCTCGGTCCATGCATGCGGCTCTGAAGTAAAATGGAAACCTTTTCAAGGACGGTTATTATTCAGATAATGGTGACTGAATTTGTTTGTAAAAATATATATTCTTTATGGCTCTCAAATAATTTTTCAACTGTTGTGAGGGACAAAGTTGGCTCTTTATCTCAAAAGCTTGCCTCCCCGGACATAGACCAAGAAGGAGGCTATGTCTAGAAACAGTCGCTTCACATTTTGATATTTTCGTTTAATAAAGTGTCTGTTGTTTTAGAGCAATGCTTTTTGACTTACCCGCACATACTTTTACAGAATAAGTTATGAAGCAGCAGCTTGGACTGGGTGGGCACAGGGATGCTGGGAAGGGTGAGAACCAGGCAGAATCACTAGATAATCAATAAATTATTTAATACATCTGTCAGGGCTGTGGCTCCAGAGCTACAACTCCAGCATTGTGCAGCACATTTCTTCCGTTTGAAACAAAATTGGAAGTCAATTATTATCTTCATCAGTCATCATTTCCTATGGTTCTGGGGATTGGCAGTCCTAAGCTAGCAAATTCTTCTGTGAGGTTGCCATCTGGCAATGGCTGATGATGGAGCCATCTCACACAGCTTCCGCACTGGTGTACCTGTCAATGGCCACGTGTTCGCTGGGACTTTAAGGGGGACTATTGTTAGTATCTGCATGTGACCTCTTCATCACACTTCCTCTCAGCAAGGGGACTGGACTCCAAGAGTCTTGTGCAGAGAAAGAGCCAGGTGGGAGCTGTATTACCTCAGAAGTTACATCGCACCTCACAGGCCATACTTTATTCCTGGAGAGAGCCATACGACCGGCGTGGGTTCAAGGGAGGAAACATAGACTCCAACTTTAGATGCAGAATGACAAGATTCTGGAAGAGCTTGTAGGGAAGAAACAATCCCTTGAAGGCATTTTGTGAGCTACAGTCTGCACCAGGACATAAACCTTCAATGGGCAACTCAGTGATAGCCTTGCCCACTCTGGCCTGTGAGTTCCAGTGACTTTCTTTTGAAGGGAGAGAATGCAAATTTGTAAGGGGAACACTCAGAAGCCCCCAAGTGGCCTGAAACCTCACCGTAGGAGACACCCACTGAGAGTTCCTTCCTCCTTCAGGGAGTTAAGCAGGGGAGCAGAGAGGGACAAAAGGGGGGGCAGGAGGGACAAAAGGAATTGATAAACACTCTGGGATTACATCAATCCCTCTCTTTGTTCATTTTTCATTACTGTTGTTCTTGTTCTGTTGAATTTCTCTTTCCTTACTCTCCCTGAGGACCTCCCCCTTAGAGATGGGGTTGAGGGGAGGGGTTGATTGATTGGTGCTGAAACCAGGGAGGTTTCTAGTAATAGAGTAATCACCTTAACCGCCCCCCCACCCACCACACACACACAGTTTCCATAGCAACAGGGACCAGTTGGTGGGAGGAATGGGCAGATAATTGCTGCATTGGGGGGTTTCAGTGCTTGGTGGAGGTGAAGGCTGACGTGTTAACAGTGGAGAGAGGAAAACATCCTTTTGGGGAAACGTTATTGGAGATGGATTTGAGACTAGCCTCTGCTGGTCTCTTGCCCCTCACTCTCCCCTTGGTAGCTGCATGTGTGTGCCCCTACCCACCATCCCCTCATTCCCACTTGGAGCCTTTCTGGCCGTTATTTCCTCCTGGAAAAGCTGTCAGCTCATCATCCTGCTTTCTTCCATTCGCACTTCTTTAGCTCCATGTTGACTTCTAACTGGAGAGAATCAGAAAAGTCAAGTCCCCACCCCACAGGGCCTGTGCTGAAGGAGATAGCCCAGATCTGTGCTGCAATCTGGGTAGGGAATATCTCCTAGCTCACTCTCCCACCTCTCCCTAACAGGTTTTTCCTGTCACTGCTCCTGGCTGGAGGGGATGGGGAGTTTGAGTGATGACACAGAAGTCACAGCAAAAGAACCAAGGGACGTGGCAAAGACCATTCATCAGCTGGAATATGCTAGAAGCTCTTGAATAGTGAGTTAGTTAATTGTGCCAACCTGGCCAATAATCACATGTGGGGCTAATTGAAAGGCAGAGGGATAAATGGGTGGTGAGCCTTGCCTTTCTAGTTCTCGGGTCTCTTGCTTTGTGATGGTCGCACCAGGGTGCAGCTACCTTAGTAGTTCCCTGCTTCAGCTTGCAACATTGACTTGATGCAGCCCTGGGTGCTGGAGCAGCCGTGTGGAGACGCCTGCTAGTGCTGAGATGCTTATTCGTTCACTGACTCAGCTTTCCTCCTGCAGTCGGCATCATTGCCTCTGTTTTGTGAGGTGGAGGACCTTGTGGACTGGTGTTGGGTTAATGTTGGGCTTGTGGACTTGGGTAGCATTGGGTTGGGATGTTTTTGTGATGCACTTTCTTTACATAAAACTCTCTTATACATGAGTTGCTGTGGATTTGTTTCTCTAAAGTACGTAGACTAATACAAATGGGAAGCCACCATTCTGCCAGTGAACATGCTCCTATGGGCCCTCCCAGCCCTAAGGCTTCAGTGCAGTCCTACCTGACTGAGTGCTCCCCAGGTGAGTTCCTCCTGAAAGTGAAAGGGGGCTTATCCTTTAGCTTTGAAGCTAATCCTTCTACTCCTGGTGGATACAGATATTGAGGGTCTGCCTTCCCTGATTCCTGAACTTAACTGTGCTGATTGATAGCTGGGTAGCCATGGACACTGACACAGCCTGGTATTCTCTACTCGCTCTCTTTAGCCCCTGTCGGTTTCCTTTGGTCTAACTGGGTGACATAAATCTCTGGGGATGGTTTATTTTGGAGTAAAGTTCTTCCAGTTCCCTAAAGGAGGGTACAGAGAAAGGCAAAGTTAACTAGAGTCTCTCCGGTGTGTACTGGCACCCCAAGGGAGCTGCATAGGTCTCAACCAAAAGTGGAGGTCTGCTGCCTCACCCCTAGACTGGGAAACCATCATGGGTAGGGGCCAAGTGCTGTTTCTCTCTGGACTTTCAGGGTCTTCTCAGTGCCTGACTCATAGAGGAACTGAAAAATGCTTGCCCCTTCTTAACAAGTCAGAAATTTACTATTGTTGTTAGGTTCGGTCCAGTTGGTTCCCACTCATAACAACCCTATGTAAAAGAGAACAAACGCCACCCAGTACCATCATCACAATTGTTCTTATGTTTGAGCCCATTATTCCAGCCCCTGTCCCATCCATATCATGAGAATCTTCCTCTTTTCCATTGCCCCTCCACTTTACCAAGCATGATGTCCTTTTCCAGGGCCTGGTCTCTCCTGACAACATGTCAAAAGTACATGTACACAGGGTGACAAAATCTGGCCATCCTTACTTCTAAGGAGCATTTGGCCTGTGCTTCTTCCAAGACAAGTTTGTTGGTGCTTCTGGAAGTCCATTGTACTTTCAGTGTTTTGGGGTTGTTGTTTTTTGCCAGCACCTTAATTCAAATGCACTGATTCTTCTTTGGCCTTCCTTATTTAATCTCCAAATTTTACATGCATAGGAAGTGATTGAACATACTATGGCTTGTGTCAGATGCACCTTAGTTCTCAAAATAACATCCCTGATTTTCATTACTCTAAAGAGGTCTTGTGAATATTTACCCAATGCAATGCAATGCAGTTTTAAATCTCTGGACTGCTGCTTGCATGGATCCAAGGAAGAGGAAATCCTTGACCACCTCACAATTCTACATCTAAGCATATACAGTGAACCCTCGTTTATTGCGGTTAATCGGTTCATGACCCTACTGTGATAAATGAAATTCCGCGAAGTAGGATTCCTTATTTGTAAATCAAATATTTTCATAGTTAGAGCATAGAGGACATAAAAAACACCCTTTATCTTCTTAAGGAGTTCTCTGTTAATTCTGGGTTTCTTCCCTCTCCATATGAAATTGGTGGTCAGTTTTTCCAATTCTTTGAAGAAGGTTGATGGTAATTGAATTGGTATGGCATTGAACTTGTAAAGTGCTTTAGGTAGGATTGTCATCTTTACTATGTTGAGCCTTCCGATCCATGAGCAGGGTATGTTCTTCCATTTGTGGAAATCGCTTTTGGTTTCCTGTAGTAAGGTCTTATAGTTTTCCTTGTATAGGTCTTTAGTCTTTTTTGTTAAATATATTCCTAGGTATTTCATTTTGTTCTTGGCTACTGTGAAGGGTACTTCCTTCTTAATCCCCTCTTCCATGTTCCTGTCCGATGTGTATAGAAAACCTACCGACTTCTGTTTGTTGATTTTGTTTCCTGCCACTCTTCCATATTCTTCTATCACTGTAAGTACTCCAGCTGTGGAACTTTTGGGGTTTTCAATGTATAGGATCATGTCATCTGCAAATA
>NW_022111303.1:39908-61394 GCF_000313985.2 Echinops telfairi | reverse complement strand
CTTATGTTGTTAGCCAGTACCTCCAAAACAATATTGAATAGAAGTGGGGACAGGGGGCATCCTTGTCTTGTACCCTTTTTCAGTGGGATTGTTTTTGTCTTTTCTCCATTGACTATGGTGTTGGCCGTTGTTATTAATTCGGTCGGAAGTCACTCTAGTGGTGACCAAAGCCTTCCTCTTCTTGGATTCAACATTATACCCCACCACCTCTAATAGCTCCTCTCCCCAAACCAAAACAGGCACAAGAAAGTTGATTGTGACTGACTCATGGTGACCCCATGTGTGCACTCCATAGGACTTTCAAGACTATAGGTTTAAGCAGGTTGTCAGGCCTTTCCTCCAGGGTGTCCCTGGGTGGGTTCCAACTGCCAATGTTTTGCTGAATAGTTGAGTGTGGAACTGTTTGCCCCCCTTCAGGGACTCTGATATCCTGGTAGCTCTCTAGTCACAAAGGACTGTCCTTCCAAACAAGGGCTCAGAGCACATGTCTTCTCTCTTGTTTTCCTTTTCATTAAGTTGTCTGGGACTGCCTAGGAGCTGGGTCCCAGGGACATATTTATATGTAATTATGACCCTGTCATCTACAACATGATCATGATAAATGGAGAAAAGACTGAAGTAATCAGGACTATTTTCTTGCTGGGATCCACAATAAATGCTCATGCGAGCCCCTGTCAAGAACTCAAGGGACATATTGCATTGGGTAATCTGCTATATGAGACCTTTTTCTTTTTCCCTTTTTTTTGAAGCTGGGAAAGAGAAAGGGGAGAGGGGCTCTTCTCCCAAGTTGGGGTCCCTGCCAGGGCACCCCCCCACTCCAATCTGGCCAACCCCACTCCAGAATAGAGTTCCCTGGCACACCTGTAGAACTGCCCTGTGGAAGGACTGATGGCCCAATGGTTCAGCATGGAGAAGACCCTTTCCAAGAGCCACAGCCTAGCCCCTTACAGCCACAGTGTGACTCCATATGGGCCCCCTCCCCACAAACAGACAATTTCTAGGGATCTTAAGTAGTTGGGGCTTAAGGAGTGGGGAGTGGGGCTCTAGCAAGCTAGGAGCCCAATCCAGGGTGGGGTACATATCCAGAGCCCTTGCTGGGGAGGCAACGGTTACCCAGTGGGCCCAATGGAGTTCCAGGTGTGTGGGCCTGGGGGAGGGGAGACGCCTTGGGGGTGGGACCAATCCAGGGCATCCCAAGTGGGAGTCCCTCTTCCTCTCCCTCCCCCATGGCCAGCCATGCTAATAGAAAGTCCTGGGTGGGCAGGGGGCCTGGGGCAGGGCCCAGATGAAGCAGGGGCATGCTGGGCAGGGGGTAGCTCCCAAGTGGGCAGAGGGCCTGGGGCGGGGTCCTTGTGGCAGGCCCAGTACCAGGTGGGAAGGGGCCTGGAATAGGGATCCTGGGTGAATGGCTGGCTGACCTGGGCTGGGCCCTGGGTGGGCAAGGAGCCTGATGCAGGGTCCAGGGTGGGGGGCAGTTCCAGGGTGGGGGTCTTGGTGGAGAGCTGGCCCAGGTTGTGTGCAGGGGTCCTGGGTGGGTGGGCCAGGCAGGGCGGGGGTCGTGGTGGCAGGCTGGGCCCCAGGTGGGCTGCAGACCCGCAGCAGGGGTCCTTTTGGCAAGGCCTGGGTGGGCTGGAGTCTGAGAGGGGGCATGAAGGCCTCACAGGACACACCTGGTTGGTGAAGTCCTCGGCCTTGCCCATCAGGTCGTTCTGGCCCATGGTGGTGGCGGTGCTCAGGGGCTGGAGCTAGGCCCTAGGAGCTTAGCCTGCTGTGCCCCTGTGGCCTCCACAGGAAGTGCCAGCTGGCCTCATGCCTCCTCAATGGAGGTGGCTCCAGTGGCTGTCACTTAGGCCAACCCTTAAAGGGACTGAGGGCCATCACTGAAGCGCACTGCCCCTTACCCTTAAAGGCGCCTTGCGCAGCCGCCAGAGACCTCTTTCAAAAGTGTTCTTCTTTAAAGTGTTGAAGAGCAAGGATGTTGCATTGAAGATTAAGGTGCACCTGACTAAAGCCGCCTTAGTCATAAATATTTTCAATGGCCTTCTATGCACGTGTAAGTTGGACATTAAAAAGGAATATCAAAGAAGAATCAATACATTTGAATTGAGATGCTGGTGAAGAATATTGAAAGTATTATGAACTGCCTAAAGAACAAAGAAATTTGGGTTAGAGGTACAGTCAGAATATTCCTTAGAAACAAGGATGGTGGGATGTCCTCTCACGTACTTTGAACATACTGTTAGGGAGAGACCAGTCCCTGGAGGAGGAAGGACATCATGCTTGGTGAAGCAGAGAGGCAGCAGAAATGAGGAAGACCTTCAGCAAATGGATTTACACAGTGGCTGCAACAAGGGCTCAAACATAACAATTGAAAGGATGGTGCAGGACTGGGTGGTGTTTCGTTCTATTGTCCGTAGGGTGGCTAGGAGTTGGAACTGACTCAATGGCATCTAACAGCAGAAACGATGTCTATAAAACTAACAGGACAGGAAGCTGTCCACCCTTCCATTCCCCTCCCATCTCTCCAGCCCAGGAACAGCGATGCTGGCTTCCTTCTAGCTGTATTCCCAGTATCTAGTCCAGAGCTCAGCAACAAACCTGGAGTACCTATTACTTAGCTCCATGCCTCATAGGTCTCAGTTCCCTAGTCCCTGAAACAACGACATCAGCGTTGTTGTTTGGTGCCATCAAGTCGATTTCCACTTACACCTGCCTACCTTATGAAAATAAGCCAGAAGAAGGATTCTTTCCTGCGGTATCTGCAGACTATGACTCACCACTCTGGAGGCACTTTCATGTAAATGTTGAACTGCTAGCTGAAAGGTTAATAGTTCAAACCCACCAGCTGCTTCAAGGGAAAATGATGAGGCTCTCTGCTCCAGTAAAGTTGTACAATGTTGGAAACCCTACACAGGGTCTCCATGAGTTGGAATTGACTGGACAGCAATAGGTTTGCTGTACCTGGAACGACGATGCCACCAGAGAGAGAAGGAGAGGGAAGTCTGAAAAAGAAGCACCACCCTGCCCTCCATCTGGCAGTTTTGTGATTTTTTGCAGCAGATGGTTCGAAGGGAACAGGGAATCAAGAAGCAGAGTGCATGACACACTTGTGGGCTTTTCGCCATTCTGACCAAGTGGCTCTGTGAGAAAAGGGGGAGGGAAGGCTTGACCTGGGTCTTAAAGTCCCAGAAAGTATTTGGATTTCCATTATGGGGGATGTTTCTCAAGCCAGGGTAGTAACAGGAGCTGACAGCTGTCGCCTGTGGACCCTGTTCAAGGAATCTCCTGGACTGGGTGGGAGGTAGGTGGTTATGCAGAGAGAGTCAAACTTCCTCGGGCTGTGTCTGGTCTCAAGGGGTTCGTAGACAGGAACTCTGTCTCCTTCCCAGCCTGAACCCGAGCCCCTGCGCCTCCTCTGCTCCACGCTCCCTCTTCCCTGGCCCTCCACAGGGACAGCTTCCAGAGGGCTTCCTGTACCCATATGTGGGTTTTGGCTCTGCACAGTGGCAGGGTATTTGAAGGGTGATTGTGGGATTTGTACAGCTGTCATTAGGGTTAATGCATGATATTTTCCTAAATTTCTTGTGTGGCTATAGGCTGCGTTTCCAAACTCCTGTCCTCACAGAGGCTCCACAGAGGGGGAAGT
Source organism: Echinops telfairi (assembly GCF_000313985.2). Classification (NCBI taxonomy): domain Eukaryota; kingdom Metazoa; phylum Chordata; class Mammalia; order Afrosoricida; family Tenrecidae; genus Echinops; species Echinops telfairi. The sequence continues at coordinate 57,748 of NW_022111303.1, read as the reverse complement.
GGCTCTTATTCCCACTGGCAGTTCCTGGTTGAGCACACGGATGTCCCATCCCAGTCTAGCCATGGGACCAGGGATCAGAGTGCCAGGAGAGGGGCAAATGTGTCTCCCAAAATAGATGTGTAGTGACCACAAAATTGACACACTCATGGTCACCTACTAATTGTACATGGTGGTGCTTGCCCCTCTCAAGATGGAAACATACAAATTAGCCTGTGCCTCTTCTCTAAAAGCAAGGGCACCTGCTTGTGACATGAGGTTGTAGAAAGTTATTTCAGGGTCCTCAAAGAAGGGTGGCTGACCCAACCCTTCAGTAGCTCATCAATCAGGGAGTATCTCAAGCTGATTAGAGTAATGCCATCAGAGCTAGTGGTGAAAGGGGGTAGGAAGCTGTGTGGGCCTGGCCAGGGGGAGAGTCTGGAGTACTTTCAGCCAGACAGAGTAATGAATGGGAGGCAGGATGTATATGGAATGATACTGGGGAAAGAATTTGGATCTGCCTCTTGAAGAATCTCACCATTCTCTCTTCTCAACTGGATTTGTCCACCTGCTTCCAATGCAGCCTAGAGCTGGCTGCTCTGGGCTTCCAAACCACACAAGTGACAATTCAGACATATGCACACACAGGCACGCACAAACACATGTACACACACATGCACACACATCCTCAAGAAACACAACCAACTGCTGGTGAGTCCAGCCAATTCAGATGCATCTCAACCCTAGAGGAAGCAGTAGAACTGCCCCCGAGAGTTTCTGACACTATAAATTTGTCCATTGTTAGGCTGCCTCACCTTTCTCCCTCTCAGAGAAGCTAGTGGGTTTAAACTGCTGGCCTGTGATTAGTAGCGGGATGCTTAATCCACAGGATCACCAAAGCTCCTTTTCAAGAAGGATATTACTACCACCACGGCCACCACCCCTTTTTTCTACTTTTCTGGGGGATAGAGAAGGAAAGAGTGCTATCCAGCTTTTGACTCCCATTAAAGAAAATGGGAGGGCCAGGGTGATGAAAGCAGATGGCTGGAGCATCCCAGCCTGGCATCCTGGGCCACCAGGAAAGATTCTCCCTTGTGGGCCCTCAGGACCTCAGTCTCAGCTGTCGGCCTTGGGGCTTGTGTTCCTTCGGACCCGCTGGCTGGGGAGGGGCTGCTCAATGGAGAGCCTCGTCACTTAGCATCATGGCTGCTCAGACATGATGCTTCCCAGTCATGTAATTTATATTTCATGCACAATTGAAGCAGCTAATGGTGTCATTCTCCAAGGGGGAAACAAGTTGTTATAGTGTTAATTACATTGCAGGCGTGTTCCCTCTCCTTTGCTCCCAAGTGCTCCAGAGGAAGTTCCCAGGTAGCAGTTGAGTGGGTGTCTAAGAGAGTGGCTTTGGCGGGCTCCACGGATGTCAGGGCTGAGGAGTGTCGGCAAGGCCAAGAATGCTTTCTCTGACTTCGCTGTGGGTGTGTTGGGCAGTGGGAGTAGAGGTGGCAGCTACAACTGCCCGGTGGTCTCACCATCCTTTTCTCACCTGTGTGTGTGGAATCGGGCAGGGCTGGAGTGTGCCTCTTCAACGTTCATGCTGACATTGCTAGATAGGGAACAGAGGGGATGATGTGCAGGGGACAGGAGGCAAAACCCAACCACTCATAGTCAAGACATCAGCAAAGTCTGGAGCTAAGCCTGTAGTCTCTGAGGTTGGTCTGCTGGGATTTGAATTCCAGGTCCCCCTTTGATAACCTGATCACCCCTGGGCCAGATTGCTTCATCTTTCTGTGCATTCGTGTTGTCACCTATAGAAGGGAGCTATTACCAATGGGTCAGTCAATTCCAACTCATAGTGAGCCTGTAGGACAGAGTGGAACCATCCCGTAGGCTTTTCCATAGGCTGTGATTGGTACTAGAGCAAATTGATGCATCGTTCTCACGGGAAGCTGCTGAGGAGTTCGCTGAGCTTGTGGTAAATAGCCAAGCGCTTCTCTATTGCCCCACCAGCACTCCTCTTAAAAGGGTTGCAAAAGCCACTAAAACACCACTGCTCTTGAGTTCATTCAGACTCCTAGCAACTTGGTAGGATAAAGTGATAACTGTCCCTGCAGATGTCCAACCCTGAAAATCTTTTAGAGGAGACAGCCCCATCTTGATTCCGAAAAACAGTTGGTGGGTTTGAACCACTGACCTTCTGGTTAGCAGTTCTAATGCTTCACCCACACCACCACCAGTGGGATGAAATGAATGAATGAATGCATATGCAATGCTTAGAACACTAGTGCATAACATACACTTAGAAATTGTGAGCTATTGTGGTAGGAGGGGAGTCCAAAAATCAAACCAAACTCACTGCCATAAAGTCCACCCTGACTCACCATGACCTAGAGTTCTACCTTATAGGACAGGGTCAAACTGCTCCTGTGGGTATTCGAGACTAACTTTATAGGAGTGGAAAGCCTCATCTTTCTCTCTGAGTGGCTGGTGGTTTTGAACTGTTGACTTTGGGATTAGCAGCCCAATATGTAATCACCCACACCACTAGTAAATGATAGCAATGAGTTTCTGGCATTTTCTGTGAGGTAGTAGAATTATATGTCATTCCTATATTTAAAGACGGTAAGTCTACGGAAACAGAACAATTGTCATGGCTTTACAGAGGAGAGATGTCTATTTTAAAGATATATAGAGCTGTAAGCCATCCCTGGATTGTACAAATGGTTAAGACACTTGACCATTAAAATTAACAGAAACTTTGGAGGTTCAAATACACCCAGAAGTACCTTGGAAGAAAAGCCTGGCCAGGTGTTTCTGAAAGGTTATGCCCATTGAAAACCCTATGAATCACCATGAGTCAAAATCAACTCAATGTTATATGGCCATTTTAAATTTGAGGATGGTTCCTGGGAAGAAAGAAAAAAAAATTACGTTGTCTATTGAAGAGGTGGTTGTGAGAGCACTTGGCCCATGCAAACGAAAAGTGATGCGGGACCACTGGGGAGTCACTGTGCACAGACCAGGCCACGCTTTCTCCACATCGAGTTTAGTTAGATGCCGTCCAGTTGGTGTCAACTCGTAGCGACTCTATGTACAACCGAAAGAAACACTGTCTGGTCCTGTGCCATCCTCACAATTGTGATGTTTTAGCCCGTTGTTGCAGAAACTGTGTCCATCCATCTTGGTGAGGGCTTTCTGGTTTTGGTGCCCCTTTACCAAGCATGATGGCCTTCTCCATGATGTCTCTCCTGATAACTCCTGATGTCCAAGTATGTGAGTAAGTCTAGCCATCCTTGCCTCTTAAGGAGCATTCTGGAAGCACTTCTTTTAAGACAGATCTTACTCCTCAACGGAAATTCTTGCAGAGAGAGTGAAAGCACACCTGATTTACCTAGAGTGTTGTTTCCCAAAGTGGGCGATACCACCCACCTGCTGGGCACAGAATGATCCAGGGATCTACAAAGCAATTATCTACATTTTATCCTGGATGGTGGGCTACAGTACAAAAATCTTTCATTGCCGGGGGCCCTGAGTAATTTTTTTTTCTGAAAAGAGGGAAGTAGGCCGAAGAAGTTTGGGAACCTTTGGTCTAGAGCAGGAGCCAAGGATCATGTGGTGATTTATAACATCATTCATGGGCCATACAGGTCAAACATTTCATGAATTCACCCTAAGGTGATGGCTGAAAATGCTTCTCTTTGGTGAGGCTTGTGATGTTGGCTGGTATTGATTATTTGGGGGACCATATACAGCCCTCAGGACAAACGTTGGTCTAGGGAAGTGGATATCAATCTGTGGGTCGCGGCCCTTTTGGAGGTTGAATGACACTTTCAAAGAGGTTGCCTGATTCATCACAGTAGCAAAATTAGAGTGACGAAGTAGCAATGAAATAATTTTATGGTCGGGGGTCACCACAACCTGAGGAACTGTATGAAAGGGTCATGGCATTAGGAAGGTTGAGGGCCACTGGACTAGGGAATGGTTGGGATCTCCATGTAGGACACACATGAACTTCATAGGCAGTCAGCCAGTGCAGAACTTGGGTTTCATTGGAGAGGAAAGAACTATTGATCATGTTTCAAGGACAAACAAATCTGGAAGGAAACGCCATTATGAATGAAAACCAAACAAAAAACAAACTCTTGAAAATATTTTTATATGCTAGAGTGATGAGTTACAATCAAGAAAATTAAATGGGGTCCAGCAGAAAACAAAACATGCAGAGGGTTTAATTAAAGAGAGTTTAATGAAAAGACTATTTACAGTGGTGGGGATGGGGTTAAGGAAACCCACAAAAGATAGGGAGGCCCCAAGGGGCTAACAAGAGCAAAAAGCTGTCACCACTTGTCCTTTGGAATTTTCTGTTCAGCTCATTGACTTTGTCACTTCTCCTAATTGTCTTAGCGACTCTATGATGTAGAGCAATTCTGACTCATAGGAGTTTTATACTACTGTCCTCTCCTAAATTCCTTTATTTTCCGACTGCTCCCATATGTGTTAAAAATACATAATATTTCATCAGAATTTGCTATGCTATAAACCAGTGGTTCTCAAACTTCCTAATACCTCGGCACTTTAATGAAATTCCTGATGCTGTGGTGAACACCAACCATAAAATTATTTTCGTTGCTACTTCATCACTGTAATTTTACTACTGTTATGAGTAGGGCGACCCCTGTGAAAGGGTAGTTTGACCCTGAAAAGGGGACGGGTTCCACAGGTTGAGTACCGCTGCTCTAAACTAAGAGGTGTTTCTCTTAAGGTCTCTTCAGCATATTGTTAGAAGTGCAAGCCCTGTTGGCACAATAGGATTAAATGCTGCCCAGTTCTGGGACATCCTCACAGTGGTTCTTTGTGCTCATTGTTGCAGCTACTGTGCTAATACAAACTTTGGGGGCTGCCGCTCTTTGCTGCCCATCTATTGTACCAAATTTGTGTCTTCCTCTAGGGCAGTGGTTCTCAAACTTCCTAATGCCAGGACCCTTTCATACACTTCCTCATGTAGTGGTGACCCCAAACCATAAAATTATTTTAATTGATACTTCATAACTGTAATTTTGCTACTATTATGTATCGGGCCACCCCTGTGAACGGGTCGTTCAACCCCCCAAAGGGGTCGCGAACCAAAGGTTGAGAACTGCTGCTCTAAACTAATAGGAGTTTCTCTTAAGGTCTACTTCAGCACATTAGTAGAAGCACAAGTCCTGTTGTTATTTGGTACCTTCGACTGAGTTTTGGCCCATAGCAACTCTATTGTACAATGTAATGAAACGCTGCCCAGTCCTGTGCCATCTTCACAGTGGGTCTTTTGCTTGCGCGCATTGGTGCAGCCACTGTGCTAATCCAAAGTTTGGGGAGCTGCCTCTATTTTGTTGCCCTTCTATTCTACAAAGATCTGTGTCTTCCTCTAGGGTAGACACAGGGTTCTCATATTTCTTAATGCCACTACCCTTTCATACAGTTCCTCAACCCTTTCATACAGTTCCTCAAGTAGTGGTGGCATCCCCCAATCATAAAATTATTTTCATTGCTACTTTGTAACTTTAAAATTGCTACAGTTATGAATCAGCCCACCCCTATGAAAGGGTCATTCGACCCCCCCAAAATGGGTCGCGACCCCCAGGTTGACAACCACTGCTCTAAACTAAGAGGACTTTCTCTTAAGGTCTACTTCACCGTATTGTTAGAAGCACAAGTTCTGTAGTTATTGTTAGGTGCTGTCGAGTGGGTGTCGGCTCATAACAACCCTATGCACAATATAATGAAACGCTGCGCCTTCCTGTGACATCATCACTGCGATTCTTCGCTTGTGCTCATTGTTGCAGCCACTGTGATAACCATCTTTTTGGGTCTGCCTCTCATTTGCTGCTCTTCTATTCTACCAAGATTTCTGTCTTCCTCTAGGGCAGCGGTTCTTAACCTTCCTAATGCCACGACCCTTTCATACCATTCATCATGTAGTGGTGACAGCCCAATCAAAAATTATTTTTGTTGCTACTTCATAACTCTAATTGTGCTACCATTATGAACGGCCCACCACTGTGAAAGGGTCGTTCAGCCCCCAAATGGGTTGTGACCAACAGGTTGAGAACCCAGCTCTAAAATAAGAGGAGGTTCTCTTAAGATCTACTTCAGCATATTATTTAAAGCCCAAGTCCTGTTGTTGTTGTTGTCCGGTGCTGTCGAGTGGGTTTCGACTCATAGTAACTCTAAGCACAATATAAAGAAAAGGTGCCCTGTTCTGTGCCATCCTCACAGTGGTTCTTTTGCTTGCTCTGATTGTTGCAGCCGCTGTGCTATTCCATCTTGTTGCTGGTTGACTCTTTTATGCTGCCCTTCCACTCTACCAAGATTTGTGTCTTCATCTATGGCAGGGGTTCACAACCTTCCTAATGCCATGACACTTTCATACCATTCCTCATGTTTTGGTGACCCCCAATCATAAACTTATTTTTTTTACTTCCTAACTCTAATTTTGCTACTGTTATGAATGGGTCACCCGTGTGATAGGGTCGTTCGACCCCTTAAAGAGGTTGCAACCCACAGGTTGAGAACCACTGCTATAAACTAATAGGAGTTTCTCTTAAGGTCTTCTTCGGCACATTGTTAGAAGCACAAGTCCTGTTGTTGTTGTTGTTAGGTACTGTCCAGTGGGTTTTGACTCATAGCCACTCTATGCCCAATATAATGAAGGGCTACCCCTTCCTCTGCCATGCTCACAGTGGTTCAATTGCTTGCGCTCACTGTTGCAGCCACTGTGCTAATCCATCTTGTGTGGGCTGCCTCTCTTTTGCTGCCCTTCTACTCTACCAAGATTTCTGTCTTCCTCTAGGCCAGTGGTTCTCAACATTCCTAATGCCACAACTCTTTCATACCATACCTCATGTAGAGGTGACCCCCAATCATAAAATTATTTTCATTACTACTTCATAGCTGTAATTTTGCTACTGTTATTAATTGGGCCACCACTGTGAAAGGGTCGTTCTTCCCCCCAAGGGGCCGCGACACACAGGTTTAGAACCACTCTCTACAGAAGAGGAGTTTCTCTAAAGATATACTTTAGCACATTGTTAGGGATAGAAGTCCAGTTTTATTATTTTTAGGTGCCGTCGAGTGTGTTTCCTCTCATAATAACTGTGCATAACATAATGAAATGCTGCCCTGTCCGGTGCCATCCTCACAGTGGTTCTCTGCTTGCGCTTGTTGTTGCAGCCACTGTGGTATTCCATCTTGTAGGGGCTTCCTCTCGTTTACTGCCCTTTTAGAGTATCACGTTTTGCGTCTTCCTCTAGGGCAGTGGTTCTCAACCTTCCTAATGCCATGCTCCTTTCATACATACCCTAATGTAGTGGTGACCCCCAACCATAAAATTATTTCATTGCTATTTCATAACTGTAATTTTTCTACTGTTATGATTCGGGTCACCCCTGTGAAAGGGCCATTCGACTCCCCAAAGGGGTCGCGACCCCAGGTGGAGAACCGCTGCTCTAAACTAAGAGGAGTTTCTCTTAAGATCTACTTCACCATATTGTTAGAATCTCATGTCCTGTTTTTGTTGTTGTTGTTGTTGTTAGGTGCCGTCAAGTGGGCTTTGACTCATAGCAAGTTTAAGCACAATATAAAGAAAAGGTGCCCTGTCCTGTGCCATCCTCACAGTGGTTCTTTGCTTGCTCTGATTGTTGCAGCCACTGTGCTATTCTATCTTGTTTAGGGTTGCCTCTTTTATGCTGCCCTTCTACTCTACCAAGATTTGTGTCTTCCTCTAGGCCAGGGGTTCTCAAACTTCCTAATGCCATGGCCTTTTCAGACCGTTCCTCAAGTTGTGGTGACCCCCAATCATAAAATTATTTTCATTGTTACTTCAAAACTCTGATTTTGCTACTGTTATGAATGGGCCAGCCCTGTGAAAGGGTCGTTCGACCCCCAGGTTGAGAACCGCTGCTCTAATCTAAGAGGAGCTTCTCTTAAGGTCTACTTCACCATATTGTTAGAATCACAAGTCCTGTAGTTATTGTTAGGTGCTGTCGAATGGGTGTTGGCTCATCACAACCCTATGATCAATGTAATGAAACACTGCTCCTTCCTGTGCCATCCTCACAGTGGTTCTTCGCTTGTGCTCATTGTTGCAGCCACTGTGATAACCATCTTTTTGGTGGCTGGCTCTCGTTTTCTGCCCTTCTACTCTACCAAGATTTCTGTCTTCCTCTATGGCAGTGGTTCTTAACCTTGCTGATGCCACGACCCTTTCATATTATTTATCATGTAGTGGTGACCGCCCAATCATAAATTTATTTTAGTTGCTACTTCATAACTCTAATTGTGCTACCGTTATGAATGGGCCACCACTGTGAAAGGGTCATTCAGTCCCCAAATGGGTCTTGACCCACAGGTTGAGAACCCTGCTCTAAACTAAGAGGAGGTTCTCTTAAGATCTACTTCAGCATATTGTTAGAAGCTGAAGTTCTGTTGATGTTGTTGTGGTAAGGTGGCGTCGAGTGCATTTCAACTCACAGCAACGCTAAGCACAATATAAAGAAAAGGTGCCCTGTCCTGTGCCATCCTCACAGTGGTTCTTTTGCTTGCTCTGATTGTTGCAGCCACTGTGCTATTCCATCTTTTTGTGGGTTGCCTCTTTTATGCTGCCCTTCTACTCTACCAAGATTTGTGTCTTCCTCTAGGGCATGGGTTCTCAACTTTCCTAATGCTACTACTCTTTCATAAACGTTCCTCCTGTCGTGGTGATCCCCAATCATAAAATTATTTTCATTGCTACTTCATAGGTGTAATTTTGCTACTGTTATGAATTGGGCCACCACTGTGAAAGGGTCATTCGTCCTCTCAAAAGGGTCATGACCCACAGGTTGAGAACCAGTGGTCTAAACTAAGTGGAGTTTCTCTAAAGATATCCTTCAGCACTTAGTTAGATCCACAAGTCCTGTTGTTATTGTTTTTAGGTGCCATTGAGTGGGTTTCCTCTCATAGCAACTCTGTGCACAATATAATGAAATGCTGCCCCATCGTGTGCCATCCACACAGTGATTCTCTGTTTGTGGTCATTGTTGCAGCCAATGTGCTATTCCATCCATTTTGTAGGGGCCGCCTCTCGTTTGCTGCCCTTCTGTACCAAGGTTTGTGTTCCTCTAGAGCAGTGGTTCTCAAACTTCTTAATGCCACTACCCTTTCCTACCGTTCCTCATGTATTGGTGACCCACCAACCATAATATTACTTTCATTGCTACTTCGTAACTGTAATTTTGCTACTGTTATGCATCAGGCCACCCATATGAAAGGGTTGTTCATACCCACAAAGGCGTTGCGACCCACAGTTTGAGAACCGCTTCTCAAAACTAATGGGAGTTTCGCTTAATGTCTATTTCACCATATTGATAGAAGCACAAGTGCTGTAGTTATTGTTGTGAGGTGTCATCGAGTGGGTTTCGGCTCATAGAAACTCTATGCACAATATAATGCTGTCCCGTCCCGTGCCATCCTCACAGTGGTTCTTTGCTTGCTCTCATTTTTGCAGCCACTGTACTAATCCATCTTTTTGGGGTCTGCCTCTCATTTAATGCCCTTCTACTCTACCAAGATTTCTTTCTTCCTCTAGGGCAGTGGTTCTCAACCTTCCTAATGCCACGACCCTTTAAAATCATTCCTCATGTACTGGTGACCGCCCAGTTATAAAATTATTTTCCTTGCTAAGTCTTAACTTTAATTTTGCTATGGTTATGCATTAGGCCATCCCTGTGAAAGGGTCATTCGACCCCCCCAAAGGGGTTGTGACCCACAGGTTGAGAACCGGTGCTCTAAACTAAGAGGGGTTTCTTTTTAGATCTACTTCACCTTATTGTTAGAAGTACAAGTCCTGTAGATATTATTGTTAGCTGCCATTGAATGGGTTTCAACTCATAGGAACACTGTTGGGAGCTGCTCTGAAAGCAGAGGTCTGTTCGTTCAAATGTGGATGTGCAGACACAGCTCTCTCACAGTCAGATTGTCTCTTTCACTGTCAGGTTAACCTTTGTGCTTTAATGTTATTGAAAACATCAGGTGCTTAGCCTTGGGAAAAATATTTGCCTGACAAACAAGAACAAGGATGGGGCGCTATTTTGAACAATAGTACGTTCCCGCTTAACGGTGTATAAAAGCTTTCTGGAAAACAAACTCGGGGCTGCAGTCCTCCTGACCCCAGCTTTTTTGTGTCTGTCTTTTCTCAGCCCTCACCCCTCAATCGAGTGCCCGTTGCTCTGCCGGCGGGCTCCGGCAGAACACTAAGCCAAATATAAAGAAAAGGTACCCTGTCCTGTGCCATCCTCACAGTGGTTCTTTTGTTTGCTCTGATTGTTGCAGCCACTGTGCTACTCCATCTTGATGCGAGTTGCCTCTGTTTTGCTTCCCTTCTACTGTACCATGATTTGTGTCTTCCTCTAGGGCAAGGGTTCTCAACCTTCCTAATGGCATGACCCTTTCATACTGTTCCACATTTTGTGGTGATCCTCCAACCATAAAATTATTTTCATTGTCACTTCATAACTCTAATTTTGCTACTGTTATGAATGGGCCACCGCTGTGAAAGGGTTGTTCTACTCCCTAAAGAGGTCACGACCCACAGGTTGAGAACCACTGCTCTAAACTAAGAGGAGTTTCTCTTAAGATCTTCTTCAGCATATTGTTATAAGAACAAGTCCTGTTTTTGTTAGGTGCTGTCCAGTGGGTTTTGACTCATAGCAACTCTATGCCCAATATAATGAAGGGCTACCCCTACTCTGCCATCCTCACAGTGGTTCTTTTGCTTGTGCTCATTGTTGCAACCACTGTGCTAATCCATCTTTTGGGGGGCCGCCTCTCTTTCACTGCCCTTCTACTGCCCCAAGGTTTGTGACTTCCTCTTGGGCAGTGGTTCACAAGCTTCCTAATGCCATGACTATTTCATACAGTTCCTTATGTAGTGATGAATCCCCAACCATAAAATTATTTTCGTTGCTGTTTCATAATTTAATTTTGCTATAGTTATGAATCGGGTCACCCCTGTGAAAGCGTCATTCCACCCTCCAAAGGGTTCGCGACCCACAAGTTGAGAACCGCTGGTCTAAACTAAGAGGCGTTTCTTTTAAGGTCTTCTTCAGCATATTGTTAGAAGCACAAGTCCTGTTGCTATTGTTTTTAGGTGCCATTGAGGGGGTTTCAACTCATAGCTCTGTGCACAATATAATAAAATTCTGTGCCATCCTCACAGTGGTTCCTTGCTTGCACTCATTGTGGCAGCCACTGAGCTTTTCCATCTTTGGCTGCCCATCTACTATACCAACATTTCTGTCTTCCTCTCGGACAGTGGTTCTCAACCTTCCTAATTCCATGACCCTTTCCTACAGTTCCCAATGTAGTGGTTCCCCCTCAACCATAAAATTATTTTCGCTGCTACTTCATAACTGTAATTTTGCTGCTGTTATGAATCAGTCTACCCATGTGAAAGGGTTGTTCAACCCCCAAAAGATGTCGCAACCCACAGTTTGAGAACTGCTGCTCTAAATTGAGGCGTTTTTCTTAAGGTATAGTTCAGTATATTGTCAGACGCACAAGTCCTGTTGTTATTGTTGTTAGGTGCCTTCTAGTGGGTTTTGGCTCATAACAACTCTATGCACAATATAATGAAACGCTGCCCCATACTGTGCCATCCTGACAGTGGTTGTTTCCTTGCACTCACTGTTGCAGCCACTATGCTAATCCATCTTTCTGGGACCGTCTCTCATTTGCTGCCCTTCTCTTCTACCAAGATTTGTGTCTTCCTCTAGGGCCATGGTTCTCAACCTTCCTAATGTCACAACACTCTAATACCGTACCTTTTGTAGTGGTGACCCCCCAACCATAAAATTAGTTTCGTTGCTACTTCATAATTGTAATTTTGCTACTGTTATGATGCGGGCCACACCTATGAAAGGGTCATTTGACCTTCCAAAGTGGTCACGACCCACAGGTTAAGAAACGCTGCTTTAAACTAAGAAGAGTTTGTCTTACGGTCTTCTTCAGCATATTATTAGAAGTACAAGTCCTGTTGGTATTCTTGTTGGGTGCCATCGAGAGGGTTTGGCTCCTAGCAACTCTATACCCAATATAATGAAAGGCTGCCCCTCCTCTGCCATCCTCACGGTGGTTCATTTGCTTGCGCTCATTGTTGCAGCCACTGTGCTAATCCATCTTGTTGGGCCTGCATCTCTTTTGCTGCTCTTCTACTGTACTAAGATTTGTGTCATCCTCTATGGCACTGATTCTCAACCATCCTAATGCCACGACCCTTTCATACAGTTCCTCATGTAGTGGTGACCCACCAGTCATACAATTATTTTCATTGCTACTTCATAACTGTAATTTTGCTACTGTTTTGAATCGGGCCACCCCTGTGAAAGGGTCTTCCAACACCCAGAATGGTCATGACTCACAGGTTCAGAACCACTTCTCTAAACAAAGAGGAGCTTCTCATAAGGTCTTCTTCAGGATATTGTTAGAAGCACAAATCCTGTTGTTATTGTTGTTGGGTGCTGTCGAGTGGGTTTGGCTCATAATCAACTCTGCACAATATACTGAAATATTGTGCTGACCTCTGCCATCCTCACAGTGGTTCTTTTGTTTGTGCTCACTGTTGCAGCCACTGTGCTAATCCATCTTTTGGGGGGCTGCCTCTCATTAGCTGCCCTTCACTTTATCAAGATTTGTGTCTTCCTTTAGGACATTGGTTCTCAACCTTCCTAATGCCAAGACCCTTTCATACAGTTCCTCATGTAGTGGAGCCCACCCTATGATAAAATTGTATTTGTTGCTACTTTGTAACTATTATTTTGCTACTGTTATGAATAGGGCGACCCCTGTGAAAGTGTCATTCGACCCCCAAAAGGGATCGAGAGCCACAGGTTGAGAACCGCTGCTCTAAACTAAGAGGAGTTTCTCTGAAGATCTAGTTCAGCATATTGTTAGACCCACACGTCCTGTTGTTATTGTTATTAAGTGCAGTTTAGTGTTTTTGGCTCATAGCAACTCTTGCACAATATAATGAAACGCTTCCCTGTCCTGTGCCGTTCTCACAGTGGTTCTTTGCTTGCGTTCATTGTTGCAGCCACTGTGCTAATTCATCTTTCTGGGGGCTGCCTCTAGTTTGCTGCCTTCCACTGTACCAAGATGTGTGTCTTCCTCTTGGGCAGTGGTTCACAACCTTCCTAATGCACGACCCTTTCATACAGTTCCTCATGTAGTGGTGAATCCCGAACCATAAAAAATTTTTGTTGCTATTTAATAACTGTAATTTTGCTGTAGTTATGAATCGGGTAACCCCTGTGAAAGGGTCATTCAACCCCCCAAAGGTTCCTGACCCACAGGTTGAGAACCACTGCTCTAAACTGAGGAATTTCTCTTAAGAGCTACTTCACCATCTTGTTAGAAGCACAAGTCCTGTAGTTACTGTTGTTAGGTGTCATCAAGTCGGTTTTGGCTCTTAGGCAGTCCATGCACAACATTAATGAAACGATGCCTGGTCCTGTGGCATCTTCACAGTGGTTCTCTGCTTGTACTTGTTGTTGGAGCCACTGTGATAACCATCTTTTGGGGTGCTGCCTCTCATTTGCTGCCCTTCTACTCTACCAAGAGTGGTGTCTTCCTCTAGGGCAGTGGTCCTCCATCACCCTAATGCCACGACCCTTTCATACCATTTCTCATGTAATGGTGAGTGCCAGTCATAAAATTATTTTCTTTGCTACTTTCTACCTCAAATTTTGCTACTGTTATAAACGGGCCACTGCTCTTAAAGGTTGTAGGTCCCCCCAAAGGGCTCGTGGTCCACAAGTTGAGAACTGCTGCTCTAAACTAATAGGAGTTCCTCTTAAGGTTCTCTTCAGCACATTGTCAGAAGCACAAGTTCTGTTGTTTTTTTTGTTACGTGCTGTCGAGTGGGTTTGACTCATAACAACTCTATGCACGTTATAATGAAACGCTGCCCAGTCATGTGCCAATCTCACAGTGTTTCTTTGGCTTGCGCTCATTGTTGCAGCCACTATGCTATTCCATATTTTTGGGGGCTGACTCTATTTTGATGCCCTATCAAGATTTGTGACTTCTTCTAGGGCAGCGGTTTTCAACTTTCCTAATGCTCTTAGCCATTCATACAGTTCCTCATGTAGTGTTGACCGCTCAGGCATAAAATTAATTTCGTTGCTACTTCCTAATTCTTATTTTGCTACTGTTATGAATGGGCCACCCTTGTGAAATGGTCGTTTGACACCCAAAAGGGTTCGTGACCAAAAGGTTGAGAATCGCTGCTCTAAAGGAAGAGGTGTTTCTTTTAAGTTGTGGTTAAGTACATTTTGAGAAACACAAGTCCTGTTGTTGTTGTTGTTGTTGTTAGGTGCCGTCAAGTGGTTTTTGACTCTTAGCAACTGTATGCACAATATAATGTAGCACAGCCCGATCCTGTGTCATCCTAACAGTGCTTCTTTGTTTACGCTCATTGTTGCAGCCACTGTGCTAATCAATTTTGTAGGGGCTGCCTCTCTTTTTCTGCCCTTCTACTGTACCAACATTTGTGTCCTCCTCTAGGAAAGTGGTGCTCAACCTTCCTATTCCCACCTCCCTTTCATACAGTTCCCAATGTATTGGTGGAGCCCCAATCATAAAATTATTTCCGTTGCTATTTCATAACTGTAATTTTGCTACTGTTATGCATTGGCTCACCTCTGTGAAAGGGTCATTCAACAACCCAAAGAGATAACGACTCACTGGATGGGAACAGCTTCTTTGAACTAAGAGGCGTTTCTCTTAAGGTCAAGTTCAGCATATTTTAAGATGCAAGAGTCCTGTAGTTATTGTTGTTAGGGGCCCTCGAGTGAGTTTGGCTCATAGCAACTCTGCACTATATAATGAAAGGCTGCCCCGTCCTGTGCCATCCCCACAGTGGTTCTTTTGTTTGCGCTCATTGTTGCAGCCACTGTGCTAATCCATCTTTTTGGGGACTGCCTTGTTTGCTGCCCTTCTGCTCTACCTAGATTTCTGTCTTCCTCTAGGACAGTGGTTCTCAACTTACTAATGCCACGACTCTTTCATATCGTTCCCGATGTAGTGCTGATCCCCCAGTCATAAATTTATTTTCATTGCTGTATCACAACTGTAATTTTTCTACTGTTATGAATCAGGCCTCCCCTTTGAAAGGGTCGTTCGACCCCCCAGAGAGGTCGCGACTCACAGGTTGACAACCGCTGCTGTAAAATAAGAGGAGTTTCTCGTAAGGTCTAGTTCAGGATATTGTTAGAAGCACAATCCTGTTGTTGTTGTTAGATGCTCTCATGTCGGTTTTGACTCATAGCAACTCTATCCCAAATATAATGAAAATCTGCCCCCTCCTCTGCTATCCTCACAATGGTGCATTTGCTTGAGTTCATTGTTGCAGCCACCGTGCAAATCCATCTTGTTGGGACTGCCTCTATTTCGCTGCCTTTCTACTTTAAAAATATTTCTGTCTTTTTCTAGGGCAATGGTTCTCAACCTTCCTAATGCCACGACCCTTTCATACACTTCCTCATGTAGTGCTGACCCCAAATCATAAAATTAATTTCGTTGCTACTTCATAACTAATTGTGCTACTATTATGAATCGGGCCACCCATGTGAAAGGGTCGTTCGATGCACCAAAGGGGTCACGACCCACAGGTTGAGAACTGCTCTATTAAAATAAGAGGAGATTCTCTTAACAGATAGTTCAGCATATTGTTAGACACACAAGTCCTGTTGTTATTGTTATTGTGTGCCGTCGAGTGGGTTTTGGCTCATAGCAACTCTATGCAAAATATAATGAAACACAGCCCCGTCCTGTGCCATCCTCACAGTGGTTCTTTGCTTGGGCTCATTGTTGCAGACATTATGCTAATCCATCTTTTTGGGGAATGCCTCGCTTTTCCTGCCTTTCTGTACCAAGATTTGTGTCTTCCTCTAGAGCAGTGGTTCTCAACCTTCCTAATGCCAATACCTTTTCATACCATTCCTCATGTAGTGGTGACCCACCAATTATAAAGTTACTTTCATTGCTACTTCATAACTGCAATTTTGCTACTCTTATGAATCAGGCCACCCATGTGAAAGGGTTGTTCATACCTCCAAAGGTGTCAAGACCCACAGTTTGAGAACCACTGCTCTAAACTAATAGGAGTTTCTCTTAAGGTCTACTTCACCATATTTTTGGAAGCACAAGTCCTGTAGTTATTGTTGTTAGGTGCCCTCGAGTGGCTTTCGGCTCAAAGCAACTCTATGCCCAACATGATGAAATGCTGTGCCATCCACACAGTGGTTTTTTGCTTGCACTCATTTTTGCAGCCACTGTGCTAATCCATCTTTTTGGGGTCTGCCTCTCTTTTGCTGCTCTTCTACTGTACCAAGATTTATGTCTTCCTCCAGGGCAGTGGTTCTCAACCTTCCTAATACCACGGCCCTTTCAAATCGTTCCTCATGTAGTGGTGACCGCCTAGTCATAAAATTATTTTCGTTGCTACTTCATAACTCGAATTTTGCTACTGTTATGAAAAGGCCACCGCTGTGAAAGGCTCCTTCTTTCCCCCAAAGGGCTCGCGGTCCACAGGTTGAGAACCTCTGCTCTAAACTAATAGGAATTTATCTTAAGGTCTACTTCAGCACATTGTTAGAAGCACAAGTCTTGTCATTTTTTTGTTAGGTTCTATCGAGTGGGTGTTGGCTCATAGCAACTCTATGCACAATATAATGAAACCCTGCCCCATCCTGTGCCATCCTCACAGTGGGTCTTTTGCTTGCACTCCTTGTTGCAGCCACTGTGCATATCCAAAGTTTGGGGAGCTGCCTCTATTTTGCTGCCCTTCTACTCTACCAAGATTTGTGTCTTCCTCTAGGGCAGTGGTTCTCAAATTTCCTAATGCCACTAACGTTTCATACAGCTCCTCATGTAGTGGTGACCCACCCAATCATAAAATTATTTTCATTGCTATTTCGTAACTTTAATTTTGCTACTGCTATGAACAGGACACCGCTGTGAAAGGGTCATTGACCCACCAAAGTCCTTGCGAGCCACAGGTTGAGAACCCCTGCTCTAAACTAAGAGGAGTTTCTCTTAAGATCTACTTCACCACATTATTAGAAGCACAATCCTGTTGTTATTGTTGTTGTTAGGTGCTATCGAGTGGGTGTTGGCTCATAACAACCCTACGAACAATATAATGAAACGCTGCTCCTTCCTGTGACATTCTCACAGTGATTCTTCACTTGTGCTCATTGTTGCAGCCACTGTGATAACCATCTTTTTTGTGGCTGCCTCTTGTTTGCTGCCCTTCTGCTCTACCAAGTTTTCTGTCTTCCTCTAGGGCAGTAATTCTTAACCTTTCTAATGCTACGACCCTATCATACTGTTCCTTATGTTGTGGTGACACCCCCAATCATAAATTTATTTTCATTGTTACTTTATAACTCTAAATTTGCTACTGTTATGAATGGGGCACCCCTGTGAAAGGGTCGTTTGGCCCCGTAAAGAGGTCGCAGCCTACTGGTTAATAACCACTGCTATAAACTAATATGAGATTCTCTTAAGGTCTTCTTCAGCATATTGTTAGAAGCACAAGTCCTTTTGTTGTTGTTGTTAGGTACTGTCTAGTGGGTTTTGACTTATAGCATCTCTATGCCCCCAAAATGAAGGGCGACCCCCTTCTCTGCCATCCTCACAGTGGTTCATTTGCTTGCGTTTATTGTTGTAGCCACTGTGCTAATCCATCTTGTGGGTGCTGCCTCTCTTTTGCTGCCCTTCTACTGTACCAAAATGTGTGTCTTCCTCTAGAGCAGTGGTTCTCAACCTTTGTAATGCCAGGACCC
>NW_022111303.1:37074-39129 GCF_000313985.2 Echinops telfairi | reverse complement strand
ATAGCAAAAATAATACCTAAAGTAGCACCACCGATAGATGAGGTGCTGGTTAAAGGAGAGGCTCTGAGTGAACGTATGTTTGATATTTTCCAGGAGTTTTCTAAGGATGACATGTATAGGAAAGCTGGTTGGCTGGTCCTTCTTACAATGGACAGTGTGATTAAGGAGAGAGATGATCTCAGAGCCTCAAAAGTGCACCTTAAGTGCAGACTAACGGATTTAAAAACTTCCATTTGTGCTACAAATGAGAGCCTTCTCTCCTCTAGTAAAATACCTTACATTGCTGAGAATTAGGTCCAGAGTCTCATTATATGAGTGGCTGAATTACAACGGCAGCTGAGTTGCAGATTTAGAGCAGTGTCTGAAACCAAATTAAGGGCATTGATTGGGAAAAGTTGGGACCCTGAAACATGGGATGGGAACATATGGGCTGATGATCCAGAAGAGGAGGATATTGAGCCCTTAGAAACAATTGACCCACCCCAGTCAATGTATCCACCCCTCTCAGCTGAAAGTATTAATTCACAATCCACACCTGAGCAGATTAGCCAAACTATGCAAGTTGATATTCCAAGTGGGGCTACATCAGTAGCATTGCCTAAGGGAGATGCCTTACAAAATATTGCTGAGAGCACCCAGGAAACACCATCGCCACCCATTATTTCTGCTAGACCTGTCACTAAAATTAAGTCTCAGAAAGCTCCTAAAGGTGAGGCTGAGATGATTACCCAAGAAGAAGAATGCTATACTCATAAAGATCTGCTTGAGTTTTCAAATACATACAAGCAGAAGCCTGGGGAATATCCCTAGGAATGGTTACTAAGGGTGTGGGATACTGGTGCATGAAATGTAATATTAGACCAGTCTGAGTTTCTGGATATGGAACCCCTGAGTTTCTGGATATGGGACTCTTCTTTCAATGTCTCTGCGAGAGAGGCTAAGAGAGAATCTAATTATTTGGTTGGTTCAATGAAGCATGGACTGCCAGATGGCCTACATTGGACCAACTTGAAGTACCTGACCTACCTTGGTACACTATAGAGGAAGGCATCCAAAAGCTTAGAGAAATTGGTATGTTGGAATGGATCTATCAGGATATTCCCATAGACCCAAAAAGGGGGTGTCCTGAGGACATACCCTTTACCACAATCATAAGCAACAAGTTTGTGAAGTGGGCCCCAGCATCTCTTAAGACTCTTGTAATTCTTATTTTTTTGTGCACCAGGATTAACAGTGGGCACTGCCCTAAGCGAACTCTGACATTTGCCCACAATGGGGCTGATTGGTCCCCGTGATGGTAGAGGCCAGGTGTCAGCACTGAATCAACAGAGACAGGGTGGGTATGGTTATAATAGACAACAAGGTTTCAGCAGTAATCAAAGCAACCTGTCTCGTGTGGAGTTATGGCATTGGTTACTTAGCCACGGTGTCCCTAGGAATGAAATAGATGGGAAACCTACTAAATAGTTATGTGATCTATACAGGCAAAAGAATGGTAGATCAGGTGAACAGCAGAATAGACAGTCATGATCGCTCAATCAATTCCCAGACCTGAGCCAGTTTAAAGACCCACAACCTCTTGAATGAGGGGGAGGCTGTGTCCCTTTTAAGGAGGACCCAGCTACATCAGTGAAGGTCTATACTGTTAGTCTTTCTTCTAGCCTTCCCCAAAGGGATCTGCAGCCTTTCACAAGAGTAACTACTCATTGGGGGAAAGAAAATAATCAAACTTTTCGGGGATTACTGGACACTGGCTTGGAACTGACACTAGTTCCAGGAGACCCAAAGTGTTTTGAAGGCCCACCAATTAGAGTGGGGACTTATGGAGGTCAAGTTATCAATGGGGTTTTAGCTCAGGTACCCCCCACTGTGGGTCCAGTGGGCCCCCGGACCCATACTGTGGTTATTTCCCCAGTTCCAGAATGCATCATTGGAATAGACATACTTAGTAACTGGAAGAATCCCCATATTGGATCCCTGAAATGTGGAATAAGGGCTGTAATGGTAAAGCCAAGTGGACACCATTAGAACTGCCATTGCCAAGGAAAATAGTAA
>NW_022111303.1:34967-36540 GCF_000313985.2 Echinops telfairi | reverse complement strand
GGAGGATGTGTCAAAGACTCTAGATTCATTGGTACAATATCTGCGTACAAGAGGTTGGGAAATTAACCCAACGAAGATTCAGGTAGCCTCCACCTCAGTAAAATTTCCAGTGATGTGGGGCATGTTGAGATAGTTCTACTAAAGTGAAGGATAAGCTATTGCATTTGGTGCCCCCAATGACTGAAAAAGAGGCTCAATGCCTAGTGGGTCTCTTCGGATTTTGGAGGCAACATATCCCTCACTTGGGTGTTCTACTTCGACCTATTTATCAAGTGACACGAAAAGCCTCCAATTTTGAGTGGGGCCCAGAACAAGAATAGGCTCTGCAACAGGTTCAGGCTGGCGTGAAAGCTGCTTTGCCACTGGGAACATATGATCCAGCTGACCCGATGGTGCTAGAAGTGTCAGTTGTAGATAAAGATACAGTGTGGAGTCTTTGGCAGACTCCTATTGGTGAATCACAGCGTAGACCATTGGGATTTTGGAGTAAAGTCTTGCCATCCTCTCCAGACAACTACTCCCCCTTTGAAAAACAGCTGTTGGCCTGTTACTGGGCCTTGGAGAAGACTGAACGCTTCACCATGGCCCACCAAGTCACCATGAGGCCTGAACTACCTATCGTGAACTGGGTATTGTCTGACCCATGGAATCATAAAGGTAGACATGAGCAGCAACAATCCATTGTTAAATAGAAGTGGTATCTATGAGATTGGGCCAAAGCAGAACCTGAAGGGACAAGTATGCTGCATGAAGAAGTGGCCCAAATGCCCACAGTCTCCACTCCTGTCACAATACCTTCTTTCTCCCAGTTTGCAACAATGGCCTCCTGGGGAGTTCCTTACCATACTTTAACTGAAGACCAAAAAAGTCATGCTTGGTTTATGGATGGCTCTGCATGATATGCAGGTGCTACTCGTAAGTGGACAGCAGCAGTGCTACAGCCCCTTTCTGGTATTTCCCTAAAGGACAGTGATGAAGGGAAATCTTCCCAATGGGCAGAACTTCGAGCTGTGAACCTGGTTGTTCAGTTTGCATATAAGGAAAACTGGCCAGATGTGAGACTGTATAATGATCCATGGGCTGTGGCTAATGGCTTGGCTGGATAGTCAGGGAATTGGAAGGACCATGATTGGAAAATTGGTGACAAGGAAGTGTAGGGAAGAGGTATGTCGATAGACTTCTCTGAATGGGCCAAGATAGTAAAGGTAATTGTATCTCACGTGAACACTCACCAAAAGATTACCTCTGATGAGGAGGACTTTAATAATCAAGTGGATAAGATGGAATTTGGTGTGGAGACTGGTCCTCCTCTTTCATCTTCCACTCCTATTATCACCCAATGGGCACATGAACAAAGTGAACATGGTGGCATGGATGGAGGCTATGCATGGGCACAGCAAAATGACTTCCACTCACCAAGGCCGACTTGGCCACTGCCGCTGCTGAGTGCCTCATTTGTCAGCAGCAGAAACCAACATTAAGTTCAAGATATGGGACCATTCCTCAGGGAGATCAACCAGCAACTTGGTGGCAGGTTGATTACATAGGACCACTTCCATCAAGGAGGGGACAG
>NW_022111303.1:24548-33379 GCF_000313985.2 Echinops telfairi | reverse complement strand
AGACTTGAAGGACTGCTAGTCTCTCACAACTCTCTCTCACTGGAGTGAGTTGCACTAAGACATTTGTAGTGCTTTATAATTTAACTGTTCATTTCTTGTATTATATATTTATCTGTATATGACTTATCAGTTCATTTCTTGTTATATATCTAATTATCCTTATAAATAAATAAATTATCAGCAATTCGGTTTTATCTCTCTAGAGAACCCTGTCTAACACAACCCCCAATCATAAAATTATTTTCATTGTTACTTCATAGCTGTAATTTTGCTATTGTTATGAATTGGGCCACCATTGTGAAAGGTTCATTTGTCCCCCAAAAGGGGTCGCGTCCCAAAATTTGAGAACCACTGCTGTAAACTGAGGAGTTTCTCTAAAGATATACTTCAGCATATTCTTAGAAGCACAACTCCTGTTGTTGTGGTCTGGTGCCTTCTAGTGTGTGTTGGCACATAGCAACTCTATGCACAATGTAATGAAACACTGGCCCGTCCTGTGCCATCCTCACAGTGGTTCTTAGGCTTGTGCTCACTATTGCAGCCCCTGTGCTAATCCAACTTTTGTGGGATTGCCGCCCTTTTGCTGCTCCTCTACTGAACCAAAATTTGAGTCTTCCTCTAGGGCAGTGGTTCTCAAATTTCCTACTGCCAACAACCTTTCACACAGTTCCTCATGTTGTGGTGACCCACCAATTATAAAATTATTTTCATTGCTACTTCATAACTGTAATTTTGCTACAGTTATGAATTGGGCCCACCTTATGAAAGGGTCATTTGAGCCCCCAAAGGGGTCGCGACCCACAGGTTCAGAACCACTGCTATAAACTGAGGATTTTTTCTTAAGATGTACTTCACCATATTGTTGGAAGCACAAGTGCTTCAGTTATTGTTGTTAGGTGATATAGAGTGGCTTTTGACTCATAGTAACTCTGCATTAAATAGTGAAACGCTGCCCCATCCTGTGCCATCTTCACAGTGATTCTTTGTTTGTGCTCATTGTTCCAGCCTCTGTGCTAATCAATCTTGTAGGGGCTGCCTCTATTTTGCTGCCCTGCTACTGTATCAACATTTGTGTCTTCTTCTAAGACAGTGGTTCTCAACATTCCTATTTCCACGTCCCTTTCATACAGTTCCCAATGAAGGGGTCGTCCCCCAATCATAAAATTATTTACGTTGTTAATTCATAACTGTAATTTTGCTACTGTTATGAATCAAGCAACCCCTGTGAAAGGGTCATTCGACCACCCAATGTGGTCACAACTCACAGGTTGAGAAACAATGCTCTAAACTAGGAGGAGTTTTTCTTAAGGTCTAGTTCAGCATATTGTTAGACACACGATTCCTGTTGTTATTGTTGTTAGGGGCTGTCGAGTGGGTTTGGTTCATAGCAACTCTATGCACAATGTACTGAAAAGCTGCCACATCCTGTGCCAACCTCACAGTGGTGCTTTTTCTTGCATTCATTATTGAAGCCACTGTGCTAATCCATCTTTTGGGGGACTGCCTCTAGTTTTTTGCCCTTCTACTCTACCTAGATTTCTGTCTTCTTCTAGGGCAGTGGCTCTCAAACTTCCTAATGCCATGACATTTTCCTACCGTTACTCATGTAGTGGTGGCCACCCAGTCATAAAATTATTTTCATTGCTACTTCATAACTGTGATTTTGCTACTGTTTTGTACTGGACTACCCCTGTAAAAGGGTCGTTCGACCCCACAAAGAGGTCGCGACCCACAGGTTGACAACCGCTGCTCTAAACTAATTGGAGTTTCTCTTAATGTATTTTTCAGCATATTGATAGAAGCACAATCCTGTTGTTGTTTTTGTTAGGTGCTGTTGTGTTGGTTTTGAGTCATAACAACTCTATGCCCAATATACTGAAAGGCTTCCACCTCCTCTACCATCCTCACAGTGTTTCAATTGCTTGTGGTCATTGGTGCAGCCACTGTGCTAATCGATCTTGTCAGGGCTGCCTCTCTCTTGCTGCCCTTCTTCTGTACCAAGATTTCTGCTTTCCTCTAGGGTAGTGGTTCTCAACCTCCCTAATGCCACGACCCTTTCATACAGTTCTGCATGTAGTGGAGACCCACCAGCCATAAAATTATTTTCGTTATTTCATAACTACAAGTTTGCTACTGTTATTAATCGGGCCACCCCTGTGAAAGGGTTGTTCATCCCCACTAAGGAGGTCGCGACCCACAGGTTGAGAACCGCCGCTCTAAACAGAGGTGTTACTTTTAAGATGTAGTTCAGCATATTGTGAGAAGCACAAGTCCTTTTGTTGTTGTTGTTTCGTGCCCTCGAGTGCTTTTTGACTCAAAGCAACTCTATGAACAATGTAATGAAACGCGACCCCATCCTGTGACACCCACACAGTGGTTCTTTGCTTGTGGTCATTGTTGCAGCCAGTGTGCTGATCCATCTTTTTGGTCTGCTTCTCTTTGTTTTCTACTGTAACAACATTTGTGTCTTCCTCTAGGACAGTGGTTCTCCTAATTCCACGCCCCTTTCATACAGTTCCTCATGTAGTGGTCACCCACCAACCACAAAATTATTTTTGTTGCTACTTCATAACTCTACTTTTGCTACTGTTATGATTCGGGCCATACCTATGAAAGGGTCGTTTGACCCCCCAAAATGGTCATGACCCACAGGTTGAGAACCGCTGCTCTAAACTAAGAGTTTGTCTTAAGGTCTTCTTCAGCATATTATTAGAAGTACAAATCCTGTTGGTATTGTTGTTGGGTGACGTTGAGACGGTTAGGCTCATAGCAACTCTATGCACAATATAATGTAACACTCTCCCGTCCTCTGCCATTCCCTCAATGGTTCATTTGCTTGGCCTCATTGTTGTAGCCACTGTGCTAATCCATCTTGTTGGGCTGCCTCTCTTTTGCTGCTCTTCTACTGTACCAAGATTTGTGTCTTCCTCTAGGGCAAGGGTTCTCAACCTTCCTAAGGCCACGAGCCTTTCATACAGTTCCTCATATAGTGGTGACCACCCAACAATAAAATTGCATTCATTGCTACTTCCTAACTGTAATTTTGCTACTGATATGGATAGGGGGGGCCCTGTGAAAGTGTCGTTCGACACCTCCCCCAAAGGGGTCGCGACCCACAGGTTGAGAACCGCTGCTCTGAACAAAGAGGTGTTTCTTTGAAGATGTAGTTCAACATATTGTGAGAAGCACAAGTCCTGTTGTTGTTGGTAGGTGCCGTCGAGTGCATTTTGACTCATAGCATCACTATGCTCAATATAATGAAACGCGATCCTGTCCTCTGACATCCTCACAGTGGTTCTTTGCTTGTGTCCTTTTTTGCACCCAGTGTGCTAATCCATCTTTTTTGGGCCTGCCTCTCTTTGCTTGCTTTCTATTGTACCAACATTTGTGTCTCCCTCTAGGACAGTGGTCCACAACATTCCTAATGTCATGATCCTTTCATACAGTTCCTCGTGTTGTGGTGAATCTCCAAACATAAAATTATGTTCCTTGCTATTTCATAACTGTAATTTTGCTACTTTTATGAATTGGGCCATCACTGTGAAAGGGCATTCGAACCCCACCTTCCACAAAAGGGGTCGCGACCCACAGGTTGAGAACCGCTGCTCTGAACTATGAGGAGTTTCTCTTAAGGTCTTCTTCAGTATATTGTTAGAAGCACAATCCCTGTTGTTATTGTTTTTAGGTGCCATCTAGTGGGTTTTGGCACATAACAGCACTGTACATAATATACTGAAAGGCTGCCCCATCCTGTGCCATCTTCACAGTGGTTCTTTGCTTGAGCTCATTGTTGCAGCCACTGTGTTATTATTCTATCTTGTAGGGGCTGCCTCTCTTTTACTGCCTTTCTACTGTACCAGTATTGTGTGTTCCTCTAGTACAGTGGTTCTGAACCTTCCTAATTTCACAACCCTTTCACCAATGTAGTGGTGCCCCCTCAACCATAAAATTATTTTCATTGCTACTTCATAACTGCAATTTTGCTACTGTTATGATTTGGTCACCTATGTGTAAGGGTCGTTCGGCTCCCCCCAATGGGGTCGCGACCCACACGTTGAGAACCTGTGCTCTGAACTAAGAGGAGTTTCTCTTAAGATATAGTTTAGCATATTCTTAGACGCATGTGAGTCCTGTTGTTATTGTTATCCGCCGTCTAGTGGATTAGTTGCCGTCTTGTGGCTCATAGCAACTCTATGCAAAATATAATAAAATGCTGCCCCATCCTGTGCCATCCTCACAGTGGTTCTTTGCCTCGCGCTCAATGTTGCAGCCACTGTGCTAATCCATCTTTTTGGGGTCTGCCTCTCTTTTGCTGCCCTTCTCCTGTACCAAGATTTGTGTCTTCCTCTAGGGAAGTGGTTCTCAACCTTCCTAATGCCACGACGCTTTCATATTGTTCCTCATGTAGTGGTGACCCCAACCATAAAATTGATTTCATTGCTATTTCATAACTAATTTTGCTACTGTTTTGAA
Organism: Echinops telfairi; assembly: GCF_000313985.2. NCBI lineage: Eukaryota > Metazoa > Chordata > Mammalia > Afrosoricida > Tenrecidae > Echinops > Echinops telfairi. The sequence goes on along the minus strand of NW_022111303.1, from coordinate 28,906 downwards.
CTGGGCCACAGCTGTGAAAAGGTCATTTGAACCTCCACCAAGGGGGTCGTGACCTACAGGTTGAGAACTGCTTCTGTAAACTAAGAGGAGTTTTTCTTAAGATACAGTTTATCACAATGTTAGATGCACAAGTTCTGTTGTTATTATTTTTAGGTGCAGTCGAGAGGGTTTTGGTTCATAGCACCCCCCTGCACAATATAATGAAACACTGCCCTGTCCTGTGTCATCCTCAAAGTGGTTCTTTGTTTGCGCTCATTGCTGAAGTTACTGTGCTAATCCATCTTGTAGGGGCTGCCTTTCTTTTGCTAACCTTCTACTGTAGCAACATTTGTGTTTTCCTCTAGGACAGTGGTTCTCAACCTTCCTAATGCCACGACCCTTTAATACCGTTCCCCATGTAGTGGTGATCCCCCAATCATAAAATTATTTTCATTGCTATTTCATAACTATGATTTTGCTAGTGTTATGAATCGGGCCACTCCTGTGAAAGGGTCGTTCGACCACTCAAAGAGCTCTCGACCCACATGTTGAGAAACGCTGCTATAAATTAGTAAGAGTTTCTCTTAATGTCTTCTTCAGCATTTTGTTAGAAGCACACTCCTGTTGTTGTTGTTGTTGTTAGGTGCTGTCGTGTCAGTTTTGACTCATAGCAACTTTGTGGCCAATATAAGGAAAGGTTACACCCACCTCTGCTATCCTCACAGTGGGTCATTTGCTTCCACTCATTATTGCAGCCACTGTGGTAATCCATCTTGTTAGGGCTGCCTCTCTTTTGTTACCCTTCTGCTTTACAAAGATTTCTGTCTTCCTCTGGGTCAGTGGTTCTCAACTTCCTAATGCCACAACCCTTTCATACAGTTCCTCATGTAGTGGTGACCTTCGAGCAATAAAATTATTTTTGTTGCTACTTCATAACTGTAATTTTGCTAGTGTTATGTATCAGGCCACCCCTATGAAAAGGTCTTTCGACCCTTGAAAGTGGTCATGGCTCCCATGTTGAGAACTGCTGCTGTAAACTAAGGGGAGTTTCTCTTAAGTTCTACTTCAGTATATTGTTGGACGCAAGAATCCTCTCCTTATTGTTGTTAGGGACTGTCGAGTGGGTTTGGCTCACAGCAATTCTATGCACAGTACAATGAAACTCTACCCGGTCCTAGGCCATCGTCACAGTGGTTATTTTGCTTGCTCTCGTTGTTGAAGCCACTGTGCTGATCCATCTTTTGGGGGTCTGCCTCTCTTTTGTTGCCCTTCTATTGTACCAAGATTTGTGTCTTCCTCTTGGGCAGTGTTTCACAACCTTCCTAATTGCCTGACCCTTTCATATAGTTCCTCATGTAGTAGTGAATACCCAACCATAAAATTTTTTCGTTGCTATTTCATAACTGTAATTTTGATATAGTTATGAATTGGGCCACCTCTGTGACAGGGTCATTCTATCCTCCAAAGGGGTCATGATACACAGGTTGAGAACCGCTGCTCTAAACTGAAGGGTTTCTCTTAAGTTCTACTTCTCTATTATTTTAGAAGCACAAGTCCTGTAGTTATTGTTGTTAGGTGCCATAGAGTGGGTTTTGACTCATAGCAACTTTATGCACAATATAATGAAACACTGCATGGTCCTGTGCCATCTTCACAGTGGTTCTTTGCTTGTACTTATTGTTGTAGCCACTGTGATAATCATCTTTTGCGGGGCTGCCTCTCATTTTCTGCCCTTCTACTCTACCAAGTGTATCTTCCTCTAGGGCATTGGTCCTCAAGCTTCCTAATGCCACGACCCTTTAATACTGTTCCTCATGTAGTGGTGACTGCCAAATCAAAAATTATTTTCATTGCTATTTTATACCTCTAATTTTGCTGCTGTTATAAGTGGGCCACCGATGGGAAATAGTAGTTCATCCCCACAAAGGGCTCACGGTCCACAGGTTTAGACCCGCTGCTCTAAACTATTAGGAGTTTCTTGTAAGGTCTACTTCAGCAAATTGTCAGAAGCACAAGTCCTGTTGCTTTTTTGTTAGGTGCTTTCGAGCAGGTTTGACTCATAGCAACTCTATTCACAATATAACGAAATGCTGCCCGTTTCATGCCATCCTCATAGCCTTTCTTTGGCTTGCGTTCATTGTTGCAGCCACTATGCTATTCCATCTTTTGGAGGGCTGACTCTATTTTGCTGCCCTTCAACTGTACCAAGATTTGTATCTTCTTCTAGGGAAGTGGTTTTCAACCTTCCTAATGCCACAAACCTTTCATACCGTTCATCATGTAGTAGTGAACCAGAACCATAAAATTATTTATGTTGCTACTTCATAAATGTAATTTTGCTACTGATTTGAACTGGGCCACACCTGTGAAAAGGTCATTCGTCCCCCCAAAGCGGTGGTGCCTAACAGGTTGTGAACTGCTGCTCTAAACTAAGAGGGGTTTTTGTTCAGATATATTTCAGCACATTGTTATACGTACAAGTCCTTTTGTTATTATTTATAGCTGCCGTTGAGTTGATTTTGGTTCATAGCAACTCTCTGCACAATATAATGAAATGGTGCCCCATTCTGTGTCATCCTCACAGTGTTTCTTTGCTTACGTTCATTGTTGCTGATACTGTGATAATCCATCGTATAAGGGATGCCTCTCTTTTGCCGTCCTTCTACTTTACAAAGATTTCTGTCTTGCTCTGGGACAGTGGTTCTCAACCTTCCCAGTGCCACGACCCTTTCATACAGTTCCTCATGTAGTGGTGACCCGCCAGCCATACAATTAATTTTGTTGCTACTTCATAACTGTAATCTTGCTACTATTATGAATTGCACCACCTCTATCAAAAGGGTCGTTCGATCCCCCAAAGTGGTCATGGCTCACGGATTGAGAACTGCTGCTCTAAACTACGATCAGTTTCTCTTAAGGTCTAGTTCAGTATATTGTTACACGCACGAATCCTCTTGTTATTGCTGTTAGGGCTGTCGAGTGTGTTTGATTCATAGCAACTAAATGCAAAATCTAATGAAACGCTGCCCCGTCCTCTGCCATCCCCACAGTGGTTCTTTTGCTTGCGCTCATTGTTGCAGCCACTGTGACAATCCATCTTATAGGGGCTGCCTCTCTTTTGCTGACCTTCTACTGTAGCAGTATTTCTGCCTTCTTCTAAGGCAGTGGTTCTCAACCTTCCTAATGCCACAACCCTTTAATACCGTTCCCCATGTAGTGGTGATACCCGAATCATAAAATTATTTTCATTGCTGTTTCATAACTGTAATTTTGCTACTGTTTTGAATCGGGCCACCCCTGTGAAAGGGTTGTTCGACCACTCATAGAGGTCTCAACCCACAGGTTGAGAACCGCTGTTCTTAATTAATAGGAGTTTCACTTAATGTCTTCTTCAGCATATTGTTAGAAGCACACGACTGTTGTTGTTGTTGTTAGGTGATGCCGTGTCTATTATGACTCATAGCAACTCAATGACCAATATCATGAAAGGCTGCACCCTCCTCTGCCATCCTCACAGTGGTTAATTTGCTTGCGTTCATTGTTGCAGCCACTGTGCTAATCCATCTTGTTGGGCCTGCCTCTCTTTTGCTGCCCTTCTACTTTATAAAGATTCTGTCTTCCTCTAGGGCAGTGGTTCTCAAACTTCCTTATGCCATGACCCTTTCATACAGTTCCTCATATAGTGACGACCCACCAGCCATAAAATTATTTTCGTTGCTACTTCATAACTGTAATTTTGCTACCATTATGAATCGGGCCACCCCTATGAAAGGGTCGTTTGACACCCGCAAAGTGGTCACGGCTCACAGGTTGATAACCGCTGCTCTAAACTAACAGGAGTTTCTCTTAAGTTCCAATTCAGTATATTGTTCGATGCATGAATCTTCTTCTTATTGTTGTTATGGGCCATCGGGTGGGTTTTGCTCATAGCAACTCTATGCACAATGTAATGAAACTCTGCCCCATCCTTGGCCATCCTCACAGTGGTTCTTTTACTTGCGCTTACTGTGCAGCCATTGTACTAATCCATCTTTGTGGGGTCTGCCTATCTTTTGTTGCCATTCTACTGTACCAAGATTTGTGCCTTCACAGCCTTCCGAAGGGTACGACACTTTCATACAGTTCCTCATGTAGTGGTGAATCCCCAACCATAAAATTTTTTCGTTGCTATTTCATAACTGTAATTTTGATATAGTTATGAATCGGGCCATTCCTGTGAAAGGCTCATTCAACCCTCCAAAGGGGTCACGATACACAGGTTGAGAACCGGTGCTCCAAACTGAGGAGTTTCTCTTTATGTCTGCTTCACTATATTGGTAGAAGCACCAGTCCTGTAATTATTGTTGTTAGGTGCCGTCGAGTGGGTTTGGCTCATAGCA
>NW_022111303.1:23381-24444 GCF_000313985.2 Echinops telfairi | reverse complement strand
ACCATCTTTTGGGGGGCTGTCTTTCATTTGCTTCCCTTCTACTCTACCAAGAGTTGTGTCTTACTCTAGGGCAGTGTTTCTCAAGCTTCCTAATACCACGACCCTTTCATACCGTTCCTCATGTAGTGCTGAGTGCCAAATCATAAAATTATTTTTGTTGCTACTTCATACCTCTAATTTTGCTACTGTTATAAGTGGGCCACCACTGTGAATGGGTCGTTCATCCCCCCAAGGGGCTTGCAGTCCAGAGGTAGAGATCCGCTGCTCTAAACTAATATGAGTTTCTTTTAAGGTCAACTTCAGTACATTGTCTGAAGTACAAATCCTGTTGTTTTTTTGTTAGGTGCTGTAGAGTGGGTTTGACTCATAGCAACTCTATGCACATAATGAAACGCTGCCCCATCTTGTGCCAACCTCACAGTATTTCTTTGGCTTTCGCTCATTGTTGTAGCCACTATGCTATTCCATCTTTTGGGGCGCTGACTCTATTTTGATGCCCTTCAACTGTATCAAGATTTGTGTCTTCTTCTAGGGCAGTAGTTTTCAACTTTACTAATTCCACGACCTGTTCATAAGTTCCTCATGTAGTGTTGACTGCCCATTCATCAAATTAATTTCATTGCTACTTCATAACTCTAATTTTGCTACTGTTTTAAACGGGCCACCCCTGTGAAAGGGTAGTTCGATGCCCAAAAGGGTTCGTGACCCAGAGCTTGAGAACTGCTGCTCCAAATGAAGAGGTGTTTCTTTTAAGTGGTGCTTCAGCACATTTTGAGAAACACAAGTCCTGTTGTTGTTGTTAGGTGCCGTCGAGTGGTTTTTGACTCACAGAAATTGTATGCACAATATAATGTAACTCTGCCACATCCTGTGCCATCCTCACAGTGTTTCTTTGCTTGGGCTCATTGTTGCAGCCACCGTGCTAATCCATCTTTTTTGGGGCTGCGTCTCGTTTGCTGCCCTTCTCCTCTACCAAGATTTCTGTCTTCCTCGGGGACAGTGGTTCTCAACTTCCTAATGCCACAACTCTTTCATACCGTTCCCCATGTAGAGGTGATTCCCC
>NW_022111303.1:20967-23074 GCF_000313985.2 Echinops telfairi | reverse complement strand
ATTTGCTTGCGCTCATTGTTGCAGCTACTGTGCTAATCCATCTCGTTGGGGCTGCCTCTCTTTTGCTTCCCTTCTACTGTACCAATATTTGTGTCTTCCTCTAGGACAGTGGTTCTCAACCTTCCTATTGCCACGTCTGTTTCATACAGTCCCCAATGTAGTGGTGGTCCCCCAATCATAAAATTATTTCCGTTGCTATTTCATAAATGTAATGTTGCTACTGTTATGAATCGGGCCACCCCTGTGAACGGATCATTCGACCTCCCAAAGAGGTCGTGACTCACAGGTTGAGAACCTTTGCTCTAAACTAAAAGGTGTTCCTTTCAAGATATGGTTCGGCACATTTTGAGAAACACAAGTCCTGTTTTTATTGTTGTTGTTAGGTGCAGATGAGTGGTTTTTGACTCATAGCAACTCTATGCACATTATAATGTGACGGTGCCCCATCGGATGTGCCATCCTCACAGTGGTTCTTTGCTGGCAGTCATTATTGCAGACACTGTGCTAATCAATCTTGTAGGGGCTGCCTCTCTTTTGCTGCCTTTCTACTGTACCAACATTTGTGTTCTTCCTCTAGGACAGTGGTCATCAACCTTCCTAATGCCATGACCCTTTGATACCGTTCCTCTTGTGGTGACCCCCAAATCATAAAATTATTTTCATTGCTCCTTCATAACTGTAATTTTGCTACAGTTATGAAACGGGCCACCCCTGTGAAAGGGTCACTCGACACCCCAAAAGTGTCGCAACCCACAGGTTGAGAACCGCTGCTCTAACCTAATAGCAGTTTCTCTTAATGATCTACTTTGCCATATTGTTAGAATTCCATGTCATGTAGTTATTGTTGTTAGGTACTGTCGAGTGGGTTTTGGCTCATAGCAACTCTATGCACAATATAATGAAACGCTGCCCCATCCTGTGTCATCCTTATGGTGGTTCTTTGCTTGCGCTCATTGTTGTAGTCACTATGCTGTTCCATCTTGTAGAGGCGGCCTCTCTTTTGCTGCACGTCTACTGTACCAATATTAGTGTCTTATTCTAGGACAGTGGTTCTCAACCTTCCTAATGCCAAGACCTTGTCATACAGTTCCCAATGTAGTGGTGCCCACCTGCCAACCATATAATTATTTTTGTTGCTACTTCATAACTAATTTTGCTACTGTTGTTAAGGTTATGATTAGGCTTAGGGTTAGGAGTAGGGTTGTTAGTCATAGCATAGGTTTGTTTGGGTTAAGGTTAGGTTTATGGTTAAGGTTGTTAGGGTAAGTGTTAGGCTTAGGCTTAGTGATTGGTTTAGGGTTAGGTTGCTAGGGTTAAAGTTAGGGTTAGAGTTAGGTTTAGGGTTAGGATTAGGGTTTTTAGGGCTATGGTTCGTGATTGGATTAGGGTTAGGGTTGTTTGGTTTATGGTTATGGTTGTCAGCCTTAGGTTTGTTAGCGTTAGAATAGGGTTGTTAGTATTAGTGTTTGAGTTAGGGTTAGGGTTGTTGGTTTTAGGGTTGAGTTGTTAGAGTTAGGGTTAGGGTTATGGTTAGGGTTATGATGAGGCTTGTTAAGTTTAGGGTTATGGATAGGTTTAGGATTAGTTTTAGTGTTAAGGTCCAGGTTAGGATTGTTAGGGTTAGGATTAGGGTTAGCGTTAGGGTTAGCTTTAGGGTTAGGGTTAGGGTTGTTAGGGTTAGAGTTAGGGTTAAATTGAGGGTTAGGTTTAGAGTTAGTGTGAGGATAGTTTAGTGTTAGGCATGTTAGGGTTAGGGTTGTTAGGGTTAGAATTAGTTTTAGGGTTCTTAGGTTTAGAGTTAGGGATGGTTTAGGGTTCCTAGGTTTAGGGTTATGGATAGGGTTGTGGGTGTTAAGGTTAGGGTTGGGGGGATTAAGGTTACAGTTAATATTATCCTTAGGGGTGTTAGGGTTAGGGTTGCAAGGGTTAGGGTTACAGTTAGGGTTAGAGTTAGGATTGTTAGTGTTAGGGTTAGGTGTCAGGTTAGGGTTAGGGTTAGGCTTAGTGTTAGTATAAGGTTTAGGGTTAGTTTTAGGATTAAGTTGAAGGTTGTTAGGGTTAGGGTTAGGGTTGCTAGTATTAGAGTTAGGATTATGGTTAGGGTTAG